>NC_067246.2:140899380-141202411 GCF_019359855.2 Lolium perenne
CCCAAAAGCTTCACTTTGGAGTGACTAAGAAGGATCGATGCATGCTTCCCTTTTCATTTTCATGTTTTATACTTGTTTAAATCTTGGTCAAACCTAGGATTTGACCAAGATTCAAAATGTGCATCAAAATTCAAAAAAAAAAATAGAAAAATTAAAAACCAAATTAAAGCACAAAGTTTTCTTATGTCATATAGTAAGCATTAAAGTTGATAAACAAGGTCTAGACACATATTCAAACAAGAAAAATCATGTATCTATACCCCTAACCCCTAAACTCTATCTTATGAAGTCAACATCATGAAGAGAAGTGGTTTTGGGTTTCAAACATGGAAATTTCAAAAACCTCCCAAAAGCTTCATTTTAGAGTGACTAATATAAGAAGGATACATGCTTACCACCTTTTCATTTTCATATTTTAAACTTGTTTAAATCTGTGTCAAATTACACCTATGATTTGACCAAAAGATTCAAATGGGCATAAAATTTAAAAAAAATCAGAAAAATGAAAAACAAAAGCATAAAGTCTTATTATGTCATATAGTAAGCATTCAAGTTGATAAACAAGGTTTGGACATATTCAAGCCTAGGCAAATCATGTATCTACCCCCTAGCCCCTAAACTCTATCTTATGAAGTCAAGCATGAAGAGAAGTGGTTTTGGGTTTCAAACATGAAAATTTCAAGAACATCCCAAAAATTTCATTTTAGAGTGACTATAAGAAGGATACATGCTTCCCCTTTTCATTTTCATGTTTTATACTTGTTTAAATCTTGGTCAAACCTAGGATTTGACAAAGATTCAAATGTGCATCAAAATAAAAAAAAATGAAAACCAAAGCACATAGTATTCTCATGTCACATATATATAGTAAGCATTCAAGTTGATGAACAAGGTCTAAACATATTCAAACAAGACAAATCATGTATCTAACCCCTAACCCTAAACTCTGTCTTATGAAGTCAAGCATGAAGAGAAGTGGTTTTGTGTTTCAAACATGGAAATTTCAAAAACCTCCCAAAAGCTTCATTTTAGAGCGACTAAGAAGGATACAAGCTTACCTTTTCATTTTCATGTGTTAAACTTGTTTAAATCTTGGTCAAACCTAGCTAGGATTTGACCAAGAGATTCAAATGGGCATAAGAATTCAAAAAAAAAGCGCATGGTCTTCTTATGTCATATAGTAAGACATTCGAGTTGATAAACAAGGTTTAGAAATATTTAAAACAGACGAATCATGTATCTACCCCCTAACCATAAACTATGTCTTGTAAAGTCAAGCATGAAGAGAAGTGGTTTAATTTGGGTTTCAAACATGGAAAATCATGTATCTACCCCTAACCCTAAACTCTGTCTTATGTAGTCAAGCATGAAGAGAAGTGGTTTTGGTTTTCAAACTTGGAGATTTAAAGAACCTCCCAAAATATTCATTTTAGAGTGTCTAAGAAGTATCCATGCTTACCTTTTCATTTTCATGTTTTAAACTTGTTTAAATCTTGGTCATAGCTAGTATTTGACCAAGATTCAAATGGGCATAAAATTAAAAAAAAACGAAAAAATGACAACCAAAGTACATAGTCTTCTTATGTCATATAGTAAGCATTCAAGCTGATAAACAAGGTCTAGACATATTCAAACCAAACAAATCATGTATCTACCCCCTAACCCCTAAACTCTACCTTATGAAGTCAAGCATGAAGAGAAGTGGTTCTGGGTTTCAAACATGGAAATATCAGAAACCTCCCAAAAGCTTCATTTAGAGTGACTAAGAAGGATCCATGCTTACCTTTTCATTTTCATATTTTAAACTTTTTTAAATCATTGTCAAACCTAGGATTTAACCAAGATACAAATATGGGCACAAAATAAAAAAAATCAGAAAAATGAAAAATAAAAGCACATATATAGTCTTCTTATGTCATATCGAAAGCATTCAAGTTGATAAACAAGGTCGAGATATATCCAAACCGGACAAATCATGTATCTACCCCATGTTGATCTTATGAAGTCTAGCATGAAGAGAAGTCGTTTTGGGTTTCAAACATGGAAATATCAAAAACCTTCCCAAAAGCTTCATTTTGGAGTGACTAAGAAGGATGCAGGCTTACCTTTTCATTTTCACGTTTTAAACTTGTTTAAATCTTGGTTAAACCTAGGATTTGACCAAGATCAAATGGGCATAAAAAATCAGAAAAATCAAAAAAATGAAAACCAAAGCACATAGTATTCATATGTCATATAGTAAGCATTCAAGTTGATAAACAAGGTCTAAACATTTTCAAACCAGACAAATCATGTATCTACCCCTAACCCTAATAAACTCTATATATTTTATGAAGTCGAGCATGAAGAGAAGTGGTTTTGGGTTGCAAACATGGAAATTTCAAAAACCTCCTAAAAGCTTCATTTTAGAGTGACTAAGAAGGATCCATGCTTACCTTTTATTTTCATGTTTTAAACATGTTCAAATCTTGATCAGACCGTACATAGGATTTGACCAAGATTCAAATGGGCACAAAAATTTAAAAAATTTGAAAAACCAAAGCACATAGCCTTCTTATGTCATATAGTAAGCACTCAAGTTGGTAAACAAGGTCTAGACATATTCAAACCAGAAAAATCTTGTATCTACCCCTAACCCTAAACTTTGTCTTATGAAGTCAAGCACGAAGAGAAGTCGTTTTGGGTTTCAAACATGGAAATTTCAAATACCTTCCCAAAAGCCTCATTTTGGAGTGACAAAGAAGGATGCAGGCTTACCTTTTCATTTTCATGTTTTAAACTTGTTTAAATCTTGGTTAAACCTATGATTTGACCAAGAGAAAATGGGCAAAAAATTCAGAAAAAAATCAAAAAATCAAAACCAAAGCACATAGTATTCTTATGTCATATATTAAGCATCCAAGTTGATAAACAAGGTCTAGACATATTTAAACCAGAAAAATCATGTATCTACCCTAACCCTAAACTCTGTCTTATGAAGTCAAGAATGAAGAGACGTGGTTTTGGGTTTCAAACATGGAATTTTCAAGAACACCCCAAAAGCTTCATTTTAGAGTGACTAAGAAGGATCCAGGTCGAGCTTACCTTTTATTTTCATGTTTTAAACTTGTTCAAATCTTGGTAAAACCTAGGATTTGACCAAGATTCAAATGGGCATACAAAATTGAAAAACCAAAGCACATAGCCTTCTTATGTCATATAATAAGCACTCAAGTTGATAAACAAGGTGTAGACATATTCAAACCAGAAAAATCATGTATCTACCCTAACCCTAAACTCTATCTTACGAAGTCAAGCATGAAGAGAAGTGGTTTTGGGTTTCAAACATGGAAATTTCAAAAATCTCCCAAAAGCTTCATTTCAGAGTGACTAATAAGGATCCAGACCGGGCTTACATTTTATTTTCATATTTAAACTTGTTCAAATCTTGGTCAAACCGTACCTAGGATTTGACCAAGATTCAAATGGGCATAAAATTTCAAAAAAAAAAACCAAAGCACATAGCCTTCTTATGTCATATAGTAAGCACTCAAGTTGATAAACAAGGTCTAGACATATTCAAACAAGAAAAATCATGTATCTACCCCTAAGCCTGAACTTTGTCTTATGAAGTCAATCACGAAGAGAAGTCGTTTTGGGTTTCAAACATGGAAATTTCAAATACCTTCCCAAAAGCTTCATTTTGGAGTGACTAAGAAGGATGCAGGCTTACGTCTTCATTTTCATGTTTTAAACATGTTTAAATAAGGAAGCGTGGTTCTGAAACCTCATACACATTGTTGCAAAAGTAATTACATCACCTAAACAATACTACTAGTTCATAATTCTAAACTTATGTACAATCTTGGAAACATATAACGCCAGCCTAGTTCACCAATTATCATCATCCCTCTTGATGCGCTTGCCGGTGTCGCTTGTACCTGCCTCCCATGGGTTGGCAGTCAAAGTTCTGCACTCGTCCGCACTTCGTGTGTCGGGAGCTTCCCAACCAGATACAGGCCCTGCCCTTGCTAGCTCACCACATCCAGCCGTTGCCCTAGCTTGCTCACCATGTGAACCGCCATCCCACAGAGACCCCGAAGTAGGCTCGCACGGGTCCTTTATCCATGGTGGCATATTCTTCGGATCAAATGGTATGTTGTGCCTAAAGCAATAAGATACAAATTCCCAGTAGGTTGTCCCGACAAACTGCTTCTTATTGTCGCGCCAGGCAGGGGGAAGAGCGGCCAACCTAGCCGCTTCCTTGCAATCCGGGCAAATCACTTCCCTTGGAATTGGTTGTGCTTGACGCAGCCCATCATTGATTTTTTTGAGTCGCCTGTACAACTCAAAACTGACATACCCATCAATCGCATCATACCTCAAGTTTACTTGAGGCAATGGCATGCACTCCCATTGATCGTGGCTGCTAGTAGGGAACTTGGTCTTCATGTCTTTGTAAGATGGGTCAATGATGACGGCTGCCAAATCAGCCATGCCAGTCCTATTGCCAGGACCATTGAAATTGATCATATCCTGAATGTCAATCCAATTATGTTCAGGAATTTTAATGCCATCTCTAGCAAACCTTCTAGAGTCACCACTGATGTCAACAGTTGTGAAACAAATTCCTTTATGTTGAAGGAATTCTCGCAGTGCCACATTGTCAGGACTCCTGCATGTTAACACAAATCAATCTTGTAAGATCGTATATGCTGAAATAGTACACATATTTTTCTTCCAGTAAACTGTATACTTGTTGCAGTGAAACAATGATTTTGCATCAGTGATACACATCAAAATAACATGAATTATTGTTGCGACTATATGATCTAATTATTTAAGTGTCAAGTTAAGATTCAGTTACTATATGTAAAATAAAAATATCTTGACATCCATGCCGATTATCGGTGAGTATGAGTACATGAAATTTGTGCAAATTTTGAGTACCAAAATCATGAAACTAGATATCGTGGTCAATCCAAAAAAAAAATACAAGTTTGTTGGATATTACGTTCCATACCACATTTTTCATACAAGTTAGTTTGTTCGTGTTTTCATACAAGTTAGAACCTAGTCTATTTCGAAATAGAAAAGCAGATCCAAGATAAAGGAAGGCATGTGAAGAACATACCTGCAGAAATGGTACACCAGGACGTGGTCGTCCATGGCCAACTGAACGACGGCGGTACTTACTTGGTCCGAAGTGTATTCTAGGTCGAGGCCGACGAACCTGGGCCTGTCCTCTAGAAGCTTTTGTTCGTACATCTTGAGGGTGCGCTCGAGAACGGAAGGGTCATTCGTGTAGACCACGTTCACCTTGGTCGTCCCATGGGGAACGACGCTCCTCTTTAGAGTAAACAGGCCGCCGTCGGCCATGGCAGCGCTGAAGCACGTCGAACTGATCGGAGGGATTGAGGAGGAGGGAGGGAGAGCAACTGCAAACAATGGGGTTTTTTGGAACTTACCGAAATGCACGGGAGAACGAACCGCCAGGGGTTGTTTAGTGGGGACAGATGGGAATAATACTGCGACGAGGTTGAGGAATTAACTCCAACCGCCATTTAAATCTAGTACTCCCTATATTCAGTTGATAGGAAATGGACGGGCAAGATTGATTCTAGGGAGGTGAATCCCAGTATTTTCCCAATTTATTTGAGTTGTAATATAACCATCGTTAATACTTGAAGTGAAAAATATTTACAAAATTAATTTATTATATACTACATGATGAGATAATCCAACAAACCATGGAAATGGATGGCCATCCAACCATGTCACCCGCTTGTGAAAATTGTATAGGTGGTAGTGTGCGCAATACACACGGTAGCCACTTCACAAATACATCCTTTTAATTTTGCCCCCCTTAAATCAGCCAATAAAAATGAAAAGACTTTACGTGGAAAACCAAAAAAACTGTATTTGGCAAAGTATAGTTGAAAATACGAAGTTTTTCATTGATCTCTTAAAAAAGGGGTCAGGATTCAAAAGTTCGCCATGCATGGTTCTTGCGGTAACCAAGCTAGCTCACCCATGTGGCAAGAAGCGAATCAATGTCCAACATGCATGGTTCCAAAAATATATATCTTACAGAATGATTATGCTTCTCAAGAATATTTGCATGCCATGGTGTTTGTTATTTTTCCTAGATAAAAGTAGTAATTGGCGACTTCTTGATTGCCTTGCTTGCTGATTTCAATAAGTTTGAACCTCATTTTGGCTTTATTTCAAATTTAGGCAAAAACTTCTTGGTAATCGACTTGTGATCTACTATACTTGGATGCAACCCACATTTTCGTTGGCTAATGTTTTCTGATTCCACAACAATAGGGCACATCCCTATATCATCCCAAATTTTGAATTCTTATTAGTTTGGTTGATGACTACCATTCATATCCGAACTTAATTAATTGGAGTACAAATGATTTAGTTTATGGTTTCATGGTAAGCTAGTTTGACAAATTAACCTTCGAAATGGCGATTCGCCTACCATGCATGCATGTTTGGCCTACCTGGGAAATTTTGATTTGTGGTATTGTGCACACACTGCACATGATAGCGAATAAAATAACACCTATTTGGACCCCTTTGGCCAGCAAGGGCATATTTGGTTCCTAGCCACAATTTGCCAAGAAGCCAAAATTTTGCAGCCATATAGTTTATTAGGCATGTGTTTGGTTTTTGCCACAATTTGGCTTATCATGCTTTATTGCATGTATGGTCCATTTGTCATAGACTCAACTTTTTTTTACAAAGTTTTGCCAAAGTTTGGCTTTAATATTTTAAGCCACAATTTGGTGGCTAGCCACACAATTTGGAGTATTTTTTTTTGGCTAACCACACTTTGGCTTTGGAAAAAATGTGGCTACCAAACAGGGGTCCTAATAAAAATAAAACAACACACTAATGTGTGGTAAACCAAACATCCCTAATTTGCAAAGTTGCATATGTGCAAAAGGGGGGAAATGCATGCATTATTCAGAAGTTGACTGTGGTTTTCGTAGTGTAACCAATTAATTAAGCTTACATATGGGAAGAGGCTAGCGAGGCGAACTCAATCAGCTATGGTTCCAATGTTGTCAAGTTTGAAGTGGACAATGCATGAAGCTTGCTCAAATTAATGGGTAGAAAGCCAAAAGCAGTCCATATTTATTGTATATGTGTGTGAATAATGACTCTTCACCCCAAACCTCTATGTATGATTGGGTTTTATATTTTTTACTTGTTAGTAGTAAGTACATGTCATGTGATGGCTCCATGCACATGTTTCACAACTTTTTTTTTGATTTGTTTCTACCTCATTTGGTTGGTTTCAAATTTGCTCAAACTTCCTATGCGTGCTATATATGTTGTACTATTGGGACCCATGTTTGGGCTCTGTTTGTGGTACTACACTTGCAGGGTACGTACCTCCAAGTATTTTATTCCCCAAAATTATGAATTCTAATTAAATGGTGAACTAAAAACTGATCATCTAAAGTTGGAAAATAAAATCCATATATAGCTCCACATCGAGATATTTTTATAAGGTAGACAAACTGCATTGCCACACATGCCTCATATAAGTTTGTTTTTTCTAGCGGAGTGGATTCCCTAATCACCCCACGGTTGTGACATTGTCAATGTTGTCATGATAAATAACATTGCGAGACTTTCCATCTTATTCTTTTTTGTAGAAATGATTGTCCCATTATGGCAAATGTCCCCATTCATTTTTCAAATTAAGTAAACGTTATAGGATGAAAATTCACTAAATTGACAAATTTTCTAGATTTCTAACTATTTTAGCTCATTCAAACAAGTTTGAAAATGGCCGGCCTGTTGTCCAGTGATGATTTTAGAGTACAATTTGATCAACATCACAAAAAAGTGCTTTTAAGGTATCCTAGATGCCTTGGTAATCGTCGAACACTTTCAAAAAGTGACCATATGTGAGCTGTGGAAAAAAGAAAAGACCAAAGTTAATAATATTCCTTAACTATTCACATATCATTTGTCTTTTTTGTGCAAGCTAGAAAATTTCATTTTTTTGATGAAACTTCACAGATGCATACTCATCTGTGACCTGTGGAGGCGTGGAGCAATACACAACATAATATGTGTCCCAGTTTTGATTTTCTTCATATTTTTTAAAAGTGCAGAAGTGTGATATCCGATAATAGGATGCGGGTGCAACTAGTTAAAAATGAGATGCTATGCATGCTAATATGATATGTCTTTTGTCGTGGCCCCATCCTACTTCTGCATTTTCTTTACGGCCATATTTTAGTAGTTGCGACCTGGACGTGATCGGACTAGTCGATACCTGATAGTAGTCATAGTACTGTACAACTTCTGCATGTGGCGTACAAGATGGTTGTAGAAGCCTCTAGAGTAGTAGTACTAGCTAACGGATAGTAGATTATATCTGGAGAAACTGACATAGCCATTGATATGACAAGACTATACCCAGATTTGGACGCATTGCAGTGGCTCCATCAATGTTCCGCTATGATGGTCAATTTTACTGCTACAGCAGATTGTCGACGCAGAGGATTCCTTGGCTTCCGCGCAAGACCCTTCCTAAAGAAGGCATCTGCTCTGGCCCGTTGATTCTATGTGGACGGTTCCAGATTGCTTTATGTGTTTTTTGTACAGTATCAGATACTAGGTTTTCCTTCCCTCCCTATTAGGGGTTGTTTGGTTTAGGGGATAGGTTTATGGGATGAGAGTATCCCCAACCACCTGGCTAGGGATAGCCAATTTTTGTTGTTTGGTTGTGTAGGAATTGAGTGTAGGACGAGAGGTGGTTAGTGGTAGTATAGATTTTTTTTGTTTGCTCGAAATGTTATGGGTGGCTATAAGATGGTGAGATTATCTCTACACACATCAAATATACCACACATCCTATTTTTATAGCCCAAAAAAAAATAACCGGTGGTATGTGAATTGATCTGGGTAAAAATATTACACAACCGTACAAATATTCAAATCCTATAGTCAAATCCTACATAACTCCTATAGTCAAATCCTACATAACTCCTATACAAATTGTACGAATCAAAGGATATGATTTCCCCCCTATATAGCTTGTTTGATTTGAAGAATTGAATCCTCCAAAATTTCTATGTATTGTTTTCTTATACTAGTACAACCCTATAGGATTTCTAATAAGAGGTTAGACCTCTTGGAAAAATTCATATGCATTTGTGACAACTATGCTATGCACTCTCAATCTCTAGTAGAAATTTCCTTTGGCTTTCCTATGATACCATCACACACCTAGCTTTACCAATTCCCGTAGATTTTCCCGTAGGATTCAAGGAGGCATATGTCATAGCGATTCTCCATTTTTCTATCATATGAACATGCCCTCTCAGTTTGAGTGATGCAAAGTGGCCACTATAAGATTTATTTAGTCAGATTAATTGGTCATGCATACACTAGTTGTTTTCTATCTTTCCCTACACATGTCAATTAGTGAAATTTATAAGTAAAATCCTAAAATTCAAATAAATTGCTAAAAATTGGAAATAATATTACAATTGTAGCAAATTACTTAAATCGATCCAGAAAATATGTACATGGCTTCATGAATCTTTTTGCCGAACTGAGTAGTCCGTAAAGAACGTCCCTTTCGTCAAACTGACATGGCCTTTGATTTGACAAGAGAACACTAATATTTTGGACATGAATCAGAGTGGTGAAGGCGTACAGCTCGATCAATGCAATGGTATGATGGCTATGCAGCTATATAGAAGTAGACTACTACTCGTAGTAGACTTTGCGACATAGAGATTTGGCTTCCGCGGCCGACCCCGAACAAGATTCTTTTACATTGCCGATATATCTTTTCACTGACATTGAATCGCTGAAACTTGGGGTCCACCTGTGGCAGGACCAGCCTGTCAATGGCCCAAAGTCTTATGTGCTCCCACCCTTCGATTTTGGATGGACGGACAAGATTGCCCAGTCCCATCCCTGTCCTGTTCGTTCCAGTTTCATCCTCCTCCCCGGGGAACCCTCCCCGGAGGGCTCTACACCGACCCCTTCTATCCCCACCTGCTTGTCCCTTCCTTCTTCCTCCAGCGATTCATCCCTCGTTCAACAAGTTGTCTAAGAAGAACATGAAGAAGAGTAAGAAGAGGAAGGAGGCGTTGGTGTCTGAGACTAAATCCGCGGTGAAATCCATCCCGCTAAAAGTCCTACAAACTCCGACTTTGAAAGTGTACCAGCGGCGCCGGCGGACAGGCATGTCTGCGCTTCCATCGCAAGCTCAGTCTGCTTCGGGCTTGTTGGGTCAGGGCAGAGTAATCCAGCAAGAGTCCTGGTAGGTTTTTATCGCCATGTGCTTTCTTTGCTCTCATGAACGCAGATTACAGCAAGGCAAACAGATCCAACTATTTTTTTTACCCGGGAGAACCAGCTATTTGACCGTCTTTCTTCCAGGGCCGCCCGTTCAAGTGTCGCCCTTCCTACCGATGCCGAGAAATCGCCCGTGTTTCGCCAAGATGGTGGGTACGAAGCTCCCCGATATGTTTCCATCGCCATGCCGAAGTTTCTCTGCCTTCTGGCTGGCTAGCGGATCAAACAATTTAACCGTCTTTCTTCCATGGCGGCTGGTTTCAGCGCCATTCCTACCCAAGTTGAGAAATCGCTCGTTTCTCGCCAACCTGGTGGGTACGAAGCTCCTGGGTATGTTTCCAACGCCATGCCGGATTTTCGTTGAGTCCTTGCTGGCAGGCGGTGCCAACTAAACCGGCTATCATCTTCCAGGGCCGACGGTTCCAGGCTCGTGCTTTCTATCGCAGGATCCACTTCGTACTTAGCTATCGAGGACCCGTTGTTTGATGAGCACTTGTTAGCTCTCAAGAGCATTAATAATGTATGCACTATATAATATATATCCATTGCTTTTTTTTTCTTCCTCTTCATCTCCGTACTGCATGAGGGATTCTTTAATTCATAGGACTCCTATAAGAATTGTGTAGCATTTAGATCCTATGGGATTTTTTCCTACATTAGTTGTTTGATTTATAGGAACATATCCTATAGGAACTAATCCTATAGGAATCTAGTAGTGCGAATAATATAGGAATAAAACATTAATTCAACTAGCCATGACATCTCAATCCTATGTTTGTTCTTTTTTTCGAAATGGGGGACATACCACAGCCTCTGCATCAAAATGATGTATATGGCTGCTTTATTGCTTTCTTCAGTTCATACACAAATTATGACAACTTCTCACGGATCAGCTAGAGTCGACACAAAGATCCACCAACGAAACATAGAAAACAGCGGGTGCCAAAAAGGCAAAAACACACCAGTAAGTAATTCTATGAGGAAACTGCCAGCCACCCTGGCTGTAAAAATCCCGTGCGGCTGTCTCTAGTCAGTTGCACCCAGACTCCATGATATCCTGCTGATCCTCGGGCGGGAGATAAGAAACATACGGATCTAGTGAATAATCATAGGGATAACCTGCAAGAAGGGATGAGATTTAGGTTTATTAAACACGAATTCATTTTGTACATTCCAAATAGCCCATAAAATAGCGCATACACCCACTCTAATGTATACAAAATCCTATGCTTTTCCTAATCTTATGATTTTCCTATCCTGTGAATGAAAAAGGATCCCTGATTCGTTACTGGTGAATTTTTCAATGCAGGAAGGGATTATGAGATTATCGGCGACAGCCGCCGAGATCAAGGGCCAGAACATGCATAGGTTTGGTATCCTGAATGCAGAATCAGAGACGAATGCTCAGTCTCCGGGAGAGGAGCAGCCAGTGCGCGTGTATGCATCTTCGGCCGTGTATGTTTCCATTGCCGTGCCGCAGTTTCATCGCCTCCTTGCTGGATGCCAGATCCAACTACTTAACTGTCTTTCTTCCAGGAATGGCGGTTCCATCGTTGAAGAGGTTCCTATGGACAAGGACTTTGCAGCTCTCAGGCATATTGAAGAGGTTGGCACTCCATTTGTTTATTTCTCCCCCCTCATCTGCACTCTGCATACTTCATTGCTCTTGAATTTGCAATGCAGGATGTGATAACACGATTCTCCGTGAAACTGGACCAGATCAAGGGCCACAACACCATCCTTCATAAGAAAATCCGCCACCTCGTGGGCAGGTGCATTTTAGATCGTGCCATGTCGGAGGAGAATGCCCGTTCCGTGCAATCTTCTTTTGATAAACGGTACTCAGACGTTGTCGCTGAGTGTAAGAAGTTGAAGAAGGAAGTCAAGGAACTACGCGCCCAGCCACCGATGAGTGTGGTCACTGACAAGGCTGGTCAGTGTGATTGCAACTGTGACTGTGAAAGTTTTCGACAGGAAGTGGAGTTGCATGCTGAACATGCGCAATATTTCAAGACGAAGTACTTGAAAGTTCGCACAGAGTGCGATAAGTTGAAGAAGGAAGTCGAGTGTCTCCGCTCCCAGCAGCCAACTATTGCGACATCAGGAGACCAGGGTGTGCTAATTGCAGCCAGAATTTTGCAATCAATGAAAAGTTGAATTTGGCTTTGCTGTGCAATATAGCAAGACCTGTTCCTCCCCAGCCTTCGTCTTTTGGCATAATTGCTTTGTCTTCAGTATTGACTCCGGAATGCTTCGTATATTTCTGACGGTTTCTGAATTATGTACAACTTTTGTAATATTGGTCAAACTAGTTTTGACCAGGGTTTGTGTAGGGTGGTTGATTTTTTTTGTTGGTCCAAATTGTGTTGTGTGGTCCAAATGTGATGTATCATCACACCACCATGTGCCCCGCCACCCCCAGGTTTTGGTAATGCCATTTGATACATGCTTCATAGAAGGAACATACATTTTTTCCGTTAGGGCATGAAAATTTTGAAAAATTCAAACAAAAATGGGAAGAGAGAATGGTAACATCATTTTCCACGTGTTGCCCCTGTGCCAAATTTTGGTTCATTTTAAGAATGTAAGGTGACAAATTACTCGAGGAAGCTAGTTGGAGTAGACGGGCATGGCCGGATTGGCATAGGGGATTTATTTTTTGAAGGATGTTATTTTTCATGGACAATATCTGACACAAACAATAAAATGTTAAGGTCTCATATTTTTCTGAATGATTGTGAATTACTTATGACGTTTAGAAGTATTGGTATACATGAGCCCCACATGAAGTTAAATGGTCCAAGAAAAAAAGGTTTCGTACACGTTTCTCAGAAAGTGGAAAATCGAGTACATGCATGACTTCACGCGTCCACAACTCGATACAGAGAGTCAGAGGCTATAAAATAATCGGCCTCATCGTCTCTCGCGAGCTCGTCCTCTCCCCTCCCCCACACTGTGAAAAACCCCCATCAACTCACCGCACCTCCGAGGCATCGACTTCCTCGTTTCCAACCGCAGCAGCATGAAGACAGGTCTTGCGTACGAGGCGGAGCAATCGGCGGCCGCTCGCGCAGAGGATTCCTCTGCGGTAGTGGCCGTCGCTTCACCGGGCACCCAGGCCGCTCGTCTCCTCTGCTTGTCTGATTCTTCGACCTCGGTCGAAACGGGCGTCCTGGCCGTCGAGGAGAAGGTGGATAGCAACGCCGTTGCTCCCGCCGAAGATCTGCAAGGTGTTGCAGGCCACCACGGCGAGGTCTTCCTAGACCCGGTGCTGGACGCGGACCTCGACCCCTTCGATGATTTCGGCCCAAACGTTCAGTTTCAGGAGGATGTCGAGGGTGACGACGAGGCGGTACTGCTCTTTTACCGAAACTGTCCCGATCCTCTGTGTGTCATATTACTTTTCACGTGGTTTGCACGAACCTGGTTCTTGATTGAGTTGATCTCCTACCTTGTTCTTGTAGACGTACTTGATTCTACAGTTCGTACGGTCAGATTCTAGTTTAATTTCGACTAATCTGCCATGTAGTTGGCTTGATTAGTCATATAATTAATTTATATGTTCATACTTAGTGGACTTGCAATTGTTGTGGCTTATGTTCATTGCTGTTCATAGGGTTTTCTCGTGATTTAGTATGATTTCTTCTGCCATTTACTTGTTCTACACATTTAATTTTAGGGTTTCTAAGGCTTGCTTATGATAGTGCAGTATTTATTCGATCTGTCATTAAACACCTGATTATTATGTACTTTATAATTCACAGGAATATTCTGATGACATGGACGACAACAAGGAGCGCAGGGACCAGAAGAGCCGCTACGTTCTGAAGCGGCTGAAGGGTGGTGAAATTCGTTTCCGCATGCGCGGGGAGCTATTTTGCCCATTCTGTGGCAAAATCCTCCAGAAGGGCATCCGCAGCCTGATCCAGCATGCGACGGGTATAGGCCTAAGTACATCGGGGAAGCACCGCCCTGCAACCAAGGCCAAGCACGCAGCATATGGCCTCTTCCTCCAGAATTACGTCTTGCCTGGCTTGTTCCCGGTCAACGCCCCTGTTGCTGGCCCTCATGCTCCTGGTCCTGTTTAAAGTTCATATGTGTAATCTTATTCCCTTTGGAAGTTCAGCATTAAACTCTACTAGTACAACCGTGGTGGTCTTGTGATGTAGTACTCTTTTGATGCATTTGTGATGTAGTAGGAGTAGTACTTTTTTTTGAACTGGTATAGTACTATCTAAGAAAAGTACTCCCTTCGATTCACATTCATTTTACACCAAGAAATATGGATCGGAGTGAGGGAGTAAATTAAACATGGCATCTCCTGCATGAAGCTTGACATATCGATCAGGTTGGCTAGAATGGCAATACAATGCTGCTCATTAGGCAAATGCATGCCATGTAAAGAAGTCTATACTGACATAAAAAAGACTACATTGGGGATGAGAGTCAATTGGGGCATCTACAATACAGAAAATCTTGCTCGTAGCTGATTTTGGCTAAGAGGATTTTTCTCACATTACATGTGCCACTTTCCTTGTCTGCAAAACAAGTTCCAATAAAGGAAGAGGAAAGAAGAGGACATTGTGGGCGAGACTGAACACCTTTTTCATGTGTTAAGCTGAGGCCTCGTTTAGCTAAGGATTTTGACTTAGGCCTAACAGCATGGGCGTACGCAGCGGGGGGGGGCACCCAGAATTGTTGAAAACGTTTTTGATACACCTAATTTAAGTGCTGAAAAAGGCCCAATAAGCCTGTCTCGTATCAAGGATCGACGAGAGACCAGGTGAGCGACCACACAATTCCCCACCGCGCCGCCGCCAATCTCTCGCTTCGCCCTCTACACTCTCTCCCGTCCGGGGCTGTCGCCCACCTGTTAGCCTATCCGCTTGTCACTGCCCCCTTTATGGACTCCCTCTGCACTTCTGAGGCTTGCGGATGGCCGCCGCTCGATGCTAAAAAAGAAGCGGGCTAGGGCTCGGCCACCGCAGCGCTGGCCGCCGACCGCCATTGTACACCTTCCCCGGCTCTTCCCGCCGGCCGCCACACCACTGCGCTCTAGCAGGTCCACGTCCAGTGTCCGCTTCCGCCTCCCCATTCTCTGTTTCTATTTCCATGTGCTATACTGTGTGTTAGTGTTAAGTGTTCAAAACTTAAAATTGCCCATATTCAGCTATTCTCCCCACATTGAAAAGTTTAGTTTTTAATAATTCCTAAAATAATGAATCGATGTTCAGAAAATGGGTGCTTGTTGTATGTCACAAAAATGTAAAGTACTGAAGATATTTTCATCACTGAGTTGCATATATGTAGCAAAATGTTGAGGTGGTTGTGGACGATCTCAAAAACGCGGACACGCGGCGCCCGCCCCGCCGGCGGCCGGAGCGGTGGCGGCAAGACGGAAACCCTAGCGCGTGGTTCCACCGAGCTCCTTGTGTTGTACACATTGTTTCTTAGTTTTTCAGAATTTCAAAGTTGATCCGACTATTTTGGCATTCACCCTCCATATTAAGTCGAGCTTCTAAATATCTAAATATCCAAACAGAAATATTGGCATTCAATCTCAATATCCTAGGTTATCAACATTCAACTAAATGCAATGACAAGTCTCCCAATATAAACATCCCAACAGAGCCTTATATATTGTTCATTTGGCAAACGTTTTTCACAATTTTGACGGCGCAAAAAAATTTTTTGGGGGTGTGCCCCCCTCCAATTCTTTGCTGCGTCCGCCACTGCCTAACAGCTCAGCACACCCACAAATAAATCTCCTTGCGCGCACCACTGTCAGCAAAAATAAAAAAATTAGCACTCAAGATTAAGAATGAAGTGAATTTAAGTAACTTGGTTAGCTTTTCAAGCAATATATTCAGAGAAAGAGCACACATGTTCGGCTTGAAATAATCGTAAGAGAAGAACAATAAATCTAAGGCACCCCACTTCATCGGAAGAAGGGGCGCGACAACGCAAGGATTCGTACCTTGAGTCGACGCTGGCTCGTAGAAGGGCGGTCACACCTCGAGGATGCCGGCAACGTCTCCACCTCGGTATCACATGTGACTGCTTCTCGACGGGCGGTGCGCCGCGCCATGTAGAAGATCTTTCAAAAGAGGAGAGCCCGATGACACTACTGACGCCTCAACCTTGATAGCACTGGCCTGTTGCTCCGCAATGAGATGCGCCACATGCAAGATTTAGCGGATGCGCCAATTTCAGAGGTATGTCATGATCGTTATAACAATTTTCAACATGATGATGATTTGATCCTGCACTCGGCCTTGAACATAAGTACTACTCCGTAGTACAATCTCACAATTTTTTATCATTATACTTTGCGAGATTTAGCGGATGCGCCAATTTTAGAGATATGTCATGATCGTTGTAACAAATTTCAACGTGATGATGATTTGATCCTGCACTCGGCCTTGAACATAAGTACTAGTACATTCTCACAATTTTTTTTATCATTATACTTTGCGAGATTTAGCGGATGCGCCAAATTCAGAGATAGATCATGATCATGGTAACACACTTTTCAATGTAGTGATGATTTGATGTTGCACTCGACCTTGAACATAAGTACTAGTATGGTCTCACAATTTTGTATCATTATACTTTGCAAGTTTTAGCGGATGCGCCCTTTTTCAGAGGTAGATCATGATCATGGTAACAAATTTTCAACGTGATGATGATTTGATGTTGCACTCGACCTTGAACAGAAGTACTACTACTGTCTCACAATTTCTTTATCATTATACTTTGCAAGATTTACCGGATGCGCCAAATTTAGAGATAGATCATGATCATGGTAACAAATTTTCAACGTGATGATGATTTGATGTTGCACTCGGGCTTGAACAGAAGTACCGTCTCACAAATTCTTTATCATTATACTTTGCAAGATATAGTGGATGCGCCAATTTTAGAGATAGATCATGATCATGGTAACAATTTTTCAACGTGATGATGATTTGTTGTTGCACTCGGCCTAGAAGAGAAGTACTAGTACGGTCTCACAATTATTTTTATCATTATACTTTGCAAGATCTAGCGGATACGCTAATTTCAGAGATAGAACATGATCATGGTAGTGACCATTATTTACTGTTATGATGATTTGATTTTGCACTCGGCCTTGAACAGAGGTACTAGTACGGTGTCACAATTTTTTATCATTATACTTGGACGGTAGCCAAATTCAAAATCTCATAGCGGCAAATCTTCCCGCCCACAAAATACAAAAATTTCACACGCTTTCAAATTCCCATTCTACCCCTGTGGAGATGACAGCAAAGTCGGTTGGTGGGGGGGTCTGCCCGTCATTTTAAGGATCACAACCTCCCTAGCCCGGAAACCCTCCCAAAAAAAATTCATTTCCCTCATACCACCCACCGGAACTTCCCAAGTCCCTCTCTCCCACCTCCACGACCACCGCACCGGAACATCCCCTCCGGACTCCCCTGGCCTACCCAAGGCCTCGCGATCCTCGTCATCCGGCTGCCTGCCGGAGCCGCTTCATCGACGCCGTCATCAACCGGACCGGATCATCCCCGCCGAACCTCGAAACCATATGCTCATCCAGCAGTCTACCGCAGTCGCTTCAGCTGCGGTATCGTCCACCCCACCGGAGCCGCTTCGCCGGATCCGTCGTCCACCGCATCGGATCTTGCTCACCGACACCGCTGTGCATGAACCGGATCTGCTTCACCGGCGCCGTGCATGATCTAAACTCTTCTACTGTCGCTTTTCTATTGCTTGCCTGCAAGTTCTTGTTTAATCTTGGGGGAACCTGTTTGTGCTAACGACGCGCCGTTACGTTTTTGCAGATGAGATGGGTAACCATGAAGTGTAATGGCCGTCTCTCCAACCCCAAGTAGCACATGTTGCGTACTTCATCACCGGATCTATCAACCCCAGGAAGATCTGCTGTGACTCCCACAGAGTGCTTCTCCTAATGTAAGTCCCTTGTTTTAGCGCCATGTTCTGGGTTCAGATGCTTGTTTGTCTGAAGCTCTTTTAGTTCATTCCTAGCTATGACCGTAACACCTTGCTATTTTCTAGTTCATTGCTAACTTTAAGCGATTGAACATTTTGGTTTGCATTCCCTGCTCTGTAGATGTAGCCATCATAACTTCTATCTTGCTCAGTCGTTGTTACAAAAATTATAGGTATTATAGTAACATCCTGCTATTATTTAGTTCATGGCCAATTTTAAGTAATTGCACATGTTGGTTCGCATTCCCTGCTCTATAGCTTTTGGCATCGTAACTTCTATATTTGGTTTACATTGCCTGCTCTGTAGATCTAGCCATCATAACTTTATCTTGCTCAGTCGTTGTTACAAAAATTATGGCCTGCTACTATGTTGTTTGTGCCAATTTTTTACTCCATGAACATGTTGGCTTGCATTCCCTGTACTACAGGTGATGCCATTGTTTTGTATCTACTTCATTGTAAGCTAACAAAGTAAGGACTTAGTTTGGCATGCTATCACTCTGCTATCTAGCCTGTAGTACAAATAAACTTGTCATATTACTAGATAATAATTTTGCGTGCCATCTTGTTCTTCAAAAGCTGCATTATTGACTTGTTTCTCTGACTTGGCATGACGCTCACATATGGAATGCTGAACATATTGGTTTGCATTCCCTCTTATACAAGTTCACAGGTGATCCCACTATATTCTGTATCTGGTCCATCCTAAGCTCCAGCATTAACTATCCTCTATGTGTTGCTCATTACAAGTTTATATCCCGAAACATCTTGATTTGCATCCCCTTCACTATAAGTTCAGGAGTATTATTTAGTTCACGGCCAAAATGAAGTAATTGCACTTGGCACATGTTGGTTCACATTCCCTCCTCTTTAGCTTTTGCCATCGTAACTTCATCTTGCTCAGTCGTTGTTACAAAATTTATAGCCTGCTACTATGTTTGGTTTACATTCCCTGCTCTGTAGATGTAGCCATCATAACTTCATCTTGCTCAGTCGTTGTTACAAAATTTATAGCCTGCTACTATGTTGTTCATGCCAATTTTGTACTCCCTGAACATGTTGGTTTGCATGGGACTCGACAGTAGTAAGTCTGCTGTTTCATTCTAACATGCTCTGTTATATTGGCTGTTGGTATGCGGCATGCACTCTTTGTTTGCTTATTGTGCGCATTACAATGATCTTGTTATAACGACGAAATGATGACTTCCAAATTCTTTGGCAAACAATATTGTAGTGTATTTGCCTTTCCATTGTTGCTGTCTTAACTTGTAATGTCTTTGTTTCA
The DNA here is from genome assembly GCF_019359855.2 of Lolium perenne. Taxonomy (NCBI): domain Eukaryota; kingdom Viridiplantae; phylum Streptophyta; class Magnoliopsida; order Poales; family Poaceae; genus Lolium; species Lolium perenne. The sequence continues at coordinate 140,918,981 of NC_067246.2, forward strand.
GATATAGGTGCTGCATGGACAACTTAAAAGATTGCCGGATCGCTTCATTGTATTGCTAGGTTTAATTACCATTCAATTTCGCTGGGTTCTGTAATATTTTTTCAAAGCCTTGCAGCTGATGTAATATTTAGTTAGTTTTTATAGTTCTTTCGCGCATTTTTTCTTTGGTGCTTGTGGTAAGTGAGGCTATCCGACAGAAATCAATGCTGCGTAAATATTCTAAGTATCTAAATCACGAATTCCCATCCCTTAAACGGCCCAATTAAGCGAAATCACATATGTGCCGGCCCGCAAAATCCTAAAGCGCCTATTATGCCGGCATATAAACAGCAACTAAACGGGCTGGCCCACTTACTTATTGGGCCAGCCCACTTGATTTATGGTGGACCCCACACACTAATTGGGCCGGCCCACTTACTATAAGGTGGACCCCACAAACTACTGGGCCGGCCCACTAACTAGTTGGGCCAGCCCAATTGCTTTTGTGGTGGACCCCGCATACAAAATGGGCCGGTCCTTTAAGAGGAAAGTGGGACCCACCTGTGCTTTTGGCCCGGCCCACTATCTTGTTGGGCCGGCCCACTTGCTATATGGTGGACCCTACATTCTAAATGGGCCGGCCCTTTAACAGGAAAGTGGGACCCACCTGTGCTTTTGGCCCGGCCCACTATCTTGTTGGGCCGGCCCACTTGCTACATGGTGGACCCCACATACTAAATGGGCCGGCCCTTTAAGAGGAAAGTGGGACCCACCTGTGTTTTTGGCCCGGCCCACTTGCGTGTTGGGCCGGCCCACTTGCTATATGGTGGACCCCACATACTAAATGGCCGGCCCTTTAACAGGAAAGTGGGACCCACCTGTGCTTTTGGCCCGGCCCACTATCTTGTTGGGCCGGCCCACTTGCTATATGGTGGACCCCACATACTAAATGGGCCGGCCCTTTAACAGGAAAGTGGGACCCACCTGTGCTTTTGGCCCGGCCCATTTGATCTAATGTGGACCCCACGTACTAAATGGGCCGGCCCGATAGCAGGAAAGTGGGACCCACATGCTAATTGGGCCGGCCCAATAACTTCTTGGGCCGGCCCATTTACAACATGCTTAGTGGGCCGGCCCATTAATGTTTTGACCAGTCAACCTTAGAGGTTAGGCCCGGCCCACGTAACTAATGGACCAGCCCAGCTGTATAGTTGACCGGTCAAACTAAGTCAGCTGGCCCGGCCCGCAAGTTTAATGGGCCGGCCCGCTTAAGACGTGGTAGGCCTCGTGTGGGCCTACCATCTACCACGGGGTTTCAGCGGTTAACGCCGTTAACTGCCAGTTAACGGCGTCTGCCACGTGGCAGTTTGCATGACGTCAGCAGTCAACGGGCTCCCGGAAACACTTCTGCAATGGTCCGATTTTCCGTGGCGGAAGGGCACCCAAGCGCGATGGACCGAAAAATACGTGGTAGGACTTTGCCTGACGCAGTTTCGACAACAGAACCCATATCGTCGGGTTAGGCCCATAGGCGACGAAAAATACCCCTTAGCGGACGATTTTGAGACGTTGTCTATCAGAACTTTTCTTGTAGTGTTAGCTCATGCCTCAACTCAATGAAACGCTTCTCATCCAAGGGCTTCATGAAGATGTCCGCCAATTGCTCCTTTGTACCAATGAAGGATAGAACAATATCTCCGCGAGCAATGTGATCCCGGATGAAGTGGTTCATTATCTCAATGTGCTTCGTCTTGCCATGAAGAACCGGATTGTAGGCGATCTTGATTGCGCTCTCATTGTCACACAAAAGAGGCACCTTGCTATACTCGAGTCCATAATCCCGCAAGGTTTGCCTCATCCACAAGATTTGAGCACAACTACTTGCCGCGGCAACATACTCGGCTTCCGCGGTAGAGACGGAGACACAATTTTGCTTCTTCGAGGACCAACACACTAAGGATATTCCAAGAAAGTGACAAGCTCCGGATGTAGACTTCCTATCAACCTTGTCGCCCACCCAATCGGAGTCGGTGAAACCAACCAAAGCGAAGTCCGTGTCCCTTGGGTACCATAGTCCGAAGTGTGGGGTATCAACTAAATATCGAAAGATCCTTTTTACCGCCGCAATGTGGCTTTCCTTCGGGCTTGCTTGAAACCGTGCACACATACCAATGCTTAACATTATATCTGGGCGAGAGGCACAAAGGTAAAGAACCGAACCTATCATCGAATGGTAGAGCTTGGGATCCACCGCCTTGCCGGTCTCGTCAAGGGAGAGTTGACATTTGAGATGCATCGGAGTTCCAATGCCCTTGGCGTCCTTCATGTCGAAGCGCTTGAGCATGTCTTGGAGGTACTTTGCCTTATTGACGAAGGTGCCTAGTCGCATTTGCTTGATGGATGGACTGAAGCCTTGCAACGGGTGCAAAAGTTTCGCCAAAGTCCACGCCTTCAACTTGAGAATAGCCTTGTGCCACCAATCTTGCTTTGTTGCAGATGACGATGCCATGTTCATATTGCTTGTTCTTGAAGACCCATTTGGTGCCGATAACATTGCAGCAATGATCGGGTCGCTTCATGAGAGTCCACACATCATTCCTCTTGAAGTTGTTGAGTTCCTCTTGCATTGCTATCAACCAATCGGGATCTTCGAGCGCATCATTAACCTTGAGAGGTTCCACCATAGAGACAAAGGCATGGTGCTCACAAAAGTTTGCTAGTTGCCTCCGAGTGGTCACATTGCTCTTTAAATCACCAATGACATTACGCAAAGAATGATATTTGAGGCGCAAATGTCTTGAAGTAGGATCTTCACGGCGAGTGTCGGCTATAGGAGTAGATTCTTGTGAGTCCTTTTGGCCTTCATCATGGTTTAGATCCTCGCCTTGATCTTCATTGTCGTTGAATGGGGCATCATCATCATCTTCATGAGAGCTGGACGACTCGGGGGTATTAGGAATGGAATTGTCCATAAAGATTGTCCCTGAGCCATTCGGCGAAGAACTTGAAGCTTGACCTTGGTCACTTGATGTCGGTTGTTGAGGTAGATGAGCTTGCGGTAGTTGTTGATGTTGTTCTTGAGCTTGTTGAGGTGGGCTTGCACTTGATTGTTGTTGTTGTTGTTGATGTTGAACTTGAGGTTGTTGTAGAGGTTGGCTTGCACTTGTATGATCAATGGAAGAAGCTTGGCCTTGTGGTGTAGATGGCTCCACTTGGGTGGAACTTGGTCCTTCCCCGGTGCTCATAGAAGGTAGCTCTTGAGGTCGGCGAATGCCAACATCCATCCTTCCTATGGCATTCGGGGGAATTGCATCTCCTTTCTCACAAGAAGAACTTCGCTCCACCAAAGATCTATCATCTTCATCGAACGTCACATCACAAGATTCTACAACTCGCCCATTTGACTTGTTGAAGACTCTATAGGCGTGAGAATCCGTAGCATAGCCAACAAAAATTCCTTCTTGAGCTCTTGAATCAAACTTGGAGAGTCTTGTGTCCATGACAAGCACATAGCATTTGCATCCGAAGACCTTGAAGTATGACACATTGGGCTTGTTGCCGGTGAGAATCTCATATGGTGTCTTCTCTAGACCCTTGCGAAAGTACAGAAGATTAGTAGCATGGCATGCGGTAGAAATAGCTTCCGCCCAAAAAATGTAGTTTGACTTGTACTCCATCATCATTGTTCGAGCGGCTTCGATCAAGGTTCGATTCTTCCTTTCGGCGACCCCATTTTGTTGGGGAGTATATGGCGAGGAGTATTGATGTTGGATTCCTTCTTCGCCGAGGAAGTCATCCAAGGTGTAGTTCTTGAACTCCGTTCCATTGTCGCTCCTTATTGCAAGGATCGTGGCGTTGTACTTGCGTTGAACTTGATTGGCAAACTCCATCATGGTCCGTTGAGTCTCACTCTTGTACTTGAAGAAGAATACCCAACAATAGCGTGAATAGTCATCAACAATGACGAGGCAATACTTCTTCCCTCCAAGACTTTCATGAGACGGTGGACCGAAGAGATCAACATGTAGGAGCTCCAAGCATCTTGTGGTAGAGATGATCGTCTTGGCCTTGTGAGGAGCTCCATGCATTTTTCCTTGTACGCAAGCCCTACAAACACGATCTTTGCAAAAGGAGACATCTTCTTTTAGTCCGAGAATGTGGCCACCCTTGTGGAGAATTTGCAAAGTCCTCATGTTGACATGGGCTAGTCGGCGATGCCATAACCAACTCTTGTCACCTTTAGCGAATAGGTAAAGAGTGGAAGATGGTGTCTTTCCAGAGAAATCAACAACATACAACCCGTTCTCCACATATCCAACAAAGGCTACACGGAGTGTCTTGCTCCACAAGAGGACCACCATATGTTCATCGAAAAATGTACATAGATCCATACACGCAATTTGATGAACGGAAAGTAAATTGTAACCAAGGGTCTCGACAAGAAGGACATTCACAAGTGAGATGTCGGGTGTTACCACCACATTGCCAAGACCCAATACCTTAGAGCACGTGTTGTCGCCATATGAAACAGTAGAGTGAGATGGCTCAAGGTCGACAACAATATACTTGCTTCCGGTCATATGACTTGTGGCTCCACTATCAATCACCCATTTAGCGCCACCGGAAGCATAGTCCTACAAGGAATCAAGTCTTGGATTTAGGTACCCATTTTTCAATGGGTCCTATCATGTTCGTAACAAGGGGTTTGGGAACCCAAATAGTCCAATCAACATTGTCCTCTTGAGGACCAATAAAGCGAGCATGAATATGTCCATAGTAATCAACAAAAAGAACATGAGAAGGGTTGTTAGAGCCGGCGAAACCCATCGTGGTGGAGTTAGGTACTCCATCCTTTCTTGAGCTCGCATCGCCTCCCTCATGGTTGATCTCCATGTTCTCCTTGTTCTTCTTCTTCTTGGTCCTCCTACTCCTCTTCCTCTTTCGCTTGGTAGCCACTCCTTCTTCATTGCACGAGCCCTCTTTGGCTCCATCTTTGGCTTCAATGACTCCTTCCAAGTACTTGGCTTGGATTTGGAGTCTATCAATTTTTGCCTTCAAATGATTGACCTCATCTTCATGCTCCGGGTGAGGGTGAGTGATATCAAACACTTTGACCTCCTTTGCCTTGTTCACCCGGAAATGTTCCATCAAAGCTTCTTCTTGGAGAGAGTTCATCTTCATGAGTAGATGCTTGTCACTCTCCATCTTGGCAATATCACTTCCATGGTTGCAACACTCGCGGTCCTTGCTCAAGGGAAAGTACTCCTTCAAAGCTTCCTCTTGCATGGAATTGACCTCCATGAGCTTGGCTTCACTCCTCTTCAAATAGGCTATTTCTTCCTCATGATCACAACAAGTGACCTTCTCTTTGCTCATGCGGAGGCATTCCACCAAAGACTCTTCTTGCATGCTACTCAAACTCAATAGCTTGGCCTTGGTGGTCTCAAGAGTGGCAATTTCTTCTTCATGATTGCAACATGAGGTCTTCTCCTTGCACAAGCGGTAATACTCATCCAAGGCTTCTTATTGAAGAGCATTGACCTCCAAGAGTAGAGAATTGTGCCTCTTCAAAGAAGAAACTTGATCAACAAGCTCGTCATGACAAGAGTTGGGGTCTTCCTCATCTTTCTCCTTGTTGGCTTCCTCGAGAGGAAGCATCTTCTTCTTGAGCTCACCCATCAATCCAATAGCATGATCTCGGTCCTTGGTGAGTTGGGAGATGGTGGCATTGTTGGAGTCTTCGAGGGTGATGACACTAGCTTCAAGTGACATGCGCAAATTTTGTTCCTCCTCAAGTGCTTGATTGAGAGAGGCAATCTCATTTGCCGCTTCCCTTTCAAGCCTCTCCTTCTCCTCTATAAGGTCTTGAGCCGCACCAAGTTGGGACAAGAGAGCCCCAACATGAGTCTTGGTATCCCCTTGCATGTTAGTGAGAAAAGAATCCAAACCCACAATCTCACGCTTAATGGTGAGACTAGTGGCATCATCAATAGATAAAACATTAGTTGAAGATGTGAGTTTGGAAGGGGATTCTACCTCCGAGGATACCTTTGCCATGAGGCAATGGGCGTTGTTGGTGACGAGGTTCTCATTAGGAGAGTCGAAGAGGGAGATAGAGGGAGTGGTAATGGCGATGGCGGCCACTCCCTCTCCTTCCTTGTTGGAGCTCTTGTCCTCATGCTCCTCATCCTCATTGGAGGAGTACTCTTCACGAATGATAAAGGCTCTTGGCTTCTTGGTGAAGGAGACCTTGTCGTCATCGGGCTTGGAGGAGAACTTGGAGAATCCTTTGGAGAGAGACTTGAACTTTTCCTTGCGGACAAGCCTTCCACCATTATCTTCTCTTCTCTCATAGATACAATCCGCAACAAAATGACTTTTGTCGCTGCAATTGTAGCATGTTCTCCCCCTTTGCCCCTCCCTTGAGCTTTTGGAGAAGCTTCTTGGAGAATCACGTGATCTTCTTGGTCTTGTGCTTCGGGACTTGTTTCCCTCGCAAAATTTCTTGGCGGCGAGAGCCATGTGCTCATGATAGTTGGTCTTGAGATCATCTGGACCCCACTCAATGGGATCCTCATCTCTTTCACTAGCTTCATGTACCTTCATCTTCAATGCAAGGTTGGGCTTGCGGGTGTTGTGGGCGCAAGCAACAAGATCCTCCGCATTCTTCTTGGAGATGTCCAAAGCGATGACTTCGCTGAGGACTTCATCGGATGTCATAGCACGGAAGGAGGCGTTTTGGTGGATGGCCGTCAACTTCACTTCCTCATAAGGGAGGAGAGCGTTGTAGAAATTGCGCTTGATCCAATGGTCATCCACAAACGTTGCTCCAAGATCTTGCATTTATACGGCGAGAGCGATGAGGCGCCGATACATTTCTTCGGGGGTCTCTCCTTCATTCATGACGAAGTTGTCGGCCATGTTGTTCACTTCATCAAAACGAGAGCTTTGGATGCTCTCATTTCCAAGGAAGAGCTTGTCGAGTTATCCCATGCTTCCTTGGCGGTCTTGAGCGAGAGGATATGAGCGCGGTCCTTGGGCATGACGGCCATGTGGATCATGTTGATAGCGGTGGCATTGAGTTGTTCAACCACCACTTCTCTCCTTGTCAAGCTCTTTTGGTCTCGTGGTGAATAGCCCTCCTCAATGATGCGCCAAAGCTCGGTAGAAGCGCTGCGCACATGAGAACACATTAAGAACTGCCAATTTTCAAAGCTATTTGATTCAAGTAACGGTGGTGAACCATGCGACAAGATATGTGGCATAGGTATTGGAACGTTTATGGGGTAATCACTTGGTGGTGGCACCGCATAATTACCCCCTAGACGTTCCGCAACCGGTGTCTCATCCTTCCCCTTTGTTGAAGTGTCGGTCTCCTCAAGCCCTTCCTTTTGTGGATCTTTTGTTGATTGTGTGACAAAATCAACAAGAGGAAATTGACTAGCTTTTGGTGGGGGATCCTCGGCACTTCCCTTAGGATCTTCGATAGGGGTTGGTTTTTGAGCAACCAACTCCATCATCATTGCATTCATTTGGCTAACGATGGATGACTCCAATTTCTTGAGGTCATCCAACGTAGCCGTTGTGCTATCGATGGTAGATGATGGAGCGGATGGCTCAAGGGAAGGTGACCCATTCACAACCTTCTCTTGTCCAGCCATTTCTTAGGCGGTAAAGCCCGAGCAAGAAAACCTCGCTCTAATACCAATTGAATGGATCGTAGCGGACAAGAGGGGGTGAATGGACGCTATGCAAATTTTAAGCCTTTTCAGTTTTAGCGGTGTGGAAGGTAAAGGTGATTGATTTAGTGGTGGCGGTGTTCCTAGTATGATCATAGGAAAGAGCAACAAGTAAAGCAATAAGCATGATAGTAAGAGTAAGGAGCGGGACAACCGGATGGCGCCAAGACGAGGCGAGGATTGTTTCCCGCAGTTCCTCTCACAAAAGAGAGTAAGTCTGCGTTGAAGAGGTGCTAGCCTCACACAAGAGGCTAGGCGGCCACACCATGAAGGAAGGCCTCACCTTTTTCCTCGAGAGAGCTCCACAAAGGGGCTCCCCCTTCTCCACTATGGCACCGGTCGAGGCGGTGGTTCCTTCACAAGGTTGGGGCGAGCTCCACAACACAAGGAGGCTCCCAACAACCTATGGAGCTAGCACAACACCAAGCTAGCCTCCATAGGTGCACTTCCTCCAAGATCCCACCATAGGAACCCTAACTTCAAGATCCACTAAGAACTAGCAAGAATTGGTGAAATCTCTCTTGGTAGAACTATAGATCGGGGCCTCCTCCACCACTCCTCCAAATTTGGGCAAGATTGGTTGGATGGTTGGGGAGATCCTCAAGGTTTAAGCTCAGCAACAATGGAGGAGAGAGAGAGAAAAGAGATAAAATCGTGTTGGGGAAGAAGGGCCCTTTAAATAGGCCCTCCCGAATCCAACCGTTATCTGCAGTTTTTGCCTAAGCGGTACTACCGCTCTGGATTCGAAATCCCACAGAACTTATCCAAGTGGACACATAGCGGTACTACCGCTCGCGGTACCGCTCGAGGTACCGCAATGGTCTCCAGAGCTTACTGGATCCCAAGCGGTACCGAAGCGGTACCAGAACGGTATGGCCGTAACTTCCGTTACGGTACTTAAGCGGTACCTTGTGGTGACCCGGCATACCACTGCATGGTGTAGTATGCAAGTCTGATATAACACAATGATTCACAGTTCCATTCGTATTATATCGCTCAGAGTGGTACAACAGAAACATATGCGGGTCCAAGGCATGTCTATAGAATTACAACATTGACTCTATTACATAAGATCAACACAGCCTCCTACTTTACAATGAGGTAAATCTGCAATAAACTCCAGAAGAATGACTCGTAGTCTAATTCTATCACGAACTCTATTTGTAGAGTATTTCACTAACTACAGAGGCTAAGAATAGACTCTAGCTAAATAGGAGCTAGGTTTAGGAAGCTAGTTCCCTTCTATGGCTAAACTAGGTTTTCTCCTTGTTGGATGTGGTATCTGACTCCTCTGACAGGGTCCTGTCTCGTGAAGTAGTTGTTGACTCCTCGGCCTTCGAGTTGCACTGTAGATCCTCCTTCGATGCCTCCATATCTAAGCAGGGGATTTAAGAGTGGGATGAGTACGAGCGTACTCAACAAGTTCATTATAGGAAAGAGGTGTTTAATGCACTAGCTACGGCATTAGACCAGAAAGTCTAATACCAATGCAGGTTTTCATAATCATTTCTTCAAAAGGTTGCTTTTATTTAGAAGAACTATGTCCGTCAGCCTTCACCGGTTTACTAGAACTTCATGGAGCTCCTTTCCGGCCGCGTTCGCAGTTCCATATCCCGGAACAGGGAGTGACAGGTCACGGTTCTTTACACTCTGCAAAGGTGTGTTGCTTTACCCATAAGAGATCTTAACCTTGGTGCCAACCGGGAATGACCCGTCCACACTTCCTATGGTGTGAGGCCCGGTATAAGGTCTAGCCAATCATGTTCCTCTGCTACCTCGAACACCCACCCTTTGTTGCATGCCCCGACCCTGGGTCCTCGCCGGTCCCATTATTCCCATAGATTTCAGGGTGGACCCCGACCACGACGACAGTCTGGGATCGAACCAAACTCCTTCGCCGGTAGCTGCAACCCATCATAGACCGCAATACCGTGGGGACTTAAGGCTTCCCCAGCCTACCGCTTGTTCTTCGAGCGACAAGTGTCTACGGACTATGCCGTGGGGACTTAAGGCTTCCCCAGCCTACCGCTTGCCCTGACAGATACAAGTGTCTACGGTAAAGCGCATCCGTTGATGAACGAGAGGTGGAAACACTTTTGACTACTCCGTCCCACTCCGGATCTTATGGTTAACACGGGTATTACGGCACAAGAATCACTGGCAACATTTGTTGTTTAATCCTAGATGGATATAAACCCTTGCAATGGAACCTCCACCATATCAACACAATCCATGGTTCCATTGCCCACCACATAGTCATATTCATAGTTATGAAAGTAGTGGTTTTGGTTTTTATGCAATAGTGATAATAATATTACTTTGCAAGTAATTTGATAAAGATATTCAAATGACATGAGCAAGTGATGAACTTGCCTTTCTTGACTGCAAGATTATGCAGACAAGGTCTTCGATACGCAGTAACTCCAAATTCTGAAATAGCATCATCGTCCGGTAAGGACGATGTTTAAAAGATTGGCAAGGATGCAATAATGCATAAGAATGAGATGCAATCGCTCTAAGCGTGACCTAACCCCGATGATTTAGGATCAGTGAGTTGTAATGGTTGGTTTAGGGTGTGTTGCACTTTTAGAGTGATTCATATACAAGGTTCTTATTCAGGTGTGATTACTTGGTATTATAAACAGGTAGATACTAAAGTATAATAATCAATTGAGCACACAAAGAATGATAATTTGCATAATGTTATCAAGTAAAGAACAGTGGTCAGCTTTAGTACTATATGGCATGGTTAATGATTGATTACCATATACTTTAAAAGAATAACTTTTGAAGAACATGTTCTTTGATAAAGAACAAGTATGATAATTAGGTGTGTGGGTTGCTATAATTTATTCTGGTTCCAAGTAGTTTCTGGAGTAAGTATAAGATGGATCACAACATAGTTGGATTCATCAGCAACTAGGCTTGATTGGTTTTACTTAAGTATGAGCAACTTAAGCAATTAGTTGTACATGGATGTTATCATGGTGGGTTCATCTTGCTGGTGATAGCTAGGTAGGGTTTATAGGTTTTACTTCAAAAGAATAACTTTTGAAGAACATACTTCTTATATAATAAGAAGTATATCAATTAGGTTGAGGTTGTTTAGGTTTGCTATTTAATTCCCTAAGTAAAGAATGGTGGTTTCCTAAATAGGATGTTTAATAATTATCTCACACTAATAGGGTTTAGTGTGTATGGGATATGATGTCAATATTAGCATGGTTGCTAATGGAGTTCATCACAATGGTGTGATGCTATATAGGTATGAGTAAGGTTGATACTTTTGATGATAGGAATTAGGGTTTAGACTTAGGTGTTCCTATTTGATCATTTAGGTTTGAGGGGATGAACACATGGAATGCTAAAGTCTTAGTGATAGGCTCCTATATTTTATGTGGACCTGGATATGCACTTTGTTGGGGGGAAGACCCCAGGTAGGGCAATGGACGCGGAGCAGCCGGCTCGCCACTGGCCGGCTCGCGGCAAAGGCCGGCTGAGGAGCAGCCGGCTGGCGCTGTGGCCGGCTGGTCCGGAAGCCGGCTGGCTCTAGGTCCTAGTCGGCCTGGCTACGGCCGCCAATGCTGTGGCTGGGCCGGCTTCTACAAGCCATATCCGACTGGGGGTTTGTACCTCAGACCGACTCGAGGCTGGCGAGTCTTGCACTAGAAGGAACCGGGTTGGTGATCCGGGTTCCCAAAGTCCACGCTGACTTCACCTTCCGTAAAGCGCGGGGCACTGTGGAGCAATAGTGCCACGCGCCGGACAGGCCATCATGGTCTACGTTGATCCGTACTGGCTACAGTGGCTGACGGCGACAGGGACACCTCCTCTCCATACCGCTGACCTTGGCAGCCGGATGGGACAGGCCATGAGGCCTCAACGGCTCCTGACGTCACTGCCTCGGGAAGGAGCGGAAGCCGGAGCCGGCCAAGCCGGCCAGTAAACTATAGGGTCTTATATGTAAAGTGCCGGTGCCTATATAAGCCGCACTACCCCCTCTCGTGCAGGGGATCGATCGATCATTCTCACCTCACTTCCACCCCTAGCGCTGCCCTGTGAGAGAGACTCCTGTCTTCCTTAGCCTCCCAGGAGCAGCCGGACACAGCTCAACGAGCAACCTTGTATTGTGTGATCATCATATACACTCTAGCAGGAGTAGAGGTGTTACCTCCATTGGAGGGCCTCGAACCTGGGTACGTCGCCGTGTCGCTCGTCCCCATACCCGCATCCGGATACCGCCGTGAGATCCCTTAGGAACCACCTTCGTTAGCCACCCTATGGCATATGTCGTGACGATACCACGACATTTGGCGCCCACCGTGGGGTCTTCAGCATCCTCGGCCGGTGTCTTCATCCGGACGGGCCTCACCATCACCACCGGCGAGCGAGTCGCTTCAGGCTTGATCTGGAGATTCGGCTCCCTCGACTGCGTCAGCGATAACGCTGGCTGCTTTGCCGACCGGCCCTTCCCAGCCGGTGGCAGCGTCATCTCCTTCGGCGGCCACGACGTCTACGTCGCCACCGTCGCACCGCCGCGCTACCCGCGGCAGGTGCTGCACTGCGCAAGCCCTCCTCCGCGAGCCGGCAGCAGCGCTCCCGCCAGCCCCGCCGTTGTGCAAGTCATGATGGCTGGCGAGGAGCTCCCCACCAAGAACCCGCGCACCCGCGGCCCCAACCTGGAGCGCAACGTCGACCCCAACGCCTCCGGCTCGGGCCCAAAGGCGCCTCCACCTCCATCCCGGCTGGACGAAGTCCGGACGAAGCTGAGCTCCCCGCTCACCGCAGGCGGCGACGCCGCCACCGTCGAGGCGGACTTGGAAGCACATCGCCAGCTCCTCCTCCAGCAGGCCGAAGAGCTGGCTGCAGCCAAGCGCCAGCTGGCCATCACCCAGCGTGAGCTCGACCACGCCCATGGCTTCACGCCAGGCGGCAACAACCCCAGCCGAGCCGGCGTGATCCGCAAGCGCGGAGGCACCTTAGGCGCCGAGATCGAGCGCGACGGCGCGGAAACGCCGACTCCGTCCACGGAGCTGCCCGTCTACAACACCCCCGACAAGAACATCCTCGCAGCCGAAGCGGCTTCGAAGGAGCTAGCCCTCCTCCAAGGAGAAGAGCTGCGCCGCCAGACGCAGCGCGTAGCTGACCTGTGCCGGGCTGCAGCTGAGCAGACCAAGGACCCCAGGTATGGTGCTTCGAAAGCTCCTCCCGTCCGCGCTGCTGCAGGCAACAGCAAGGACCCCCACAGAGACACGGCCGAGTCCGCCTCGCCCGCACCAAGCCGGCACAGAGACTCCCGCGACACCCGCGCAGGTTCAAGCCGGACAAGCCGGCTGGACGGTGGCCACAGCGGCCGCAGCCGCCCGCCACCAAACCAGAACGAGGAGCATGACTCTGAGCTGGCGGCGCCAAGGCGCCAACACAGGCCGGCTCCAGAGCGAACCGGCACCCGACAGCCGGCACGTTCCTGGCTGGGCCCCCGCATCGAGCCCATCGACGCCAGAGACCGCCTCGATCGGCTAGTCGAATCCCGCATTGCGGAAGAGGAGATGCCGGCGTGCCCCAAGTGCTTTGGGCCCCGCATCGCCAACGAGCCCATGCTCGACGGCTTCCAGCTCCCCCGCGACACGCCCAAGTACGACGGCACCGCCAAGCCGGAGGACTGGCTGCAGGACTACTCCACCGCAGTCGGCATCTCCGCAGGCAACAAGCGCTGGGCGGTGCGCTACTCCCCCTGATGCTGGTCGGCTCCGCCCGCACCTGGCTCAACAACTTGCCAGCCGGCAGCATCAACGGCTGGCTTGATTTCGAGGAGGCCTTCATCAGCAACTTCACCGGCACCTATCGCCGGCCGGGTCGCCCCCAACAGCTCGAGATGTGCAAGCAGGGCCCGGACGAGACGGATCGCGCGTACCTGACGCGCTGGTGCGAGATGCGCAACTCCTGCGAGGGTGTGCACGAGATCCAGGCCATCAGCTTCTTCATGGGCGGCTGCCGGCCCAACACCATGCTGTGGCACAAGCTGCGCCGCAGCGAGCCCAAGTCCATGGCCGCCCTCATGGCCATTGCTGACAAGTACGCGCTGGCTGAAGAAGCCGGCAAGGCGACGGCTGACCCAGCGCCGGCTCCCTCCAGACGGGACCACCACAAGTCGGCTGAGCACAAGCCGGCAGACGGCGCCTCTCATGGCAGCCGGCGGGACAACTACCGCGGCAAGCGTCACAGCGACCAGCCGGACCGCCGGTACGGCTCCGCCCACGTAGCCGCCGTGGCAGACAACGCGGCAGGCGGCAGCCGCCGCCAGAAGCAAGACCGGCAGTGGAAGCCGAAGTACACCTTCGAGCAGATGCTCGACTCGCCGTGCAAGTACCACAGCGGCAAGAACCCCTCCAACCACACCACCCGCGACTGCCACTTCATGAAGCGGCTGACAAGCGGTGAACCTCTCCCGCCTCCACCCCCGCCACCTCCAGCCGGCGGGCCGGGTGGCGCAGCCGGCGCGGAGAACGCCAACCTCGAGCACCACGAGGCCAACCAAGTGCACCATGGCCGATATCTGGCCGAAGATGCTACCTACATCATCTTCACCTCCGAGCCCGAGGACAAGACGAGCCAGCAGAGCCGTTCCCTCGAGGTCAACGCGGTCATACCTTTGATTGCTGCGACACACCGGCTGTCCTGCCGAAGCCGGGCAGCTACGCCATGGTCCTTGACCCCACCATTGGCACGACCCGGCGCAGCGTGCGTTTTTCGCGCGTCCTCATCGATGGCGGCAGCAGCATCAACATCCTCTACCGCGACACCGCCCGCAAGCTAGGCATCCAGGAAGCCGAGCTGCGTCCCATCCCCACCGTCTTCCATGGCATCGTGCCGGGCCATTGCTGCCAGCCGATTGGCCGGATCACGCTGGAGGTGATGTTCGGGAAGCCGGATCACTTCCGCACCGAGAGGATCGAGTTCGAGGTGGTGGACCTCGTGAGTCCCTACCACGCGCTCCTAGGCAGGCCGGCCATGACCAAGTTCATGGCGGTGCCCCACTATGGGTACCTGAAGATGAAGCTGCCTGGCCCCAAGGGGGTCATCACCATAGCCGGCTGATACGCGTACAGCACGCGTCCGTTGGGAACCCCAAGAGGAAGGTGTGATGCGTACAGCGGCAAGTTTTCCCTCAGTATGAAACCAAGGTTTATCGAACCAGTAGGAGCCAAGAAGCACGTTGAAGGTTGATGGCGGCGGGATGTAGTGCGGCGCAACACCAGAGATTCCGGCGCCAACGTGGAACCTGCACAACACAACCAAAGTACTTTGCCCCAACGAAACAGCGAGGTTGTCAATCTCACCGGCTTGCTGTAACAAAGGATTAGATGTATAGTGTGGATGATGATTGTTTGCAGAAAAACAGTAGAACAGTATTGCAGTAGATTGTATTTCAGTATAGAGAATTGGACCGGGGTCCACAGTTCACTAGAGGTGTCTCTCCCATAAGATAAACAGCATGTTGGGTGAACAAATTACAGTTGGGCAATTGACAAATAAAGAGGGCATGACCATGCACATACATATTATGATGAGTATTGTGAGATTTAATTGGGCATTACGACAAAGTACATAGACCGCTATCCAACATGCATCTATGCCTAAAAAGTCCACCTTCAGGTTATCATCCGAACCCCCTCCAGTATTAAGTTGCTAACAACAGACAATTGCATTAAGTATTGCGCGTAATGTAATCAGTAACTACGTCCTCGAACATAGCACTAATGTTTTATCCCTAGTGGCAACAGCACATCCATAATCTTAGAGATTTCTGTCACTTCCCCAGATTCACGGAGACATGAACCCACTATCGAGCATAAATACTCCCTCTTGGAGTTACAAGCATCTACTTGGCCAGAGCATCTACTAGTAACGGAGAGCATGCAAGATCATAAACAACACATAGACATAACTTTGATAATCAACATAACAAGTATTCTCTATTCATCGGATCCCAACAAACGCAACATATAGAATTACAGATAGATGATCTTGATCATGTTAGGCAGCTCACAAGATCCGACAATGAAGCACAATGGGGAGAAGACAACCATCAAGCTACTGCTATGGACCCATAGTCCAGGGGTAGACTACTCACACATCACTCCGGAGGCGACCATGGCAGCGTAGAGTCCTCCGGGAGATGATTCCCCTCTCCGGCAGGGTGCCGGAGGAGATCTCCAGAATCCCCCGAGATGGGATTGGCGGCGGCGGCGTCTCAGTAAGGTTTTCCGTATCGTGGCTCTTGGTACTGGGGGTTTCGCGACGGAGGCTTTAAGTAGGCGGAAGGGCAGGTCAGGAGGGGGCACGAGGGCCCCACACCACAGGCCGGCGCGGCCAGGGCCTGGGCCGCGCCGCCCTAGGGTTTGGGCGCCTCGTGGCCCCACTTCGTCTCCTCTTCGGTCTTCTGGAAGCTTCGTGGCAAAATAGGACCCTGGGCGTTGATTTCGTCCAATTCCGAGAATATTTCGTTACTAGGATTTCTGAAACCAAAAACAGTAGAAAACAGCAACTGGCACTTCGGCATCTTGTTAATAGGTTAGTTCCAGAAAATGCACGAATATGACATAAAGTGTGCATAAAACATGTAGATATCATCAATAATGTGGCATGGAACACAAGAAATTATCGATACGTCGGAGACATATCAGCATCCCCAAGCTTAGTTCTGCTCGTCCCGAGCAGGTAAAACGATAACAAAGATAATTTCTGGAGTGACATGCCATCATAACCTTGATCATACTATTTGTAAAGCATATGTAGTGAATGCAGCGATCAAAACAATGTATATGACATGAGTAAACAAGTGAATCATATAGCAAAGACTTTTCATGAATAGTACTTCAAGATAAGCATCAATAAGTCTTGCATAAGAGTTAACTCATAAAGCAATAATTCATAGTAAAGGTATTGAAGCAACACAAAGGAAGATTAAGTTTCAGCAGTTGCTTTCAACTTGTAACATGTATATCTCATGGATATTGTCAACATAGAGTAATATAATAAGTGCAATAAGCAAGTATGTAGGAATCAATGCACAGTTCACACAAGTGTTTGCTTCTTGAGGTGGAGAGAAATAGGTGAACTGACTCAACAATGAAAGTAAAAGAATGGTCCTCCATAGAGGAAAAGCATCGATTGCTATATTTGTGCTAGAGCTTTGATTTTGAAAACATGAAACAATTTTGTCAACGGTAGTAATAAAGCATATGTATTATGTAAATTATATCTTACAAGTTGCAAGCCTCATGCATAGTATATTAATAGTGCCCGCACCTTGTCCTAATTAGCTTGGACTACCGGATCATCGCAATACACATGTTTTAACCAAGTGTCACAAAGGGGTACCTCTATGCCGCCTGTACAAAGGTCTAAGGAGAAAGCTCGCATTGGATTTCTCGCTATTGATTATTCTCAACTTAGACATCCATACCGGGACAACATAGACAACAGATAATGGACTCCTCTTTTATGCATAAGCATGTAACAATAATTAATAATTTTCTCATATGAGATTGAGGATATATGTCCAAAACTGAAACTTCCACCATGGATCATGGCTTTAGTTAGCGGCCCAATGTTCTTCTCTAACAATATGCATGCTTAACCATAAGGTGGTAGATCTCTCTTACTTCAGACAAGACGAACATGCATAGCAACTCACATGAAATTCAACAAAGAGTAGTTGATGGCGTCCCAAGTGAACATGGTTATCGCACAACAAGCAACTTAATAAGAGATAAAGTGCATAAGTACATATTCAATACCACAATAGTTTTTAAGCTATTTGTCCCATGAGCTATATATTGCAAAGGTGAATGATGGAATTTTAAAGGTAGCACTCAAGCAATTTACTTTGGAATGGCAGAAAATACCATGTAGTAGGTAGGTATGGTGGACACAAATGGCATAGTGGTTGGCTCAAGTATTTTGGATGCATGAGAGGTATTCCCTCTCGATACAAGGCTTAGGCTAGCAAGGCTATTTTGAAACAAACACAAGGATGAACCGGTGCAGCAAAACTCACATAAAAGACACATTGTAAACATTATAAGACTCTACACCGTCTTCCTTGTTGTTCAAACTCAATACTAGAAATTATCTAAACCTTAGAGAGACCAAATATGCAAACCAAATTTTAGCATGCTCTATGTATTTCTTCATTAATGGGTGCAAAGCATATGATGCAAGAGCTTAAACATGAGCACAACAATTGCCAAGTATCACATTATCCAAAACATTATAGCAATTACTACATGTATCATTTTCCAATTCCAACCATATAACAAATTAACGAAGAAGAAACTTCGCCATGAATACTATGAGTAGAGCCTAAGGACATACTTGTCCATATGCTACAGCGGAGCGTGTCTCTCTCCCATAAAGTGAATGCTAGGATCCATTTTATTCAAACAAAACAAAAACAAAAACAAACCGACGCTCCAAGCAAAGCACATAAGATGTGATGGAATAAAAATATAGTTTCAGGGGAGGAACCTGATAATGTTGTCGATGAAGAAGGGGATGCCTTGGGCATCCCCAAGCTTAGACGCTTGAGTCTTCTTAGAATATGCAGGGGTGAACCACCGGGGCATCCCCAAGCTTAGAGCTTTCACTCTCCTTGATCATGTTGCATCATACTCCTCTCTTGATCCTTGAAAACTTCCTCCACACCAAACTTAGAACAACTCATTAGAGGGTTAGTGGACAATAAAAATTAACATGTTCAGAGGTGACATAATCATTCTTAACACTTCTGGACATTGCATAAAGCTACTGGACATTAATGGATCAAAGAAATTCATCCAACATAGCAAAAGAGGCAATGCGAAATAAAAGGCAGAATCTGTCAAAACAGAACAGTTTGTATTGACGAATTTTATCGAGGCACCAGACTTGCTCAAATGAAAATGCTCAAATTGAATGAAAGTTGCGTACATATCTGAGGATCACTCACGTAAATTGGCATAATTTTCTGAGTTACCTACAGAGAAAACAGCCCAGATTCGTGACAGCAAAGAAATCTTTTTCTGCGCAGTAATCCAAATCTAGTATGAACTTTACTATCAACGACTTTACTTGGCACAACAAAACACTAAACTAAGATAAGGAGAGGTTGCTACAGTAGTAAACAACTTCCAAGACACAAAATAAAAACAAAGTACTGTAGTAAAAACCATGGGTTGTCTCCCATAAGCGCTTTTCTTTAACGCCTTTCAGCTAGGCGCAGAAAGTGTGTATCAAGTATTATCGAAGGGTGGTACTTCTACAGCGGGGTGTGGATTTTTCTCAACCAAGCATAGTATATTGGATACATAAGTTTTAGCATCTCCCTTTTCATTAGTCTTGGGCTTGCTACTCTCATCAAACAAATTTTCGGGAACAAGCCAAGCATAGTTATTTTCTAGTGCATCATTCATAGCTAGGAGTTTACATGGTATTGGTGCTTTGATCTCCCCTCCATCATCAATATTATTAGTGTATCTTATTCTATCCATGTCCATCTTTTCAAGGAGACTAACAAAATTAGTATGAGAACCAAGCATATTAAATTTAGCAAAGACCTTTCTAGCTTCTCTTGCTAGACCACCAAATTCTCTAAGAAGGGTTTCTAAAACAAAATCTTTCTTTTCCCCCTCTTCCATATCACCAAGTGTAAGGAATATGTGTTGGATTATAGGATTGAGATTAACAAATTTAGTTTCCAACAGGCGAACTAAATGCGCAGCAGCAATTTCATAAGTAGGAGCAAGGTCTACCAAGTGTCTATCTTCAAAATCTTCAATGGTACTAACATGATTGAAAAATTCTTCTATATTATTTCTCCCAACTATAGACCCACGTCCTACCGGTATGTCTTTTGTGGTAAAATTAAAAGGAAACATGATGAATCAAGTAAAGTAAATGCAAGTAACTAATTTTTTTGTGTTTTTGATATAGAAAACAAGATAGCAAGTAAAACTAGCAACTAATTTTTTTGTATTTTGATTTAGTGCAGCAAACAAAGTAGTAAATAAAACTAAGCAAGACAAAACAAAGTAAAGAGATTGGGAAGTGGAGACTCCCCTTGCAGCGTGTCTTGATCTCCCCGGCAACGGCGCCAGAAAAAGAGCTTGATACGCGTACAGCACGCGTCCGTTGGGAACCCCAAGAGGAAGGTGTGATGCGTACAGCGGCAAGTTTTCCCTCAGTATGAAATCAAGGTTTATCGAACCAGTAGGAGCCAAGAAGCACGTTGAAGGTTGATGGCGGCAGGATGTAGTGCGGCGCAGCACCAGAGATTCTGGCGCCAACGTGGAACCTGCACAACACAACCAAAGTACTTTGCCCCAACGAAACAGCGAGGTTGTCAATCTCACCGACTTGCTGTAACAAAGGATTAGATGTATAGTGTGGATGATGATTGTTTGCAGAAAAATAGTAGAACAGTATTGCAGTAGATTGTATTTCAGTATAGAGAATTGGACCGGGGTCCACAGTTCACTAGAGGTGTCTCTCCCATAAGATAAACAGCATGTTGGGTGAACAAATTACAGTTGGGAAATTGACAAATAAAGAGGGCATGACCATGCACATACATATTATGATGAGTATTGTGAGATTTAATTGGGCATTACGACAAAGTACATAGACCGCTATCCAGCATGCCTCTATGCCTAAAAAGTCCACCTTCAGGTTATCATCCGAACCCCCTCCAGTATTAAGTTGCTAACAACAGACAATTGCATTAAGTATTGCGTGTAATGTAATCAGTAACTACGTCCTCGAACATAGCACTAATGTTTTATCCCTAGTGGCAACAGCACATCCATAATCTTAGAGATTTCTGTCACTTCCCCAGATTCACGGAGACATGAACCCACTATCGAGCATAAATACTCCCTCTTGGAGTTACAAGCATCTACTTGGCCAGAGCATCTACTAGTAATGGAGAGCATGCAAGATCATAAACAACACATAGTCATAACTTTGATAATCAACATAACAAGTATTCTCTATTCATCGGATCCCAACAAACGCAACATATAGAATTACAGATAGATGATCTTGATCATGTTAGGCAGCTCACAAGATCCGACAATGAAGCACAATGGGGAGAAGACAACCATCTAGCTACTGCTATGGACCCATAGTCCAGGGGTAGACTACTCACACATCACTCCGGAGGCGACCATGGCAGCGTAGAGTCCTCCGGGAGATGATTCCCCTCTCCGGCAGGGTGCCGGAGGAGATCTCCAGAATCCCCCGAGATGGGATTGGCGGCGGCGGCGTCTCAGTAAGGTTTTCCGTATCGTGGCTCTCGGTACTGGGGGTTTCGCGACGGAGGCTTTAAGTAGGCGGAAGGGCAGGTCAGGAGGGGGCACGAGGGCCCCACACCACAGGCCGGCGCAGCCAGGGCCTGGGCCGCGCCGCCCTAGGGTTTGGGCGCCTCGTGGCCCCGCTTCGTCTCCTCTTCGGTCTTCTGGAAGCTTCGTGGCAAAATAGGACCCTGGGCGTTGATTTCGTCCAATTCCGAGAATATTTCGTTACTAGGATTTCTGAAACCAAAAACAGCAGAAACAAAGAATCGGCACTTCGGCATCTTGTTAATAGGTTAGTTCCAGAAAATGCACGAATATGACATAAAGTGTGCATAAAACATGTAGATATCATCAATAATGTGGCATGGAACACAAGAAATTATCGATACGTCGGAGACGTATCACCGACGACTATCATCGCTCCATGGACTGCGCCACGCAGAGCTCCAAGATGGCCCAGACGCTGGTCATCGCCACCGAGAAGCAGCTCATCCACGACGCCCTCGCCCTCGCCAAGGCCGCGCAGACAGACATGCCGGCTGCAGGCAACCCGGCTGGGACGACTCACTTCCAGCCGGCCGACAACACGAAGAAGATCCTGCTGGACCCGGCGCAGCCGGACAAGTACGTCACCATTGGTGCCGGCTTGAGCAGGAAATAGGAAAGCGAGCTCACCAGCTTCCTCCGTGAGAATCGGGACATCTTCGCATGGACTCCAAGAGACATGCCGGGTGTGCCGAGGGAGTTGGCTGAGCACCACCTCCACGTCCGGCCTGAAGCCAAGCCGGTGAAGCAGCCTCTCAGGCGCTTCGCCGAAGAAAGAAGGAAGGCCATCGGTGAAGAAATCGCCCGGCTGCTGGCAGCCGGCTTCATCATGGAAGTGCTGCACCCGGACTGGTTGGCGAACCCGGTCCTGGTTTTGAAGAAGAACGGCTCCTGGCGCATGTGTATCGACTACACCAGCCTGAACAAGGCGTGCCCGAAGGACCCCTTCCCCCTGCCGCGCATAGATCAGGTCATAGACTCGACTGTCGGCTGTGAACTGTTGTCTTTTCTAGATGCCTATTCAGGCTACCACCAGATTCCTTTGAATCCGGATGATCAAATAAAGACTTCGTTCATTACCCCGTACGGGGCTTATTGCTACACGACTATGCCATTCAGCTTGAAAAATGCAGGCGCCACCTACCAAAGGTGCATGCAAAAATGCTTGCAGGATCAAATCGGCAGAAACGTTCACGCATATGTGGATGATGTCGTTGTAAAGACCAAGGAGACGACTACCCTCCTTGATGACCTGAGAGAAACCTTCACCAATCTGAGAAGATTTCGGATGAAGCTCAACCCGGCCAAGTGCACATTCGGCGTGCCGTCTGGCCAGCTCCTCGGCTACCTCGTCTCTCAGCGAGGGATCGAAGCCAACCCGGAGAAGATCATTACCCTGGAGAAGATGGAACTGCCGCAGTGCCTCAAGGACGTCCAGAAGTTCGCTGGCTGCCTGGCCTCCTTGAGCCGCTTCGTCAGCCGGCTGGGGGAGAAGGCACTGCCCCTGTATCAATTGATGAAGAAGGCAGACAAGTTCGTCTGGTCACCACAGGCGGATGAAGCCTTCCGTGACTTGAAGCGCGTGCTCTCAACCGCGCCAATCCTCGCAACGCCGGCTTCAATGGAGCCGATGTTGTTGTACATCACAGCCACCAATCGAGTGGTTAGCGTTGTCCTGGTGGTGGAGCGCAAAGAAGCCGGCAGGGAGCAGCTGGTTCAGCGTCCAGTCTACTACCTCAGCGAAGTGCTCTCCCAGTCGAAGCAAAACTACCCCCACTACCAGAAGGTCACCTACGGCGTCTACATGGCGGCCAAGAAGCTCAAGCACTACTTCCAAGAGCACCCCATCAAGGTGGTTGCCACAGCGCCCTTGGCGGAAATCATTGGCAGCAAAGACGCCAACGGCCGGGTTGCCAAGTGGGCTCTGGAGCTAGCCGCCCACACCATCCTCTACGAGCCACGCACAGCCATCAAGTCGCAGATCCTCGCGGACTTCTTCGTCGACTGGGCTGAGATGCAGTACCTGCCGCCTGTGCCGGATTCCACACATTGGAAGATGCAGTTTGACGGCTCAAAGATGCGCAACGGCTTGGGAGCCGGCATCATCATCACCTCTCCCAAGGGAGACCGGCTGGACTACGTCCTGCAGATCCACTTCGCCGCATCAAACAATGTGGCGGAGTATGAAGCGCTCATTCATGGGCTGAAGCTGGCCAAGGAGATTGGCGTGCGTCGCATACTCTGCTTCGGCAACTCTGACTTGGTCATACAACAAGCATCTGGCGACTGGGACGCGAAGGACGCCAACATGGCCTCATACCGCTTCCATGTCCAGCAGCTATCCGGCTTCTTCGACGGCTGCGAATTCCACCATGTGCCACGAGCAAACAACGAGGCGGCTGACGCCTTGTCCAAGATTGGCTCAACCCGGCAAGCCATTCCGCCGGGCATCGCCTTGGCATTTCTCAAGAAGCCGTCCATCATACCGTCACCGGACTCGGATTCAATATTCGTGCCGGCTGACCCGGAGGCTGCTCAGCCAAACCCGGGGGCTTCATCGCCCAAGTCGGGGGCTAACAAGCCGAACCCGCCGGCTACCATGCCGAACCCGGGGACTTCTCAGTCCAACCCGGGGGCTTCATCGCCAAACTCGGGGGCTAGCAAGCCGAACCCGCCGGCTAGCAAGCCGAACCCGGCGACCATGCAGTCGAATCCGGAAGCTCCCACGCAGGAGGCCCTGTTGGTCAGCGTATTCGAGATAAGATGCGTACCTTCATGGGCACAAGAATTCCTCTCCTACCTCACCGATGGTGTGCTGCCTGATGATAGAGTCCAGGCCAGGCAGATTGAGAGAAGGGCCAAGGCCTATACCATCATCAACCACCAGCTGTACAAACGCAGCGTAAGTGGGGTGTTCCAGCGGTGTGTCGAGCCGGCTGAAGGGATTGAACTCCTACGGGAAATCCACCAAGGAGAGTGCGGACATCACGCCTCATCCAGAGCCATAGTGGCCAAAGCTTTCCGGCACGGTTTTACTGGCCGGCTGCGCTCAGAGGCGCAGAAGAGTTGGTGAAGAAGTGCAACGGCTGTCAGCGCTTCGCAAAGAAGAGACAGCAGCCGGCTTCTGCCTTGAAAACCATCCCCATCACATGGCCATTTGCCGTATGGGGCTTGGATATGGTGGGTCCGTTCAGAACAGCGCGAGGCGGCATGACACATCTCTTGGTGATGATTGACAAATTCACTAAGTGGATCGAAGCCAAGCCAATCAAGAAGCTGGATGGCTCCACAGCCGTCACTTTCCTCAAGGAAATCATCGTAAGGTTCGGCTACCCTCACAGCATCATCACCGACAACGGCAACAACTTCTCCCAAGGCATCTTCTCTCGCTATTGCGGGGAAATGGGGATCCGGATGGCCCTAGCCTCTGTGGCGCACCCAGAGTCCAACGGACAAGTGGAGAACGCTAACGGCTTGGTCCTAGCTGGCATCCGGCCCCGGCTGGTGGAGCCGCTCGAGCGAGCAGCCGGCTGTTGGATTGAAGAGCTGCCCAATGTGCTGTTGAGCCTGCGCACAACGACAAACCGCTCAGTCGGCTTCACGCCATTTTTCCTCGTATACGGGGCTGAAGCCGTCCTGCCAACTGATATCGAGCACGACGCGCCAAGGATCAAGCTCTACACAGAAGCCGAAGCCAAAGAAGCTCGTGAAGATGGAGTTGACCTGGTCGAAGAGGCCCGGCTGCTGGCTGCGTCCAGATCTACTATCTACCAGCAGAGCCTCCGACGCTATCACAGCCGGAAGGTCCAGTCCTTAGCATTCCGAGAAGGAGACCTAGTGCTCCGGCTGATCCAGCGGACAGCCGGACAGCATAAACTGTCATCCCCATGGGAGGGTCCCTTCATCGTGAGCAAGGCAGTAGGCAACGATTCCTACTATCTCATAGATGCCCAAGAGGCTAGAGAAAACAAGCCGGACAAAGCTGACGAGGAGACTAAACGTCCCTGGAATGTCAACTTGCTCCGCCCATTTTACACTTGAGATCAGGAATGTATGTATCCCTTGTATCCCTTTTGTAAGCTATGAAAAAGTGTGCGCCAAGAGCGCCGTTTCCGACAAGTTTTTCGCGTACTCTACTTCGTTTCGCCAATTGGCTTAAACCCTCTCTCGTGGCCGGCTCAGTAACGTGATCCGGTTTCCGACAGCCGGCTTCCGATCCAGCTACAGACCGCAACCTGGCTGTCCGGCTGGCGGGAGTAAGGCCTAGGGAGCCGGCACGCGAAAGACGACTAAGGGAAAGAGTAAAAGCGAGTTGACTTGCAACTTTTCATAAAAGTGCCGGACTGCCAAACTCGGCTCGTTCGACTGAAATACCGTCGGCCTCACTTAGCGGCCCGCTCTTGATCCGGCGACGGATCGCAAGTCGGACGTACGACCGGCAAGAGCACAGCCAAAGAGTGGGGCGGATGGGAAAAAGCGAACAAGTCGAAAGAAAGCAACTCGGTACATAAATGATTAACAAACACATTAAAAGTGTGACATAATGAAAGGACGATAATATTCATACATATGCACCCGGCATCCCGGGGATTTAACAAATTGTCTTGGCAAAAGCAACGACAAAGACAGGTAAACTAAGGAGCGGCTGGAGAAGGACCAGCCGGAGGAGCGTCAGCAGAGCCGGCTGCCGGGTCGTCTTCAGGCGCGTCTTCCGCCTCCTCATCTTCCATCTCGTACTCCTCATCAGACTGAGGGTTCGGGTCCGCGACGAAGAGGCCCTTGTCGACGAAGTCGGCGATGCCGCTGGCTCGGGCAAGCCGGGCAGCCTTGTGTTCGGCCGGGAGCTTATCCTCCACGCCGGCTCGCCGGTACTCGAGCTGCCCCAAGTCCACCTCGTTGTACCAGGAGAGGACAAAGGACAGCGCCATGTCGGCTCCAGCGCGCGTGGCAGACTCCTTCCAGTCGAGGAAGCGATCCGGCGCCCGCTCCATCAAGGAGACGAGGTTGGAGATATCTTGCGGCACCGCCTCCGCGGGCCACAGCATTGGGACCAGCTCCTCAGCCGCCTTCCGGAGCTCCCAGCCAAGCTTGGTGATGGGCTCGACGCGGGCAGCCATGGATGCCATATAATTCTCCATGGTGAAGTACTCCGAGCTGCCCTCGCCAGTCGCCCGCCTCCTAGTCTCGCGCGCAACGCCAACGGCTGCTAATGCCGCATCCTGCGTTTCCGGGAAGGCCGCTGCAAGAAGAAGCACATCAGAAATCGTCAAAGCCGAAATAAGCTGAAAAATGCAGATTTTCGAAGTCCTAAAGTAGGCCAGGCGGCAGCCGGCAAGAGCCGACTGCCCCCAGTCCGAAGATGGAAATTCCGAAGGACAAAAGGAAAAGCCTGGCGGCAGCCGGCAAGAACCGACTGCCCCCAGCCCGAAGATGGAGATAGCGAAAAAATCAGTTTCTGCCGCCGGCTGCCAACGAAAGCCGGCAGCCGACAGCCGAAAGCCGGCAAAGGGAAAGGAACAAAGAAATGCACTCACCCGACAAGCCATGGTCGAGCGCGCCAATCTCGTCCACCCAGCGCTTGGTGGTGGCCGACAGCTCCGTGGTCTTGGTGGTGACCTCCTCCTGAAGCGCAAGCCGCTGCTTCTCCAACTCGGTCAGCCACCGGCTCAGATCCTCCACCTTCTCCCTCTTAGCCGTCTTGAGGAGGGCAAGCTCCTTGAGGTGATTCTCCTCAAGCCGGCGCAGCCACGTTAGCTCCAGCTCAGCCACCTTGAGCTTAGCGGCAGCAGATCGGCCCGCCTCCTCGCTCTCGGCGCACTGAGCGCGAGCAGCCCGGAGATCCGCCTCCAGCCGCGGGACCTTGGCGGCTTCAGCTGCAAGGCAGCCGGAAAGAAGCGTCAGCCAACCAAGACTAAAAAGAAAGAAGACATCGGGTCGGAAAGAAAAAGATCTTACCCTTGACAGCCTCCAGCTCACGAGCCAAGTCGGCTCGGTCCAGCTTGGCCTTGTGGTAGTGGGTCACGGCGCGGTTGTACAAGTTGGTGCGCCGATCCGCCACAGCCTAAGGGGAAAGAAAATCAGTCAACTAGACGAAACCCGGACCGGCTCCGAGCAGCCGGCCCATGCCTCGGAGGGCTACCAGGATAATAACCAAATTGAAAAACAGATGAAGCGCTTACCTTGCTGGCTTCCTCCACCTTGGCGACGTTGGCCGCGGCCTCGGCAGCCCTGGCCTTGAGGTTGGCCTGCAAGCTGGAGAAGAACATCTCCACCGACGCTTGGCCTGGGTTCCCCTCCCGGCTGGTCACCTCGTAGGAGTCGGCGCGGAGCCACGCCTGCTCCATAGTGCCAGCTGAGCCAAGGCTGGAGTCGGAGGCGGACGGCACGTGCAGCAGCCGGGCGCCCTTGGCCACATGCAGGCTCCCCAGCGGCGCCGACGGGGCTTCCGTCCTCACCAGCGCGCGCGAGTCGGCGCCCTCCATGCGCGCCAGCTCATCCCTTGCCGGCTCCTGCCTGGCCGGCTCCTCCGTCATCGGCTCCGGCGGTGGCGGCGCTCCGGGCGAAGCGGTTGGCCCAGTCGGCGCAGCCACCTCCGGCGCCTGAGGTGCCCCCTCCGGGCTCTCCACCAACACCACCACGCTTGGCCCGGCTCCGGCTCCGGTCGCAGGTGGCGCAGCCCGTCGGCTCCGGCTCCGGTCGAAGGCGGCATGCCCGGCCGCCCGGCCGGGCGGGTCCAGAAGACGAGCACGGCGCGGGAACATGTCGTCCAGCGTCGGCTGGCGCGTCAGCTCGGCCCGCGTGCCGCGGCCAGGCGCTGAGGCCAGTGGCACGGCGAAGGAAGGCACCCCTGCGGGAGGCGGAGTACCCGCAGGCGGCGGCGGCGTAGGCGCGCGCGATGGAGGCTGTGGCGTCGACTCCCTCCTTTGTCGCGGGAGCGGCGACACGACACGCAGGGCTTGCCGGGAGCCGCCGCCCTGAGCGAAGATAAGCATAAAGAGTAAGGAAAGAAAAGGAATCAAACAAGAGAAAAAGAGAGCTCACCCGGCCTGCTCCGGAACCTTCTTCGGCTGCTTCCGGCGGAGCTTCTTCGCCTTCGCCTCCAAGGCGGCGGTGGAGCGGGGGTCGCCGACCCGCTTCTTCCCCTTGGGCACCGAAGTCGCCGTGGTGCTTGGCGGCCTCGCGCGCAGGGGCACGGCGGGGATTGGCCCCGTGGCGGACGTCGCCGGCTCCTCGTCCTCCTGCTGCTCCGGTGAAGGGGGCGGATTGTGCTCCCCCTAGCCGCCTAGGTCAGGCGCCTGCAGCAGGTCGTCATCGCCGGCCTGGTCGCCGGCTTGGTCAGCCGGATCGGCGTGATCCGGCGTCCATCTCCTTGTCGCCAGGTCGCCGTCCTCGACATTCTGGCGGTCGAAGAGCTAGAAAAACAGGAGACATGAGCAAACGGCAAGCCGGAAGTCGGCAGAAAGAAAGGGAAGTCGGCCTCGCAGCCGCAAGCCGGAAGTCGGCTAGAACATAAAGCTTACCAGCTCGGGTTGGTGGTCCCTGTCGTGGGGCGCCAGCCCGTAGTTCCACTCGTCCGGCATGTTCGCCTTGGTGATGTTGTTCACCCGGCGGGCCACCTGGGCCTTGGAGAGCAGCGCCTTGGACGTCCGGTTCGGGTCGAACCGGCCGGACATATGCCCGATCTTGTGGGTGCGCATTTGGAGCGGCAGCACCCGGCGCTCGGCGATGGTGTAGAGGAGGTCCTCGGCGGTCAGCCCGTTCCCGACGGCCGCCCCCAGGAAGTCCCAGAGCTGGTTCACCTCAGCGTCTGGGTCCGTCGTGCGGGCGTTGTAGCTCCAGTTGATCCGGCCGACTGGAGGAGCCGGGTTGAACTCCGGCAGGTTGATCCGGTCGACGAGCTGGCCCTCGTTGCGCACGTAGAAGAATGACATCTGCCAGTTCTTCACCGAGTCAACGGTTGGAATTTTGGGGAAGGGCGTACCCGGCCGGGTGTAGATCGAGGCGGCGCCGCAGGCCCGCAGGCGGCCGTCAGTGGTTTGCGCCTTGAGGTAGAAGAGCCGGCTCCAGAAATCTATGTCTGGCCACAAGCCGGCGTAAGCCTCCATGAAGGCCACGTAGCAGCTGAGGAGGATGCAGGCGTTGGCCGGCAGGTGGTGCGGCTGCAAGCCGAAGTTGTCGAGGAATTGGCGGAAGAAGTTGGACGCCGGCAGACCCAACCCACGATCGAGGTGCGCGCCGAAGATGACGCGCTCGCCGAGCCTCGGCTCGGGCTCCGTCTCCGCGCCGGGCGCCCTCGTGACCACCGACGACGGGATCCGGCGAAGGCGCACCAGCCGCTCGATGTCGTCGTCCCTCATGTACGACCCCCTCCACGATCCGCTGGCGGAGGCCATCGACGAAGAAGAAGAAGAAGAGGACCACGAGAGACGGAACGGGGAGGAAGAACCTCGCGACGGCGGCGGCGACGACGGTGGCGGAGGACGCACGGTTGAAACTCGGGGCCCCGTGGCGCCGGCTCGACGGAGTGGCGGCGGCGGCTTGACGGAGACGCGTTCGCCGGAGCTCGCCAGTGAGAACCTTCGCCGGAACCGCGAGGAGCGACGGCGCGAAGAAAACAGCGAAAAGCTCGAAGTGCAGCGGAGCAGGGCGCGGGAGCGAGGAAGAAGAGGAAGTGTGGGAGTGCCGCCTCGATCCCCCCCCCCCCCCCGCGCGGCATTTATAGCCGCCCGGGGCGGACGGTTGGCCTCCAAGTGGCGAACGTGGCCACGTCGCCCGGATCTTCTGCGCATTAACTCCCCCCACGGTCGCTGCAGTTACCGGAAACTGCCACGCCACGTCGCCCACGACCGCACCGGATCCGGAGGAGACATTGATGTGACCAGACGAACCGGCGGCAGAGCCCAGACGTCAGACCGGTCAAGTCGGGTGCAGGACCCGAGGCGGCGGAGACTCCGGCGCGCCGCAAGCCGGAGCCGGACACTAAGTTCACCTCGGCCCAAAATTTATCCAGCAAGGCGGAGACATCACCAAAACTTGCGAGAAAGCAAAAGATGCATAAGTGTAAAAAATGGTCGGCTAGAAGCAGCCGGTCGGAACGAGCCGGATGAGGGCGCAGCCGGCTGAATGGAAATTATCAGTCGGCCCCTCCAAGTGCCGTCAAGTATATTCGAGAAGCCAGGAAAACCTGCCTAGGTCCTTCTAAACGCAGGACCTTTCCAGCTTCGGGGGCTAATGTCGGGGGGAAGACCCCGGATAGGGCAATGGACGCGGAGCAGCCGGCTGGCCACTGGCCGGCTCGCGGCAAAGGCCGGCTGAGGAGCAGCCGGCTGGCGCCATGGCCGGCTGGTCCGGAAGCCGGCTGGCTCTAGGTCCTAGTCGGCCTGGCTACGGCCGCCAATGCTGTGGCTGGGCCGGCTTCTACAAGCCATATCCGACTGGGGGTTTGTACCTCAGACCGACTCGAGGCTGGCGAGTCTTGCACTAGAAGGAACCGGGTTGGTGATCCGGGTTCCCAAAGTCCACGCTGACTTCACCTTCCGTAAAGCGCGGGGCACTGTGGAGCAATAGTGCCACGCGCCGAACAGGCCATCATGGTCTACGTTGATCCGTACTGGCTACAGTGGCTGACGGCGACAGGGACACCTCCTCTCCATACCGCTGACCTTGGCAGCCGGATGGGACAGGCCATGAGGCCTCAACGGCTCCTGACGTCACTGCCTCGGGAAGGAGCGGAAGCCGGAGCCGGCCAAGCCGACCAGTAAACTATAGGGTCTTATATGTAAAGTGCCGGTGCCTATATAAGCCGCACTACCCCCTCTCGTGCAGGGGATCGATCGATCATTCTCACCTCACTTCCACCCCTAGCGCTGCCCTGTGAGAGAGACTCCTGTCTTCCTTAGCCTCCCAGGAGCAGCCGGACACAGCTCAAGGAGCAACCTTGTATTGTGTGATCATCATATACACTCTAGCAGGAGTAGAGGTGTTACCTCCATTGGAGGGCCTCGAACCTGGGTACGTCGCCGTGTCGCTCGTCCCCATACCCGCATCCGGATACCGCCGTGAGATCCCTTAGGAACCACCTTCGTTAGCCACCCTATGGCATATGCCGTGACGATACCACGACACACTTAGTGGCTAATTATGGATCTAGGTATGAATACAATGTCTCTTGATCACATGTCTTAACCTAGGGTTTAGGTTTAGAAGCAAATTAAGGTTCATATGAAATAGTGGTCCTAGGGTTCCTGAATGGATTAGGGTTTTAGGATTACACATGAAATGATAGGGTTGTAACATCATTTCATAAGGAATTAGGGTTTGCTATTTACCCTATGGTTCTATGATTAATAACTTCATGGTAAAGTTGAAGTTATTAGTAACTTGGAAATAGAAATAAAAATAATATTGGATTTGACATTTTATTATTTTTATTGAATTAATAATTAAGGTAATTATTAATTAGGGTTTAAATTTCCCTAATAATGATTTAATAGGATAGCAAATAAAGAAAATTAGTTTTCATGTTTTCTTTATTTGCTTACTGGTTTTATTTAATTTATAAATGGTTTCTTAATTTCTGAATTTTTAATTGTATTTAGAATTTAAATTAAAGGCTTAAATAACAAGTATTAAACAATTGAATTTTTATTAAAATAAAAATTTCATTTTATATTTTTATTGGATAGGGTTTATCTTTATAAGAATTTTGATATCTTATATTTATTTTTCTGAGCTATAGTGGATTTTCTATAATTAAATGAGGTTGCAGTAATTGTTGGATTTAAATTAAAATGAGAAAAAACTAAACCTACCCAGCTAGTTTACCCACGTGATCCACCGACCGGGTGGGGCTAGTTCCACGTCAGGTGCCACTGTGGCGTCGAGGTGGCAGGGAAAGGCCTGGCCGACGGCCAGTTGCCGACGGTCGCCGGCGCTGGGCTGCTCCCGCGGTCACGCGCGGGTCCTGGCTCGACCCAGGGTAACGCGCTGAGCCAAAAGGCAGCGGTGCCCCCTCGGAAAGGTCACCGGAGGAACCCGGCGAGCTTCGATTGCGGCGGCGCACGGTGGTGAACGGCGCGGGCGCTCTACGGTGGATGCCAGGGAAAAATAAGGGGCTCGGGGAGAAGCGCAAGCTCACAGTGATGCTTAAGGAAGGCTCGACGGCGGCGATTGTCGACGGTGGCGACGCAATTTTCCGATTTGCTGTGAGACACCGGCGGAAGGGAACGAGCTACCACCGGCGTCTGAGAGCTTATTGGCTCGATTCCTTGCGCACGTTGGGCATGCCGAGCACGGTGGTTCTAATGGTGGTCACGGCGGTGGTCGGGGAGGCTCCAAACGTCGGCGACAGGTGGTGGCCGGGTGAGCTAGGGTTTGCCCTTTTTTCGGAATTGAAACAGAGAGGGTAGAACTGGGAGCTTCCATGCCTTTTATACCGCCAAGGGCGTGCGCTGGCAGTCAAAAAACGGCGATGGCGACCACGGGACGTGTCCCTCCCCGTCGTGGTGTCGCTCCCAGCGCGTGCGAGCGAGGCAGAGATGACGAAGACGAAGACGTGCTCGTCTTCTTCGTATTTATCTGAAACGAAGGGGTATTGGGCTGGTTCTGGTGGGCTTGGCCTTTGGTGGATTTCTCCACGGGCTACTGCTGGGCTCCTTCGGGCTGTGCTGGCTTGGTTTGGCCTGGTAAGTCTCCTCTCTTTATTTTATTTTCTATTTTGTACTTCCTATTTAAATCTGATTTGAATTTCCATTCTGTTTTGCAGGATTTTAAATGTGTGAATCTTTTTGGAGTTTACAAAGATACTGATATAACTTAATATGAGATCTTAGAAATATTTTATATGTGTGATGACACCCTTATTTATTGAATGTTATTAGAGTTTGGGATTGGGCATATATAGTCATAATTTCCAATATCAATTTAGGGTGGTCCAAACTATTTTCAAATAGGCCCTTCTAAGTACCTATTGATAGTTAAGTTTGTGTTACCTTGCAAGAAACAATTTTCAAGGCATAGCTCATTACTTAGTTTCTTATTTAAGAATATGATCTCATGACATTATTTCATGTGATCATGGTTGTTAAGGATTTGGAAAATTTTTAGGCCATCTTCAAGTATTAATCTCATCATCTAAACCTTTTCTTTTAAAATGGTTAAGATGGATCTTATTCCTCTCATTAGACTTCTATTTATTTGGAAACAATAGTTAGTTGCACCTATATAGCATGGCTTGAAAGACACGTTAAGTTGATATCTTGATTCATTTCAGGGTTGGCTAAACAATCCCCTTATTCCTATTTTAGCTTAGGCATGGTTTTAGGTTTATACTTGTGATCCCCAAATGATGCACCAACTAGGTTTAGTTTCACATATCCATGATAAGGTGGTTACTTGTTTAATAGTTGATGTTCTCCTTTAGTTACTAAGGACTTGAGATTTGGTTTTATCTTCTCTCAATTAACTTCTATTACTATTCTCAATTTATCTTTAAAGTAGCTAAAGTGGTTATGGTTCTTTTTATATTTAACTTTGGTTATATGAATAAATGGTTTCTCACCATATAAGGTATAGAGTTTGACTCTAAGGTTTTCTTAGGTTCTTTAATTAAGGAATAAATGAAATATAGATGTGATAGAGTTCTACTTATGATCACCAAGTGGTTCACAAGTTTAATGTAAATGTGGGTAGTTTGGTTGGAATGTAAGCCTATGGTTGCTTACTGGTTACCACCCTATGATTTCATGTGGTGAATGATATCTACTTATCCTATTAGGATTTAACTTATCCTCACATACCTCAAGAGCATGATCATGGATTAGGCATGATCAACTTGTTCTTAATATCTCTACCTCAAGTTCTTAGGGTTTATGCTCATCACTCAATTTATAAGGAGCAAGGTTTGGCTTCCTAAGTTATCTCTCAAGACTTAGGTTTCTCATTCCCAAGATTAAGTATTATCCTGATCAACTAAATAGAGTTTCTTTCTTATCCTATCATGAATGGATATGGTTACCTCAATAGTTTCTATCCCAGGAGAATGCCTGAGATAATAAATTATAGTTCTACTTAAGGACTGATGATTTAATCATCAAGATGTATGGGTAGTGCTCTCCCTAAAGTTCAAGTGTTGCCTCAACTACTTGAGTGTAGCTCCATAGATTGATCTCTCTCATATAGGTATAGTTATTCTAGGGTTTATGGTGTACTCCTAATATTTATTTAAGTAGCTAAGCTAAAGATTCAATTGTCTAACTTAGTTGGATTAGTCCTATCCTTATTTCACTAATTCATGTGTATAGTCTTAATGATATTTGGTTATCTCACCACTTCAAGATGAAATGGTTAATCTCCTAATACTTTGGTTCAAAGGTTGTCCTTTATTCATTAATAGGTAAAGCTAGGTTTAGAATAAATGGTCTCTCTCATTTGGGAAGGCTTGAATAATACTCTAGGGTTTCTCTTAAAGATTATGTTGTGATCATATGGATATTTATATCCAAGGTTTGCCTCTAGGTTTGTCATTGCTTCTTTAAATGAAATAGGACTCTCACCTCTCTAGGTTTGATGTGTAATAATATGGAATAGAGAAAGATATGTATTCCTTGGTTGGATCTCCTTGTCTTGTTTCCAAGAATGAAGTAAAATGAATACCATGAGATTCATGGTAGGATCAAGGATTAGTTTAAGACATGAAAAAGATAAGTTAGGAATAGTTACTCCAATTATTGTTACTTGATTTCCAATTAAATGGATGTTCATATGTTGTGGCAAGGATTACCATATTATAATATTTATAAGATCAAGCAATTGATCATTGAGTAAAGTGTTGTTGTGTTGATTATTAGTTCCATTTGATCTAACCCCTTAGATCAAATCATCTCTACCCAAAACAATGTTTTAACCAAAGTCACATTGAGGTTTATAGCGCTTGACTTGATGAGCTATTTCAATTCCACCAAGGTCAAGTGAAACTTCAGTTACTGTGACTGTTTTACTTTAAAGCGCGAAAATTCCCCAGATTTTCTATGCATGAATGCAATGCACACATCTGTTTCCTCTATATTTGTAACCCCAATACCTGGGATATTACAGTCTCTACCCCTTAAACTAAACTTCGTCCTCGAAGTTTGAACTCTCTCACGTTTCCGGAGTGTGGATCTGACTTGTGCAAATTACAAATTTTTCTCGAACTCCGTATTGATCTTACTAGATATAATTGAATATATCCCTTGTCCAGATTCTTCCTGGAATCCATTATGGTTTGTCTCTGAACACTAGTTTCTTACTCCAGTTCTATGGTTTTTCTCTGGAATCTAATAATACCTGTCTCTGAGCCATGGCTTCTAACTTTAATTATTTGATTTCTTTCAACCCTATAGTCTTGTTTCCTTTCTCATTGAAGAATCAATGATGGGACTTCTTCTTGTCCTGACAGTCTTAATTGAAGACTAATTGGATAACATTCTCCTATTTGATAAAATAGGTCTTTGTTTTCCCTTACTACCAAAACTGCAATAATGGTACTTGGTAAGGTACTGACCATGGAAATGGTCATGATGGTTTATTTCCTTAAGTATGGATTAGACTCATTTAGTCCATCCAATCATGATTTATAGTTGATACCCACAACTATTTTGGTTTATTTAGGTTCCATGAAAGGAATCATTCTATTAGTCTTTGATATTGGTAGGTTCAATCTTCTTCATTCCTTGACCATCTTGGGCTTTATTGGTCTACGGTATTTCCTTCATCCAACTTCATTATACTTAGCTTACTTGAGCTTCTGTACTTCTGAGTAAATTTTACTCACTTTCCCAAGTTATAGTCCACTTCTTACTTCCTCGAGGTATGCACCTCGGCTTCTAGTCTGACATCTTTCTGAAAGTAGTGTTCGTTAATCTTATGAAAATAAGATCGAACTTCCTCTCAGATCAGACCTTCTGCTTCGATCTAGCTTAAAGTATTGAGTAATTATATATCCAACTCAATCTTTACTCTACCCCTTAGAGTTTTCTTATGGTCTTCAACTCCTTTTATTCCAACCATTGGATTGATGGTTAGAATATTGGTCTAGGTGTAGCTTATGGTTTATATTCTTCTAAGGTCTTGTGAAGAATGTTTGTGGTATATCCACTCAGTTGTGGACATCCACTGTGAATCCTTCGACTAAATGATTATAGGTCATTGTTATTTGGTTAACAAAATTTTATTTGTTTACAACTTCTTGGTACAATTAATCCAATGATGGACTACTTGATACCAATCATGGCTATTTGTTATCTAAAAAAATGGATTCTATTATAGGTTCTGACCAATTGGTCGGGACATCTTCTACTTAATCTCACAGTATTGATCCTATATCAATTGTGGTCTTCTGATATCAACTATGGTCTTCTTATATATGCTATGGTTTTATAGGTCATCTTCCTTCCTTCGAGGGTTTATTGTTGCAAGAAAACCACTAGCTGACACTATGATTATAGTATTCTAAGTGATTTCCCATGCATTCCCTCTTCTATGTTGACTATGGATCTGCTTCAGCTTCACCATAATCACCAGATTTCTCTCCTTCATGCTTCTTATGTACTAAAGTACTCCTCTGTTGAGGTAAAGCATGAGTTTTGATTGGTACTTCCTTCTGAATATTGTGGTTGCTTCCCACAACTTTACTCCTTTCTTCTGACGGACCTTCCTCATGTCTTTAAGATCTTCAGAATTCGTCACTACCTCACACGAATACCATTACCCTCTAGATCTATAGCATCAAGTAGGAACTTGATATTGCAACATGCACTTGCATATCAAAGTCAAACTTCATGTATGGATCTAGTCAAACGATGAAAATCCAATAAAATCCAAGAAGATTCAGCTTTGTGCATATAATACACACCATCTTATACCTGAATATAATAGTTGAGTACGACATCTCTAAACATCAGGCTGAGATGTGTAGTATATAGCACCACATAAGATAGGTTTATATCGTGATACTTAGTACGCATATATTGGATTCTACTATTTGTCTCAACCTTTACCTTAATTGCACAGTTGCAATGAGATAAACTTGAAACAAAATTGTTTGGGATGGTTAAGGTTAACCTATATTTATTTGGAAGTACTAACAAAGTATTGTACCATATATAAGTGCTGTTGAGAACTATTTTGTATGACACCACTAGTTCTAATATGGTTACTCTTAATACATATTTATTAGGATATAGTTCCTATACTTCTAAGCTTTTCTACCATAAGCATATGGTCATGATGTGCTTGGCACACTTCCCATATTTTTGGAACACAGTTCTTGCACTATTGTCTGGCTTCTTATTGTACTTCTTCTAAGTATTTATGATGTTCTAGTCCATCACATAACGATTCTCAGGTGAATCATATATGATTTGTATCTCTACCATGTAAGTAGGCATATTTTACTCATATCTCTCTTCCTTACCTCCCATGATTGACTCGTCATGGTCTATACTACCTCATATCACTTATTTTTATCACTTACTATTAGTTGTTTTACAAGTTTGGATAATTTACTTACTCATTACTTAACTTGGTCTACATTTTCTATTAGGATATCTTAATTATCTTCATCACTTGATATTACTCCTATTACAGGTCTGGATAATTTTATATAATCATAACTTGTGTTGGTACACATCTTCCAATAGGATATCTTCCTTATGGTTGTATCCTCTCTTTGGACTACCATGTATTGTATACCAACTGTGATCTACCCATCTATTGTTTAGGAACTTAATTGTGTACTACATGTTTGTGATTAGCTAACTAACTTTACTTAGGAAAGATAGGTAGGAAAGGTTGACTCAAGTGTGTCAGGATTATTCTCAAGTGAATATCCATCTCAAGTCATAAAAATATTTGGTCTAACTAAGACAACTTCCTATAGACACTACCAATCCTATAGGTCTCCTTTAAAGGGTTTTAATCCTAGGGTCAAAGCATTTGCTCTGATACCAACTGTGGTGACCCGGCATACCACTGCATGGTGTAGTATGCAAGTCTGATATAACACAATGAAACACAGTCCCACTCGTATCATATCGCTCAGAGTGGTACAACAGAAACATATGCGGGTCCAAGGCATGTCTATAGAATTACAACATTGACTCTATTACATAAGATCAGCACAGCCTCCTACTTTACAATGAGGTAAATCTGCAATAAACTCCAGAAGAACGACTCGTGTCTAATTCTATCACGAACTCTATTTGTAGAGTATTTCACTAACTACAGAGGCTAAGAATAGACTCTAGCTAAATAGGAGCTAGGTTTAGGAAGCTAGTTCCCTTCTATGGCTAAACTAGGTTTTCTCCTTGTTGGATGTGGTATCTGACTCCTCTGACAGGGTCCTGTCTCGTGAAGTAGTTGTTGACTCCTCGGCCTTCGAGTTGCACTGTAGATCCTCCTTCGATGCCTCCATATCTAAGCAGGGGATTTAAGAGTGGGATGAGTACGAGCGTACTCAACAAGTTCATTATAGGAAAGAGGTGTTTAATGCACTAGCTACGGCATTAGACCAGAAAGTCTAATACCAATGCAGGTTTTCATAATCATTTCTTCAAAAGGTTGCTTTTATTCAGAAGAACTATGTCCGTCAGCCTTCACCGGTTTACTAGAACTTCATGGAGCTCCTTTCCGGCCGCGTTCGCAGTTCCATATCCCGGAACAGGGAGTGACAGGTCACGGTTCTTTACACTGCAGAGGTGTGTTGCTTTACCCATAAGAGATCTTAACCTTGGTGCCAACCGGGAATGACCCGTCCACACTTCCTATGGTGTGAGGCCCGGTATAAGGTCTAGCCAATCATGTTCCTCTGCTACCTCGAACACCCACCCTTTGTTGCATGCCCCGACCCTGGGTCCTCGCCGGTCCCATTATTCCCATAGATTTCAGGGTGGACCCCGACCACGACGACAGTCTGGGATCGAACCAAACTCCTTCGCCGTAGCTGCAACCCATCATAGACCGCAATACCGTGGGGACTTAAGGCTTCCCCAGCCTACCGCTTGTTCTTCGAGCGACAAGTGTCTACGGACTATGCCGTGGGGACTTAAGGCTTCCCCAGCCTACCGCTTGCCCTGACAGATACAAGTGTCTACGGTAAAGCGCATCCGTTGATGAACGAGAGGTGGAAACACTTTTGACTACTCCGTCCCACTCCGGATCTTATGGTTAACACGGGTATTACGGCACAAGAATCACTGGCGACATTTGTTGTTTAATCCTAGATGGATATAAACCCTTGCAATGGAACCTCCACCATATCAACACAATCCATGGTTCCATTGCCCACCACATAGTCATATTCATAGTTATGAAAGTAGTGGTTTTGGTTTTTATGCAATAGTGATAATAATATTACTTTGCAAGTAATTTGATAAAGATATTCAAATGACATGAGCAAGTGATGAACTTGCCTTTCTTGACTGCAAGATTATGCAGACAAGGTCTTCGATCTGTGATAACTCCAAATTCTGAAATAGCATCATCGTCCGGTAAGGACGATGTTTAAAAGATTGGCAAGGATGCAATAATGCATAAGAATGAGATGCAATCGCTCTAAGCGTGACCTAACCCCGATGATTTAGGATCAGTGAGTTGTAATGGTTGGTTTAGGGTGTGTTGCACTTTTAGAGTGATTCATATACAAGGTTCTTATTCAGGTGTGATTACTTGGTATTATAAACAGGTAGATACTAAAGTATAATAATCAATTGAGCACACAAAGAATGATAATTTGCATAATGTTATCAAGTAAAGAACAGTGGTCAGCTTTAGTACTATATGGCATGGTTAATGATTGATTACCATATACTTTAAAAGAATAACTTTTGAAGAACATGTTCTTTGATCAAGAACAAGTATGATAATTAGGTGTGTGGGTTGCTATAATTTATTCTGGTTCCAAGTAGTTTCTGGAGTAAGTATAAGATGGATCACAACATAGTTGGATTCATCAGCAACTAGGCTTGATTGGTTTTACTTAAGTATGAGCAACTTAAGCAATTAGTTGTACATGGGTGTTATCATGGTGGGTTCATCTTGCTGGTGATAGCTAGGTAGGGTTTATAGGTTCTTATAAGCAGGGTTGATGATGGTTCCCTGTTTACTTCAAAAGAATAACTTTTGAAGAACATACTTCTTATATAATAAGAAGTATATCAATTAGGTTGAGGTTGTTTAGGTTTGCTATTTAATTCCCTAAGTAAAGAATGGTGGTTTCCTAAATAGGATGTTTAATAATTATCTCACACTAATAGGGTTTAGTGTGTATGGGATATGATGTCAATATTAGCATGGTTGCTAATGGAGTTCATCACAATGGTGTGATGCTATATAGGTATGAGTAAGGTTGATACTTTTGATGATAGGAATTAGGGTTTAGACTTAGGTGTTCCTATTTGATCATTTAGGTTTGAGGGGATGAACACATGGAATGCTAAAGTCTTAGTGATAGGCTCCTATATTTTATGTGGACCTGGATATGCACTTAGTGGCTAATTATGGATCTAGGTATGAATACAATGTCTCTTGATCACATGTCTTAACCTAGGGTTTAGGTTTAGAAGCAAATTAAGGTTCCTATGAAATAGTGGTCCTAGGGTTCCTGAATGGATTAGGGTTTTAGGATTACACATGAAATGATAGGGTTGTAACATCATTTCATAAGGAATTAGGGTTTGCTATTTACCCTATGGTTCTATGATTAATAACTTCATGGTAAAGTTGAAGTTATTAGTAACTTGGAAATAGAAATAAAAATAATATTGGATTTGACATTTTATTATTTTTATTGAATTAATAATTAAGGTAATTATTAATTAGGGTTTAAATTTCCCTAATAATGATTTAATAGGATAGCAAATAAAGAAAATTAGTTTTCATGTTTTCTTTATTTGCTTACTGGTTTTATTTAATTTATAAATGGTTTCTTAATTTCTGAATTTTTAATTGTATTTAGAATTTAAAATTAAAGGCTTAAATAACAAGTATTAAACAATTGAATTTTTATTAAAAATAAAAATTTCATTTTATATTTTTATTGGATAGGGTTTATCTTTATAAGAATTTTGATATCTTATATTTATTTTTCTGAGCTATAGTGGATTTTCTATAATTAAATGAAGTTGCAGTAATTGTTGGATCTAAATTAAAATGAGAAAAAACTAAACCTACCCAGCTAGTTTACCCACGCAGTCACTGACTGGTGGGGCTAGTTCCACGTCAGGTGCCACTGTGGCGTCGAGGTGGCAGGGAAAGGCCTGGCCGACGGCCAGTTGCCGACGGTCGCCGGCGCTGGGCTGCTCCCGCGGTCACGCGCGGGTCCTGGCTCGACCCAGGGTAACGCGCTGATCCAAAAGGCAGCGGCGCCCCCTCGGAAAGGTCACCGGAGGAACCCCGGCGAGCTTCGATTGCGGCGGCGCACGGTGGTGAACGGCGCGGGCGCTCTACGGTGGATGCCAGGGAAATATAAGGGGCTCGGGAGAAGCGCAAGCTCACAGTGATGCTTAAGGAAGGCTCGACGGCGGCGATTGTCGATGGTGGTGACGCAATTTTCTGATTTGCTGTGAGACACCGGCGGAAGGGAACGAGCTACCACCGGCGTCTGAGAGCTTATTGGCTTGATTCCTTGCGCACGTTGGGCATGCCGAGCACGGTGGTTCTAATGGTGGTCACGGCGGTGGTCGGGGAGGCTCCAAACGTCGGCGACAGGTGGTGGCCGAGTGAGCTAGGGTTTGCCCTTTTTTCGGAATTGAAACAGAGAGGGTAGAACTGGGAGCTTCCATGCCTTTTATACCGCCAAGGGCGTGCGCTGGCAGTCAAAAAATGGCGATGGCGACCACGGGACGTGTCCCTCCCCATCTTGGTGTCGCTCCCAGCGCGTGCGAGCGAGGCAGAGATGACGAAGACGAAGACGTGCTCGTCTTCTTCGTATTTATCTGAAACGAAGGGGTATTGGGCTGGTTCTGGTGGGCTTGGCCTTTGGTGGATTTCTCCACGGGCTACTGCTGGGCTCCTTCGGGCTGTGCTGGCTTGGTTTGGCCTGGTAAGTCTCCTCTCTTTATTTTATTTTCTATTTTGTACTTCCTATTTAAATCTGATTTGAATTTCCATTCTGTTTTGCAGGATTTTAAATGTGTGAATCTTTTTGGAGTTTACAAAGATACTGATATAACTTAATATGAGATCTTAGAAATATTTTGTATGTGTGATGACACCCTTATTTATTGAATGTTATTAGAGTTTGGGATTGGGCATATATAGTCATAATTTCCAATATCAATTTAGGGTGGTCCAAACTATTTTCAAATAGGCCCTTCTAAGTACCTATTGATAGTTAAGTTTGTGTTACCTTGCAAGAAACAATTTTCAAGGCATAGCTCATTACTTAGTTTCTTATTTAAGAATATGATCTCATGACATTATTTCATGTGATCATGGTTGTTAAGGATTTGGAAAATTGTTTAGGCCATCTTCAAGTATTAATCTCATCTTCTAAACCTTTTCTTTTAAAATGGTTAAGATGGATCTTATTCCTCTCATTAGACTTCTATTTATTTGGAAACAATAGTTAGTTGCACCTATATAGCATGGCTTGAAAGACATGTTAAGTTGATATCTTGATTCATTTCAGGGTTGGCTAAACAATCCCCTTATTCCTATTTTAGCTTAGGCATGGTTTTAGGTTTATACTTGTGATCCCCAAATGATGCACCAACTAGGTTTAGTTTCACATATCCATGATAAGGTGGTTACTTGTTTAATAGTTGATGTTCTCCTTTAGTTACTAAGGACTTGAGATTTGGTTTTATCTTCTCTCAATTAACTTCTATTACTATTCTCAATTTATCTTTAAAGTAGCTAAAGTGGTTATGGTTCTTTTTATATTTAACTTTGGTTATATGAATGAATGGTTTCTCACCATATAAGGTATAGAGTTTGACTCTAAGGTTTTCTTAGGTTCTTTAATTGAGGAATAAATGAAATATAGATGTGATAGAGTTCTACTTATGATCACCAAGTGGTTCACAAGCTTAATGTAAATGTGGGTAGTTTGGTTGGAATATAAGCCTATGGTTGCTTACTGGTTACCACCCTATGATTTCATGTGGTGAATGATATCTACTTATCCTATTAGGATTTAACTTATCCTCACATACCTCAAGAGCATGATCAT
This sequence comes from Lolium perenne, assembly GCF_019359855.2. NCBI lineage: Eukaryota > Viridiplantae > Streptophyta > Magnoliopsida > Poales > Poaceae > Lolium > Lolium perenne. Next base: position 140,962,291 of record NC_067246.2, read on the forward strand.
GGATTAGGCATGATCAACTTGTTCTTAATATCTCTACCTCAAGTTCTTAGGGTTTATGCTCATCACTCAATTTATAAGGAGCAAGGTTTGGCTTCCTAAGTTATCTCTCAAGACTTAGGTTTCTCATTCCCAAGATTAAGTATTATCCTGATCAACTAAATAGAGTTTCTTTCTTATCCTATCATGAATGGATATGGTTACCTCAATAGTTTCTATCCCAGGAGAATGCCTGAGATAATAACTTATAGTTCTACTTAAGGACTGATGATTTAATCATCAAGATGTATGGGTAGTGCTCTCCCTAAAGTTCAAGTGTTGCCTCAACTACTTGAGTGTAGCTCCATAGATTGATCTCTCTCATATAGGTATAGTTATTCTAGGGTTTATGGTGTACTCCTAATATTTATTTAAGTAGCTAAGCTAAAGATTCAATTGTCTAACTTAGTTGGATTAGTCCTATCCTTATTTCACTAATTCATGTGTATAGTCTTAATGATATTTGGTTATCTCACCACTTCAAGATGAAATGGTTAATCTCCTAATACTTTGGTTCAAAGGTTGTCCTTTATTCATTAATAGGTAAAGCTAGGTTTAGAATAAATGGTCTCTCTCATTTGGGAAGGCTTGAATAATACTCTAGGGTTTCTCTTAAAGATTATGTTGTGATCATATGGATATTTATATCCAAGGTTTGCCTCTAGGTTTGTCATTGCTTCTTTAAATGAAATAGGACTCTCACCTCTCTAGGTTTGATGTGTAATAATATGGAATAGAGAAAGATATGTATTCCTTGGTTGGATCTCCTTGTCTTGTTTCCAAGAATGAAGTAAAATGAATACCATGAGATTCATGGTAGGATCAAGGATTAGTTTAAGACATGAAAAAGATAAGTTAGGAATAGTTACTCCAATTATTGTTACTTGATTTCCAATTAAATGGATGTTCATATGTTGTGGCAAGGATTACCATATTATAATATTTATAAGATCAAGCAATTGATCATTGAGTAAAGTGTTGTTGTGTTGATTATTAGTTCCATTTGATCTAACCCCTTAGATCAAATCATCTCTACCCAAAACAATGTTTTAACCAAAGTCACATTGAGGTTTATAGCGCTTGACTTGATGAGCTATTTCAATTCCACCAAGGTCAAGTGAAACTTCGATTCGGACTGTTTTACTTTAAAGCGAAAATTCCCCAGATTTTCTATGCATGAATGCAATGCACACATCTGTTTCCTCTATATTTGTAACCCCAATACCTGGGATATTACAGTCTCTACCCCTTAAACTAAACTTCGTCCTCGAAGTTTGAACTCTCTCACGTTTCCGGAGTGTGGATCTGACTTGTGCAAATTACAAATTTTTCTCGAACTCCGTATTGATCTTACTAGATATAATTGAATATATCCCTTGTCCAGATTCTTCCTGGAATCCATTATGGTTTGTCTCTCGAACACTAGTTTCTTACTCCAGTTCTATGGTTTTTCTCTGGAATCTAATAATACCTGTCTCTGAGCCATGGCTTCTAACTTTAATTATTTGATTTCTTTCAACCCTATAGTCTTGTTTCCTTTCTCATTGAAGAATCAATGATGGGACTTCTTCTTGTCCTGACAGTCTTAATTGAAGACTAATTGGATAACATTCTCCTATTTGATAAAATAGGTCTTTGTTTTCCCTTACTACCAAAACTGCAATAATGGTACTTGGTAAGGTACTGACCATGGAAATGGTCATGATGGTTTATTTCCTTAAGTATGGATTAGACTCATTTAGTCCATCCAATCATGATTTATAGTTGATACCCACAACTATTTTGGTTTATTTAGGTTCCATGAAAGGAATCATTCTATTAGTCTTTGATATTGGTAGGTTCAATCTTCTTCATTCCTTGACCATCTTGGGCTTTATTGGTCTACGGTATTTCCTTCATCCAACTTCATTATACTTAGCTTACTTGAGCTTCTGTACTTCTGAGTAAATTTTACTCACTTTCCCAAGTTATAGTCCACTTCTTACTTCCTCGAGGTATGCACCTCGGCTTCTAGTCTGACATCTTTCTGAAAGTAGTGTTCGTTAATCTTATGAAAATAAGATCGAACTTCCTCTCAGATCAGACCTTCTGCTTCGATCTAGCTTAAAGTATTGAGTAATTATATATCCAACTCAATCTTTACTCTACCCCTTAGAGTTTTCTTATGGTCTTCAACTCCTTTTATTCCAACCATTGGATTGATGGTTAGAATATTGGTCTAGGTGTAGCTTATGGTTTATATTCTTCTAAGGTCTTGTGAAGAATGTTTGTGGTATATCCACTCAGTTGTGGACATCCACTGTGAATCCTTCGACTAAATGATTATAGGTCATTGTTATTTGGTTAACAAAATTTTATTTGTTTACAACTTCTTGGTACAATTAATCCAATGATGGACTACTTGATACCAATCATGGCTATTTGTTATCTAAAAAAATGGATTCTATTATAGGTTCTGACCAATTGGTCGGGACATCTTCTACTTAATCTCACAGTATTGATCCTATATCAATTGTGGTCTTCTGATATCAACTATGGTCTTCTTATATATGCTATGGTTTTATAGGTCATCTTCCTTCCTTCGAGGGTTTATTGTTGCAAGAAAACCACTAGCTGACACTATGATTATAGTATTCTAAGTGATTTCCCATGCATTCCCTCTTCTATGTTGACTATGGATCTGCTTCAGCTTCACCATAATCACCAGATTTCTCTCCTTCATGCTTCTTATGTACTAAAGTACTCCTCTGTTGAGGTAAAGCATGAGTTTTGATTGGTACTTCCTTCTGAATATTGTGGTTGCTTCCCACAACTTTACTCCTTTCTTCTGACGGACCTTCCTCATGTCTTTAAGATCTTCAGAATTCGTCACTACCTCACACGAATACCATTACCCTCTAGATCTATAGCATCAAGTAGGAACTTGATATTGCAACATGCACTTGCATATCAAAGTCAAACTTCATGTATGGATCTAGTCAAACGATGAAAATCCAATAAAATCCAAGAAGATTCAGCTTTGTGCATATAATACACACCATCTTATACCTGAATATAATAGTTGAGTACGACATCTCTAAACATCAGGCTGAGATGTGTAGTATATAGCACCACATAAGATAGGTTTATATCGTGATACTTAGTACGCATATATTGGATTCTACTATTTGTCTCAACCTTTACCTTAATTGCACAGTTGCAATGAGATAAACTTGAAACAAAATTGTTTGGGATGGTTAAGGTTAACCTATATTTATTTGGAAGTACTAACAAAGTATTGTACCATATATAAGTGCTGTTGAGAACTATTTTGTATGACACCACTAGTTCTAATATGGTTACTCTTAATACATATTTATTAGGATATAGTTCCTATACTTCTAAGCTTTTCTACCATAAGCATATGGTCATGATGTGCTTGGCACACTTCCCATATTTTTGGAACACAGTTCTTGCACTATTGTCTGGCTTCTTATTGTACTTCTTCTAAGTATTTATGATGTTCTAGTCCATCACATAACGATTCTCAGGTGAATCATATATGATTTGTATCTCTACCATGTAAGTAGGCATATTTTACTCATATCTCTCTTCCTTACCTCCCATGATTGACTCGTCATGGTCTATACTACCTCATATCACTTATTTTTATCACTTACTATTAGTTGTTTTACAAGTTTGGATAATTTACTTACTCATTACTTAACTTGGTCTACATTTTCTATTAGGATATCTTAATTATCTTCATCACTTGATATTACTCCTATTACAGGTCTGGATAATTTTATATAATCATAACTTGTGTTGGTACACATCTTCCAATAGGATATCTTCCTTATGGTTGTATCCTCTCTTTGGACTACCATGTATTGTATACCAACTGTGATCTACCCATCTATTGTTTAGGAACTTAATTGTGTACTACATGTTTGTGATTAGCTAACTAACTTTACTTAGGAAAGATAGGTAGGAAAGGTTGACTCAAGTGTGTCAGGATTATTCTCAAGTGAATATCCATCTCAAGTCATAAAAATATTTGGTCTAACTAAGACAACTTCCTATAGACACTACCAATCCTATAGGTCTCCTTTAAAGGGTTTTAATCCTAGGGTCAAAGCATTTGCTCTGATACCAACTGTGGTGACCCGGCATACCACTGCATGGTGTAGTATGCAAGTTTGATATAACACAATGAAACACAGTCCCACTCGTATTATATCGCTCAGAGTGGTACAACAGAAACATATGCGGGTCCAAGGCATGTCTATAGAATTACAACATTGACTCTATTACATAAGATCAGCACAGCCTCCTACTTTACAATGAGGTAAATCTGCAATAAACTCCAGAAGAACGACTCGTGTCTAATTCTATCACGAACTCTATTTGTAGAGTATTTCACTAACTACAGAGGCTAAGAATAGACTCTAGCTAAATAGGAGCTAGGTTTAGGAAGCTAGTTCCCTTCTATGGCTAAACTAGGTTTTCTCCTTGTTGGATGTGGTATCTGACTCCTCTGACAGGGTCCTGTCTCGTGAAGTAGTTGTTGACTCCTCGGCCTTCGAGTTGCACTGTAGATCCTCCTTCGATGCCTCCATATCTAAGCAGGGGATTTAAGAGTGGGATGAGTACGAGCGTACTCAACAAGTTCATTATAGGAAAGAGGTGTTTAATGCACTAGCTACGGCATTAGACCAGAAAGTCTAATACCAATGCAGGTTTTCATAATCATTTCTTCAAAAGGTTGCTTTTATTCAGAAGAACTATGTCCGTCAGCCTTCACCGGTTTACTAGAACTTCATGGAGCTCCTTTCCGGCCGCGTTCGCAGTTCCATATCCCGGAACAGGGAGTGACAGGTCACGGTTCTTTACACTCTGCAGAGGTGTGTTGCTTTACCCATAAGAGATCTTAACCTTGGTGCCAACCGGGAATGACCCGTCCACACTTCCTATGGTGTGAGGCCCGGTATAAGGTCTAGCCAATCATGTTCCTCTGCTACCTCGAACACCCACCCTTTGTTGCATGCCCCGACCCTGGGTCCTCGCCGGTCCCATTATTCCCATAGATTTCAGGGTGGACCCCGACCACGACGACAGTCTGGGATCGAACCAAACTCCTTCGCCGGTAGCTGCAACCCATCATAGACCGCAATACCGTGGGGACTTAAGGCTTCCCCAGCCTACCGCTTGTTCTTCGAGCGACAAGTGTCTACGGACTATGCCGTGGGGACTTAAGGCTTCCCCAGCCTACCGCTTGCCCTGACAGATACAAGTGTCTACGGTAAAGCGCATCCGTTGATGAACGAGAGGTGGAAACACTTTTGACTACTCCGTCCCACTCCGGATCTTATGGTTAACACGGGTATTACGGCACAAGAATCACTGGCGACATTTGTTGTTTAATCCTAGATGGATATAAACCCTTGCAATGGAACCTCCACCATATCAACACAATCCATGGTTCCATTGCCCACCACATAGTCATATTCATAGTTATGAAAGTAGTGGTTTTGGTTTTTATGCAATAGTGATAATAATATTACTTTGCAAGTAATTTGATAAAGATATTCAAATGACATGAGCAAGTGATGAACTTGCCTTTCTTGACTGCAAGATTATGCAGACAAGGTCTTCGATACGCAGTAACTCCAAATTCTGAAATAGCATCATCGTCCGGTAAGGACGATGTTTAAAAGATTGGCAAGGATGCAATAATGCATAAGAATGAGATGCAATCGCTCTAAGCGTGACCTAACCCCGATGATTTAGGATCAGTGAGTTGTAATGGTTGGTTTAGGGTGTGTTGCACTTTTAGAGTGATTCATATACAAGGTTCTTATTCAGGTGTGATTACTTGGTATTATAAACAGGTAGATACTAAAGTATAATAATCAATTGAGCACACAAAGAATGATAATTTGCATAATGTTATCAAGTAAAGAACAGTGGTCAGCTTTAGTACTATATGGCATGGTTAATGATTGATTACCATATACTTTAAAAGAATAACTTTTGAAGAACATGTTCTTTGATCAAGAACAAGTATGATAATTAGGTGTGTGGGTTGCTATAATTTATTCTCGTTCCAAGTAGTTTCGGAGTAAGTATAAGATGGATCACAACATAGTTGGATTCATCAGCAACTAGGCTTGATTGGTTTTACTTAAGTATGAGCAACTTAAGCAATTAGTTGTACATGGGTGTTATCATGGTGGGTTCATCTTGCTGGTGATAGCTAGGTAGGGTTTATAGGTTCTTATAAGCAGGGTTGATGATGGTTCCCTGTTTACTTCAAAAGAATAACTTTTGAAGAACATACTTCTTATATAATAAGAAGTATATCAATTAGGTTGAGGTTGTTTAGGTTTGCTATTTAATTCCCTAAGTAAAGAATGGTGGTTTCCTAAATAGGATGTTTAATAATTATCTCACACTAATAGGGTTTAGTGTGTATGGGATATGATGTCAATATTAGCATGGTTGCTAATGGAGTTCATCACAATGGTGTGATGCTATATAGGTATGAGTAAGGTTGATACTTTTGATGATAGGAATTAGGGTTTAGACTTAGGTGTTCCTATTTGATCATTTAGGTTTGAGGGGATGAACACATGGAATGCTAAAGTCTTAGTGATAGGCTCCTATATTTTATGTGGACCTGGATATGCACTTAGTGGCTAATTATGGATCTAGGTATGAATACAATGTCTCTTGATCACATGTCTTAACCTAGGGTTTAGGTTTAGAAGCAAATTAAGGTTCCTATGAAATAGTGGTCCTAGGGTTCCCGAATGGATTAGGGTTTTAGGATTACACATGAAATGATAGGGTTGTAACATCATTTCATAAGGAATTAGGGTTTGCTATTTACCCTATGGTTCTATGATTAATAACTTCATGGTAAAGTTGAAGTTATTAGTAACTTGGAAATAGAAATAAAAATAATATTGGATTTGACATTTTATTATTTTTATTGAATTAATAATTAAGGTAATTATTAATTAGGGTTTAAATTTCCCTAATAATGATTTAATAGGATAGCAAATAAAGAAAATTAGTTTTCATGTTTTCTTTATTTGCTTACTGGTTTTATTTAATTTATAAATGGTTTCTTAATTTCTGAATTTTTAATTGTATTTAGAATTTAAAATTAAAGGCTTAAATAACAAGTATTAAACAATTGAATTTTTATTAAAAATAAAAATTTCATTTTATATTTTTATTGGATAGGGTTTATCTTTATAAGAATTTTGATATCTTATATTTATTTTTCTGAGCTATAGTGGATTTTCTATAATTAAATGAAGTTGCAGTAATTGTTGGATCTAAATTAAAATGAGAAAAAACTAAACCTACCCAGCTAGTTTACCCACGCGATCCACCGATCGGTGGGGCTAGTTCCACGTCAGGTGCCACTGTGGCGTCGAGGTGGCAGGGAAAGGCCTGGCCGACGGCCAGTTGCCGACGGTCGCCGGCGCTGGGCTGCTCCCGCGGTCACGCGCGGGTCCTGGCTCGACCCAGGGTAACGCGCTGATCCAAAAGGCAGCGGCGCCCCCTCGGAAAGGTCACCGGAGGAACCCCGGCGAGCTTCGATTGCGGCGGCGCACGGTGGTGAACGGCGCGGGCGCTCTACGGTGGATGCCAGGGAAATATAAGGGGCTCGGGAGAAGCGCAAGCTCACAGTGATGCTTAAGGAAGGCTCGACGGCGGCGATTGTCGATGGTGGTGACGCAATTTTCTGATTTGCTGTGAGACACCGGCGGAAGGGAACGAGCTACCACCGGCGTCTGAGAGCTTATTGGCTTGATTCCTTGCGCACGTTGGGCATGCCGAGCACGGTGGTTCTAATGGTGGTCACGGCGGTGGTCGGGGAGGCTCCAAACGTCGGCGATGTGGTGGCCGAGTGAGCTAGGGTTTGCCCTTTTTTCGGAATTGAAACAGAGAGGGTAGAACTGGGAGCTTCCATGCCTTTTATACCGCCAAGGGCGTGCGCTGGCAGTCAAAAAATGGCGATGGCGACCACGGGACGTGTCCCTCCCCGTCTTGGTGTCGCTCCCAGCGCGTGCGAGCGAGGCAGAGATGACGAAGACGAAGACGTGCTCGTCTTCTTCGTATTTATCTGAAACGAAGGGGTATTGGGCTGGTTCTGGTGGGCTTGGCCTTTGGTGGATTTCTCCACGGGCTACTGCTGGGCTCCTTCGGGCTGTGCTGGCTTGGTTTGGCCTGGTAAGTCTCCTCTCTTTATTTTATTTTCTATTTTGTACTTCCTATTTAAATCTGATTTGAATTTCCATTCTGTTTTGCAGGATTTTAAATGTGTGAATCTTTTTGGAGTTTACAAAGATACTGATATAACTTAATATGAGATCTTAGAAATATTTTGTATGTGTGATGACACCCTTATTTATTGAAAGTTATTAGAGTTTGGGATTGGGCATATATAGTCATAATTTCCAATATCAATTTAGGGTGGTCCAAACTATTTTCAAATAGGCCCTTCTAAGTACCTATTGATAGTTAAGTTTGTGTTACCTTGCAAGAAACAATTTTCAAGGCATAGCTCATTACTTAGTTTCTTATTTAAGAATATGATCTCATGACATTATTTCATGTGATCATGGTTGTTAAGGATTTGGAAAATTGTTTAGGCCATCTTCAAGTATTAATCTCATCTTCTAAACCTTTTCTTTTAAAATGGTTAAGATGGATCTTATTCCTCTCATTAGACTTCTATTTATTTGGAAACAATAGTTAGTTGCACCTATATAGCATGGCTTGAAAGACATGTTAAGTTGATATCTTGATTCATTTCAGGTTGGCTAAACAATCCCCTTATTCCTATTTTAGCTTAGGCATGGTTTTAGGTTTATACTTGTGATCCCCAAATGATGCACCAACTAGGTTTAGTTTCACATATCCATGATAAGGTGGTTACTTGTTTAATAGTTGATGTTCTCCTTTAGTTACTAAGGACTTGAGATTTGGTTTTATCTTCTCTCAATTAACTTCTATTACTATTCTCAATTTATCTTTAAAGTAGCTAAAGTGGTTATGGTTCTTTTTATATTTAACTTTGGTTATATGAATGAATGGTTTCTCACCATATAAGGTATAGAGTTTGACTCTAAGGTTTTCTTAGGTTCTTTAATTGAGGAATAAATGAAATATAGATGTGATAGAGTTCTACTTATGATCACCAAGTGGTTCACAAGCTTAATGTAAATGTGGGTAGTTTGGTTGGAATATAAGCCTATGGTTGCTTACTGGTTACCACCCTATGATTTCATGTGGTGAATGATATCTACTTATCCTATTAGGATTTAACTTATCCTCACATACCTCAAGAGCATGATCATGGATTAGGCATGATCAACTTGTTCTTAATATCTCTACCTCAAGTTCTTAGGGTTTATGCTCATCACTCAATTTATAAGGAGCAAGGTTTGGCTTCCTAAGTTATCTCTCAAGACTTAGGTTTCTCATTCCCAAGATTAAGTATTATCCTGATCAACTAAATAGAGTTTCTTTCTTATCCTATCATGAATGGATATGGTTACCTCAATAGTTTCTATCCCAGGAGAATGCCTGAGATAATAACTTATAGTTCTACTTAAGGACTGATGATTTAATCATCAAGATGTATGGGTAGTGCTCTCCCTAAAGTTCAAGTGTTGCCTCAACTACTTGAGTGTAGCTCCATAGATTGATCTCTCTCATATAGGTATAGTTATTCTAGGGTTTATGGTGTACTCCTAATATTTATTTAAGTAGCTAAGCTAAAGATTCAATTGTCTAACTTAGTTGGATTAGTCCTATCCTTATTTCACTAATTCATGTGTATAGTCTTAATGATATTTGGTTATCTCACCACTTCAAGATGAAATGGTTAATCTCCTAATACTTTGGTTCAAAGGTTGTCCTTTATTCATTAATAGGTAAAGCTAGGTTTAGAATAAATGGTCTCTCTCATTTGGGAAGGCTTGAATAATACTCTAGGGTTTCTCTTAAATGTGGTAGCGGATGCTTTGAGTCGACTGCTGATGGGGATACGCCCTAGGGGGCCCATCACCCAGCTCACTCGCCAGTTGAGAAGAGCGCAGGACAGTCCCAGTCGGCGAGCGACTGGGCCATGCATCCTGGCGACTGAAGCCCGGACGACTGGACCCGCAGAAGGCCCATGAAGGAAGCGTAGCAGGCCCAAGAGACTTTATACCTGTAAACCCTAGGTGGCTGCATATATAAAGCCACCAGGGGTACCTCCTTGAGGGGGCATCTCATCATACATGTAATCTCTCCTTAGATACAATCTCCCCCTCCGCCTCCGGCGGCTACCCCAAAGCAAGTCGCCTAACGCTGGCGACACTATGATCATAGTGATTTATAGCAGGACGTAGCGATCCTCCACCGAGAGGACGTGAACCTGGGTACATCGTGTGCCAATCTCGTTCCCGGAATCTCCAACGCCGCCTTGCTCCATACCTCTCATGTGCTACCCCGTAGCATCTGCCGTGGTCAAAACCTCGACAGTGGCGCCCACCGTGGGGCATGCGGCGCTTGGAGTGGTGATCCGGGCGGGATCCCTCGTCATCAACAAGCATATCGATCTCATGTGGTCGAATCATCCAATTCAACCTCACGCGCAGCGGTATGGAATTTATCGTTCATGTTATTAGATCTAATCTAGCAGTGCAGCCGCCCGTCGCTACAGTCGCCGCGGACGTACGGCCTTCATGTGCAGTTCATAGCACGGCGGCGAATCCGTTCGGCCTGCACAAGACTTCGCGTCGTGAGGAGGAAAGATTACTGGTTCCGTGCCTCTGCACTGCAAGGCTAACATGCACGCACCATTGATCGGTTTATATTCAACTAATCATCTCTCTCCTTGTTACATAATCAATTGATTATTACACCTAGTAGATCGGTTTTCTATACTTCATCTCGTTATCTCTTTCATTGATCATCTAGTCGATTGATTATTTTATTAAGGCTACGTCTGATCCTCTAATACCCGCATGCTTTTCCATACGTATGCCTCCTGGACACGAACGAGAAATCAATATCTGGGGAATCTTCATCAACACCGGCCAGATCAACGTCAACAAACAGCAGCCATATCGCATCCGTCGGCCGCTGCACAAGGGATGGCATCGCGCGGACTCGCGTATGCTCTCCATGGCGCACGGCGGCGCATGCGCGCGCGGCTGGATCGGCCGCATCTTTCGATGCATACGCTTCTCGATTATTGCTGTGCCGAGGCATGCAGGAATTCTCCACTCGTTCACCCGTGAAAGCTAAGATCGCATCTTCACTTTCCTTTTATTTAATTACGAAGAAAGCAAATATCTATGTGTATGATCACCCCACTTTTAGCTGATCGTCTTTCGTTTGGCGTTTCTGAATTGGTCTAATATACTACTCTATTGTATTATCATTGATGAATACATGTACGAGGCAGCCGTGGCCGTCCGACTGCGATCAACGCTCCGACTCGCCCAACGCCGGCTCGCCTAAACGCGAGCTCGCCCAGCCCGGACTTGCCAGGGTGGACCCGTCGTCGCGCACTCGCCTGCCGCCTACTCGCCAGGCTCAGGGCCTCGTTCGCCGTGGACTCGTCGCCACCGGCTCGTCATGCCTGGCGACTCGCCTTCGCGGAATCGCTGCGCTCGGCGACTCGCCCACCACGTCGACTCTACCAGGGTTTAACAGCTAAGTTCATTTACATATTCGTATATGATGTACAAGTTTAAAACATATCCGCCTGACGGTTCAATCTCCAAAGCCGACCACGCAGTCGCATACAACCCTCACTGGGACATAACCATAATTGGGATCAGTTTCGGTTTTGTATGATGTTTATTCGCGTCCGTCGAAGTAGTGAGTCTGGGTACCAAAAGACCTTGTCTCCGGGTTCAACGGCTGGCATCGCGTCCCTGTTATCCGGCAAGCGTTTGATGCTGGAGGTCTGCCTACTCATGAAAAGATCCGCATAAACCTTTCATACTGCTAACTGATCCATTTAACAACGCGTGATTTATCTACAAGTTGCGCGTCTTTACAAGTGTTCAATATATTTCATAAATACGCCTTATTGCAGTTGTATTTGTTTCTCCTTCTCAGCAAATGGCATGGCGTCTTTCTCGCCGCTCGGCACGCTCGGGGACTCGGCGCGCTCCTGACAGCGCCACTCGCCGGTCGCCCGAGCTCGCCACTCGCCACGCTTGGGGACTCGGCGCGCTCCAGACAGCGCCACTCGCCGGTCGCCTGAGCTCGCCATCCGCCACGCTCGGGGACTCGGTGTGCTCTTGACAGCGCCGCTCGCCGGTCGCCCGAGCTCGCCATCCGCCACGCTGGGGGACTCGGCGCGCTCTTGACAGCGCCACTCGCCGGTCGTCCGAGCTCGCCATCCACCACGCTCGGGGACTCGGCGCGCTCCAGACAGCGCCGCTCGCCGGTCGCCCGAGCTCGCCATCCACCACGCTCGGGGACTCGGCGCCCTCCGGACAGCGCCTCTCGCCGGTCGCCTGAGCTCGCCAGTCGCCACGCTCGGGGACTCGGCGCTCCAGACAGCGCCTCTCGCCGGTCACCCGAGCTCGACACTCGCCACGCTCGGGGACTCGGCGCGCTACAGACAGCGCTACTCGCCAGTCGCCCGACCTCGCCGCTCGCCACAACACAACTTTGTCCACAGCGTCGACCCCGTGTCCGCTGCGTCGACTGCGCCACAGCGCGCCTCAGTCCGCCGCGTTGAGCATGACTCCGCCGCGCCGACTTCGCCCAGAGCGACCGCTTCCACAGCGTCGACCCCGTGTCCGCTATGCCGACCGCGCCACAGCACGCCCCAGTCCGCCGCGTAGACCATGTCCGCCGCGTCGACCTCGCCAACTCCGAGTCGCCAAAGAGAGCTCTGCGTCATGCTGCGCACCTCACCACTGGGTGTCCTCTTCCTTCGGGATGAAATTTCAATTGCCGTCATCAACCTTTGGCAGAGAAGCCCGAACTGGCTAAGTAGTGCGAGCTCCGGCTCGACCACTGCGACGCCAGGGGAAGGACCTCCATTGGAGTCGCACGCTCGACTGGCCTTACGGGCCAAGATGACCGGCTCGGCTCTGCCTCCGGGCACCCATGTCCCTCTCTACCTTGGACAGAGCGACCTGAAAAGCTAAGTACTGCGCTAGCGAGGTCGCCACAGCGGCCCAACGCGTCCAGGAAAAACGCCAAGTACGGAGCCCTCCTTGGGGTCGCTAAGCGACTGGCCTCCCGGGCCACGAGATGCGACTCGCCTCCGTAATCATCAGGCAAACAAATCGCCCTCCTCTACCTTAGGCAGGTGACTTGAACGGCTAAGTACTTCGACCAGGGACCCCGCAAAACGGACCCGCGGCTCGCCAAGGAAAACACGCCAAATCAAGAACCCCTTTGGAGTCGCCACGCGACTGGCCCCACGGGCCACGACGAGAGGCACGCTATAAAATACAGCGTCAAATAAACACCACCCATGAGGCTGCTACTCGCGCTATATGACTACGTACTACGACCGGGGACGCCCGGCTCAGCAAGGAAAACAGTCAAGCGGTAGCCTTCATCGGGATCGCCTAAGCGACTGGGAAACACAGCGACATGCATAAAATTACTTAGTCGCCACAGCGACCTACTCGCCAGTCGCCAGCCTCCGCGGCTCGCCACTCGCCATGCTCGGGGACTCACCGGTTATTGTTCTCCGCGGCGCGCCACTCGCCATGCTCGGGGACTCGCCACTCGCCAGTCTCCCGGACTTGCCCTCGCCATGCTCGGGGACTCACCGGTCGCTGCTCTCCGCGGCTCGCCACTCGCTGCATTCGCGGACTAATTTCGCTTGGCGACACGCCGAGATGTCAAGGAGAATAAGACTCAAGCCGCCTTCATCGAAGCCGACTCGAGCCTCGGGGACTACACCCACTGGATACACTGAGCGCATCTCCAGCGCAATGACATCTCGGCAATGAAGCCAGAAAAACTGCTCGGTGGCTCGACGTCGACCCTCGCTCCGAATTGCAGCCCGTCTCCTCCACCGCGACAAATCCAAAGTGCGTCGGGGGTGCCGCATGTTTACATCAACAACTACAACATCAACTCCTATCATGTTCGAGCTCAGGGGCTCCGCGTCCACAATACCATGCTCGCTGTTGCACAGAACGCCCCAAAAGCACCTGAGCCACATCGGCACACTACAGCGTGGTCGCACGTGCAGCGTCAAGCACAACACCGCTGCCTAGCACCACGCACGGGTAACGGCCTCCGTAAGTTCATCAGTTTCGTTTATTGACTTCGAAATCAGAGGCCGATCGGTAATGAGTTCCCCTACTATTTTATTCATTCATAATGTAACTTGATTGATCTCCACAAAGGTGTACTCGTCTCTTTATATTCCTATTGATACTAACATCTTGTTACAACTCATCTGCATACGAGCGACCGAATGCTTGGGCGTACCAGCCCGCCGACGACTGCCCCAGCGCGGACTTGTCAACGCCGACTGGCTCTCGCCGACTGGTTCACGCCGATTGGCCTACGCCAACTGGCTCTCACCGACTGGTTCACGCCGACTGGCTCTCACCGACTGGCTCTCACCGACTGGCTCTCGCCGACTGGCCCTCGCCGACTGGTTCACGCCGATTGAACTACGCCGACTGGTTCACACCGACTGGTTCACGCCGACTGGTTCACGCCGATTGGCCTACGCCGACTGGCTCGTTTCGACTGGCTCGTGTTTCACGATTGTTTCCTCTATTTCAGGAGCCCGTCGCCGATTCACCTCGACCCATCGCCAAGCCTCTTCGCTCCTTGCCTCAAGCCCGCGCCGAATCCACGACGCGCTCGGGGACTACTGATGGGGATACGCCCTAGGGGGCCCATCACCCAGCTCACTCGCCAGTTGAGAAGAGCGCAGGACAGTCCCAGTCGGCGAGCGACTGGGCCATGCATCCTGGCGACTGAAGCCCGGACGACTGGACCCGCAGAAGGCCCATGAAGGAAGCGTAGCAGGCCCAAGAGACTTTATACCTGTAAACCCTAGGTGGCTGCATATATAAAGCCACCAGGGGTACCTCCTTGAGGGGGCATCTCATCATACATGTAATCTCTCCTTAGATACAATCTCCCCCTCCGCCTCCGGCGGCTACCCCAAAGCAAGTCGCCTAACGCTGGCGACACTATGATCATAGTGATTTATAGCAGGACGTAGCGATCCTCCACCGAGAGGACGTGAACCTGGGTACATCGTGTGCCAATCTCGTTCCCGGAATCTCCAACGCCGCCTTGCTCCATACCTCTCATGTGCTACCCCGTAGCATCTGCCGTGGTCAAAACCTCGACAACTGCCGTGCCAGTTGAACTCCATGCTCGCAACCGAACAGCCCAGTTTGCACCAAGAGTTTGAACAGTTCAGACTTGAACTCGTGAGTGAAGGATTCCTAGCCAGCATAGAACTGCAACCCACCTTGATTGGTCAGATCAAGGAAGCCCAGAAAGACAACGCTAGCATTGACGGAATCAAGAAACAGATAGCCAAAGGAAAAGCCCCCGGATTCACCGTAGACGAAGCCGGAGTGCTTTGGTACAAAGAACGTCTCTGCGTACCATCGGACTCTGACTTGAAACAAGTCATCTTGCAAGAAGCCCACGACACCCTTTACTCAATCCACCCCGGAGGTACCAAGATGTACCAAGACCTGAAAGAACAATTTTGGTGGCACGGAATGAAGAGAGAGATCGGTAGCTATATCGCTAAGTGTGACATCTGTCAGAGAGTTAAGGCAGAACACCAAAGACCCGCCGGACTGTTGCAACCCCTTCAGATTCCAGAATGGAAATGGGACTCCGTAGGAATGGACTTTATCACCGGACTGCCCAAATCCAGCAAAGGCAATGATTCCATATGGGTAGTGGTCGATAGACTGACCAAAGTCGCCCATTTCATCGCCGTCAAAACCACCTATCAAGGCCCCAAGTTAGCTGAACTTTACATCTCCAGAATAGTCGCTTTGCACGGAACCCCCAAATCGATAGTGTCTGATAGAGGATCACAGTTCACCTCAAGGTTCTGGCAGAAGGTGCATGAAGGACTAGGCACTCGCCTAAATTTCAGCACCGCTTATCACCCTCAGACCGACGGACAGACTGAGAGAGTAAACCAGAGCATCGGAAGACATGCTTAGAGCATGCGTACTGGAATACGGATCCAAGTGGGAAGACTGCCTACCTTACGCAGAATTCTCATACAACAATAGTTATCAAGTCAGCCTACAGATGGCCCCCTTTGAAGCCTTGTACGGAAGGAAGTGCCGTACCCCCCTGAACTGGTCAGAAGTCGGAGAGAGTCAAGTTTTTGGCCCAGACGTTCTTCGTGAAGCCGAAGAGAAGGTTCACAAGATCCGCGAGTACCTCAAGACTGCGCAATCCAGACAGAAGAGCTACGCCGACAAGAGACGTCGGGAGATGACCTTTGAGATCGGAGATTTCGTCTATCTCAAAGTATCCCCCTTGAAAGGGATGCAAAGGTTTCAGCTGAAAGGAAAGCTTGCACCTCGCTATGTGGGACCTTTCCAAGTCCTCAGCCGCCGAGGTGAAGTATCTTATCAACTGGAATTGCCTGAAGAAATGTCGGCTGTGCACGACGTTTTTCACATCTCACTTCTCCGGAAATGTCTTGAAGTCCCTGAGAAGACCGAAGTGTTCAAGAACATCGATCACCGATCGGTGGATCTCAACCAGGATCTGACTTACCGCGAAGTGCCGATTCGCATCCTAGAAGAAGCTTACAGAACCACCCGCACCCGAAGCATCAAGTTTCTGAAGATCCAGTGGAGCAATCATACCGAGGATGAAGCCACCTGGGAACGCGAAGACTTCATGAAGAAGGAGTACCCAGATCTCTTTAGTACCTAACTTTCTTTTTGATCTCGGGACGAGATCTTTTGTAAGGGGGAAGGGTTTGTAACATCCCAAATTTCAAGAAAAAGAAAGTTAGAGAATTCCAGAAACACAAAATTTCAAACCAACAAAAACTTTTCTTTTGCATATAGTACCATGCATAGGACTTGTGCATTTGAGTGATATGCCATGATGATTGTTGTTATTTGTATTTTCTATGCTCTAAAAACCTTAGAGTGATCATGTGAAGATCACCAACCAAATAAATCAAAGAGGAAGAAAATCCAATAAAAGGCAAAACCCTAAAAACCCTCACATATGCCCTATGGCATTTTTATAAAACTTGACCCTAGACCTATTTGGTCTTCACCATTAGTTGAATAATGTTATTAAACACTTATTACAACTTTTGGAATCAAGGGTTCACAATTCAAATGAATTTCAAACACTTTTCCCACTCACATGTGATGATGGCCAAATCTGCCAATTTTAGTCTGATCACCACTTTGAGCCCCTGCAATTCAATTTTCTCAAATCCATTCTTGCTAACTCCTTGCACCATTTCAAAGTCAACATCAAGGTGAACAACTTTGATGAAGACCACCCTGCCAAATTCATCCTTGATCACTAGCTATGCTCATCCAAAGTGGCAACTTTATAACAAGTTCAACAATCTCCACTTAGCCATTGTGGCCAAATTTTGAAATCTAATTTTTCCACCACCACCTCAATTCATCTCTGGTCAATTACAACTTATCTCAACACTCACTTTTCAAAAACTTTCACCTTTTGAATTATTTCCAATTTGGATAATTTTGTATTTTCCAAATTTGAACACTATTCACACACTATTGCAAATAGTGATCTACTCAAACAAACCTACCCCAACTTGCACCAAATGGTTCCCCTGCCCCCTCTAACCCTAAATGAAACATAGTGGAGCTAAGGAGGAGGAGCTAGCTTGCATGGCATGGCCATGCCGGCCATGGCATCACCATGCCGAGCCTCCCCTCTCCCCCTTGCTCGCCAACCCTGGCCACCATGTCCTTGCCCTCCACCTCACTCTACTGGACCACCTAGCACCGGCCATTGTCGAGGAGGAGCCCTGCATCGGCCAGACCAGCCCGCGTCCATGGCGCCCTGGACGCCGCTCGCGTCGAGCGCGTGCACACCGCGGGCACGCACTGGACACGCGCCGCGCCACGACCTCAAGCACCCCCTGGACCCCCTGCGAGCACGTTGAGCATCTGCGTGACACCGCGACGCCGCTAGACATGCCCCCGACCCCGACCCGTACTCGCCGTCGCCGGAGAAGAGAACCCTGGTCCGCCGCGGACGCGACGGACACGGAAGCAATGCGACCTAACCCAGCCTCCCCCGACCGCGCTGTCGCCGCCAAACGCATCGCCTGGACGAGTAGAACCCGACAGCACCCTCGCCTAGCCCAACCGCTCGCCGGAATCGCCGCGAGCCTGTCGACTTCGCCGCAGCCCCCACGGTCACTCGCTCGCCTATAAAAGGAGGGCTCCGTTCGTCGAATTGAGCACACCAGCACACTCTCCTCTTCTCACTCGACCGCCTGAGCCACTCCACCGTCGACATTCCCCGCCGTAGCCACCCAATCGCCACCTCACTGCCGCCGGACGCCGCGGAAGATCGCCGTCGATTGAAGCCGATCCAGAGACGCCGCCGGTGCAGGAGCTTCGCCGTCGTCCACATCTACATCACGCACACTGCCAGCCACCGCGGGAGCCCTGGTTAGCTCTCCGACCCCCTGCCCTCGCCGCCAGACCCTCTGCTTCTCGCCGGAGAAGACGACGACCGTGCGCCGTTGGATCGCCTTCTAATCCAACGCGCCACGTCGCTCGTACCATTTCGGGTTTAAACGCCCACTGACGGGTGGCCCCCACCCTGTCAGCAGGCCCGCGCGCACTGGATGCGCTGCTGGGCCGTTTTCTCCTTTTTTAACCATTTCGGCCCGTTAGTTTTTCCCGCCGGCCTGTTTAATTCAAATTTGATTTAAACATTTTCCAAACAATCCAATACTGCCCAAACTTTGAAATTAAATAGTTTCAATTTGGCTAAACCAAATTTAGTGAATTTGATATTATTGGAAAGCCACTGAAATTCTCTACAACATGCCACTGGCCTCTTGGTCAAATTCTTTGTAGAATTAATGTGACAAAAATAACAAGCCAGGGACTTTTCCCTATTCAAAAAAATTCTTAAAAATCAACCAAAATAGATATTAAGTTAATTCCAACTCTATTAGCACACATTTGACTTACACTAATTGTTTATGCAATAAAATGGTGTGGTCACTTTGTATGATCATGCCATGGTTTAGTGAATGGATATTTTGACTAGCTTAACTAGTTGATATTGTCCAAAACTATTAAAGTTAAATTGTGTGAAGTCTTATACTTCATTTAAACTTGTCTCACATGAATTCATGGGATGTTTGGACCCCTGGTTCCAAACTCTCTTATATGAATTTCTTGAGATTTAAATCAAATGTAGTGTTATTTAAATAGTATGAGGTGATCCACCTCATTTAAATCATTCTACCAAATGATGATGATGATGAACATTTGATTTAGGTCAATATGAGTTCATCCATGATTGTTGGAGGAATTAAATCTTAAGAAGATTTCAATGAGAGGAAATTATTTCTCAAGAACCCTATGGAAACTATCATCTACTTTTAGAATACAAATTCTTTTTTTTAAAATCCCACAACCAATGCACCTTAGTTTATTTATGTGGTGTGCATAGAGTAGTTTGAGTGTTTAATTGTGATGTGTGGAATAGCCATTGAATTAGTGAGTAACTATACTCATATTCAATTTTAGACGGTAGCACCGGAGAGTACGCCGAAGAGGAAGGTTGCTACCAGGAGGAGGAGGAGGAACAGTTTGAGAACTACCAAGGCAAGCTAAATTACTATGCAAGCTAATATTCTTGCTAAGTGCAAAGCCCCTTGGGGCAAGGCACCATGTTTCTTATCTTTTCTTATGTGAACCCATCCCAAGTTTTCACTTGTTTCCTAAATGATTTACTTTTATATTTAACTTTGGTCAAAGTACAAGTTGGTTATTAGGGTAGTGAGTTAGTCTCTTCCAAGCAAAGCAAGATAGCACCCCTCATGAATTAGAGCTAGTGCTAATCAACTAAACTTGACTACTCTAGATGGGAACCTTGTGATTTTTGAAAGGATTTTGAAACCTTGGAATGAAGATGCATTCCATTGAATGATTTTTGAAGGTGAATATGACCAAGAGAAGATGGTGATTTTTGATAAAACATGATGTTGGTTTGAATGCGATACCTTTCCAATTATTAAGTACCCCCACAATACCTGATTATGGGTAGGGCTTAACTGGAAGTTTATGCGTCTTAGTATGGGTTCCCTCTAAACAAGCGTCATCGGGGTTATGCCGAAAGCTGCCTCTACCACAAAAGAAACGATACGATATGATGCGAAATGAGGTGAATGTCCGGCCCAAGCCCTGTGCAGTTCCCTGTGCCGATCGACTGTCTTCACTGGGAGGCCAAGCTCATGGGGAGAGGTGCTCATACTAGGGTTCGTAAGTGAAAGGTTATGGTTGATGATCCGCGTACTGTGTTACGATTATTCGGGGAAATCCCGACGGATGAAATCAAATGTTGTGGCACAAGTGTGCAACCTCTGCAGAGTGTAAACCTATTCGAATAGCCGCGTCCACGGTTACGGACGGTTGGAAAGGCCATACAGTTTCCGATGTCATATCTTTGAAAAAGATGTTGAAAGGTGAAGGTGAAATGACTTGGGGTGGATTGAATTGAAATCACCACATGAATGGTGGGAATGACACTAATGTTCCCACTTGAGTTAGTTAGCACTTGAGTAAGCTTTTTTTTCTCAAAACTTTGTGAAATAAAACTAGCTTTATGCAAATAAACTAGAGCTTAGCAAACCATACTAGAATGTCTAGCACTTACTTTAGTATTGGTTTGCGAGTACTCAACGTACTCACGGCTTTGTCCCTGGCTATTCAAATGGCCAGAGTATGAAGATGAACAAGGAGATGACCAGCAGGACGCCTACGACAACTAAGCGCCTTCCGACGTCAAGCGTTGGCCTGTGGACTAGAGAGTCCGTGTATCTTACGCTTCCGCTATGTTGAACTATGAACTTGTGTTTGTTCGTTGATCAATAGATCAACTATTCATGTAATATGGATCATGTGATTCAAATTTGTAAGACTTATGGTTTGAAATGAATGATGACTGTGATACTTAACTATTATGCCTCGCAACAACAATATTCCTGGGATTGCGATGTATGACATAATAGGCATTCGGACTTAAAAATCCGGGTGTTGACAAGTTGGTATCAGAGCCATTGTTTGACCTTAGAAGACCTTAGTTAGAATGGGCGTTCTGAAAAATTTAACTTTGAAATCAAATGAAAGAACTTATTTGTGAAAAGTTACTACACTCTTGCCTTTGAGACTTTGCCAAAATTTGATGAATCTTGTTCTATCGTTTTTGAACCAACTTAAAACTTTGCCACACTTTGCACTCTCTAACTTACTCATCCAATTCTCTTTCAGATGGAGCCGAATGAACCCCTCAACACCAAGTTTTATCAGCTTGGGAACGGAGGAAGCTTGATCTTCGAGCATGACCTCGACTCCCTGTCGGATCACCTTGGCCGCCCACACCCCGAGTTTCATGGGATTCAGGTGGACGACCAGCCGGGAGGGGAACTGCAGTGGATTAACACCGCTGACTTGAGGGGCAAGCTGGAGCCTCCCACCTCGGAGAGGATCCTTTTCTCTTTCAGGGAAAGCAACTGGCTCGACGGGCTTGCACGTGCTCTTCAGGAAGCACTTGCTCGTCTGTGCGGACAGAATGCGGAAGCACTTCGTGAGGAACGCTTTGCGCATCTCGCGAGGCGTAACTCTGACGGGTGACCCATGGATGTGCCACTCCACCCCCAGTTGAGGCACCATGTGGATCACCTGGACTTCATGCTCTACCAGACTCAGAGGGACCTCGACGCCTCTCGCGCTTACGCGAACCAGACCCATGCTCACATCACCGAGCAGGGCGAGGCGATCAAGCTACTCAACAACGACCGCAGAAACCTTCGCCAGCAGCGTGCCAAGAAGGACGCTACGATTCGCCGCCTTCGCGACCGGATCGCGTCACTTGAGGCCACTGTCAAGGCCCAGGAGGATCAGATTCGTCAGCTGGAGGATGACGATGGAGGCATCGACATTCAGGGAGGAGACGCCTTTCTGAGCGATGACGACGACTTTGAGGAGGACGAGAACACCGAGGAGGAGGACTACGAGTTCCTGGAGGCAGGACTTGACGACTACGTCCCGATTGACATAGATGATGAGGAGTAGTGGCACTAGTTTCACTTATAGTAGGTGTGAGTTGTATCCCGTCCTTTGTATCGTAGCATGAGAATGGTTCTTAAAACCATTGGAGTATGTGTGTAGTTTGTACTATGTGTTGCATGAATGAATGAATGTTATGTTTGTCATGAAAAGATTACAAGTTTTCAAATGTTTTTCAAACTTAACCAAAATGAACCATAGAATGTTCCCTCTTATCTCATGATCTTCTATATCTTCAGATGGCCCCTCCGAATCGCACCAACGACGCGATGATGCAACTTCTGCAAACCCTGCTTGCAGACCGGGAAACCGAGAGAGCCGAGCGCCAAGCCAACATCATCGCCTTGCAGAACATCGCCAACCAAGGCCATGGAAATCATGACCACCCCGGATCCAAGCTCAAGAACTTCCAAAACACCAACCCTCCGGTGTTTAGCAAGACCGAGGAGCCCCTCGACGCCGATGATTGGCTCCAGACTATGGAGAACAATCTGGAAGTAGCTGGAGTGGAAGCCAACGAGAAGGTGTTGTTCGCCACTCACTATCTCGCTGGACCAGCTCGCGCTTGGTGGACAAGTACCCGTGCCATGAACGGAGGTCAATTCATGACTTGGGAGGATTTCAAACTCAAGTTCAGCAAGTACCATGTACCCCCGGGTCTTATCAAGAAGATGAGGGATGAATTCCGTGAACTGAAACAAGGTCGCATGACGGTGGTTGAGTACCGCGACAAGTTTCTCACCTTGTCAAGGTATGCCCCTGATGAGACTGACACAGTTGAGAAGAGGAAGGAGAGATTCCTGAACGGACTGCATGATGAGATGCAGACTGTCCTCGTCAACATCCCCTTCGCCGACCTCGAAGCCCTTGTTGACTCCGCCATCCAGATGGAGGGCAAGTTAAACCAAGCCAATGAGAACCGCAAGCGCCGCATGGCAAGTCAGAGTGGATCAAGCCACCCCCAAAAGTTTCCCTAGCTCAAGCGGAGGTTTCACTCCGAGACACAACAAACCCCCGATGCAGAACTCTCGCCCCGGTTATCAGAACCGGAGTGGAGGAAACTCCAAGCCAGGAGGCTACAACAACAATTACAACAACAACAACTACAACCGCGCTCCACCCCGAGCCCCTAACAACAACACCAACACCAGCACCACCCCCAGAACCGGAAGCAATGCCATTCCCGTTGCGAATAAGCAGGACAAGAGCACTATCACTTGTTATGAGTGTGGTGTAGTGGGGCACTACTCCAACGAGTGTCCCAAGCGTCTTGCCAAGCTCGCCGGCAACACCGCTGCTCCTACTCAGCAGCAACGCCGTGTCTCCACCGGCAAGAAGTTCGTCCCCAACAACCCCAACAACCGCAACGGCCGCCTCTACCACATGAACGCCGAAGAAGCCCAGGACGCACCAGATGTTGTGCTGGGTATGTTTTCTGTCAACCACACCCCTGCTAGAGTGTTGTTTGATTCCGGAGCATCGCATTCCTTTGTCACCGAAGATTTTGCATCAACAAGTAAAATTCAACCCCTCAGTTTGAAGCATGTTATGATAGTTCAAATCCCCGGATCCACCACCAAAGCCAGAAAATTTTGCAAAAATGTGCCAATCAAAATCCATGATGTAGATTTCTTTGCAAATCTAATCATACTTGGAACCAAAGGTTTGGAAGTTGTCCTAGGAATGGATTGGATGTCCAAGCACAATGGATTAATAGACTGCGCCAAGAAAGCCATAACCATGACTAGCAGCACCGGTATCGTAGTTGAGCACGTCTCTGAAAAACTACCCAGAAAATTTACCTGCAACCAAAGTGTATCCAAGCCAACTCTGGATCAAATCAGGGTCGTTTGTCGCTACCCTGACGTGTTTCTAGATGATCTACCCGGTATGCCCCCGGACCGAGATATCGAGTTTATCATTGAGTTAATCCCCGGAACTGGACCCATCGCCCAGAGAGCCTACAGCATGAACGCAGCCGAACTTGTGGAGCTGAGGAAGCAAATAGATTACATGTTAGCCAAAGGTTTGATTAGACCAAGTGCATCCCCCTGGAGATCCCCCGTCTTGTTTGTCGACAAGAAAGATGGTGCAAATCGTTTATGCACGGACTATCGTAAGCTTAACGATGTCACCATCAAAAACAAATACCCCTTACCCAAGATCGAAGACTTGTTTGACCAACTCACCGGATCCCGAGTTTTCTCGAAGATAGATCTTAGAACTGGATACCACCAACTGAAGATCAGAGCCACCGACATTCCAAAAACTGCCTTTACCACCAGATATGGGTTGTATGAGTACAACGTCATGTCATTTGGATTGACCAATGCCCCCGCTTATTTCATGAATCTCATGAATAAGATCTTCATGAACTTTTTGGACAAGTTCGTCGTTGTTTTCATCGATGATATTTTGGTCTACTCCAAGTCCGAAGAGGAACATGAACAGCATTTGGAGATTGTTCTAGAAACCCTTAGACAGCACCAGTTGTACGCCAAGTTTAGCAAGTGTGAGTTTTGGCTGGAAGAAGTTGGATTCCTCGGACACATCTTGTCTGCAGGAGGAATTGCCGTAGATCCCGCCAAGATCAAAACTGTTATGGAATGGAAAGCCCCAACCACACAAACCGAGGTCCGCGCTTTTCTTGGATTAGCCGGATATTACCGCAGATTTGTAGAAGGTTTCTCGAGCATCGCTCGACCAATGACCCAACTGCTGAAAAAGGACAGAAAGTTTGAGTGGACCGACAAGTGTGAAGAGAGCTTTCAACAGCTCAAGAGTAGATTGACAACAGCCCCAATCCTGATCATGCCAGATATCGCAAAGCCCTTTGACGTATATTGCGACGCCTCCAAGACTGGACTTGGATGCGTGCTTATGCAAGAAGGCAAGGTTGTATCCTACCTGTCACGACAACTCAAGCAACATGAGCAGAATTACCCAACCCACGACCTCGAGCTTGCAGCCGTGGTCTTAGCCTTGAAAGTTTGGCGTCATTACCTCATGGGTAATCGATGCGAGATCTACTCCGACCACAAAAGCCTCAAATATATTTTCACCCAGAAGGAGTTGAACATGAGACAACGCCGATGGATCGAATTGATCAAGGATTACGACATGGAGATTCACTACCACCCTGACAAAGCCAATGTGGTAGCGGATGCTTTGAGTCGACTGCCGTGCCAGTTGAACTCCATGCTCGCAACCGAACAGCCCAGTTTGCACCAAGAGTTTGAACAGTTCAGACTTGAACTCGTGAGTGAAGGATTCCTAGCCAGCATAGAACTGCAACCCACCTTGATTGGTCAGATCAAGGAAGCCCAGAAAGACAACGCTAGCATTGACGGAATCAAGAAACAGATAGCCAAAGGAAAAGCCCCCGGATTCACCGTAGACGAAGCCGGAGTGCTTTGGTACAAAGAACGTCTCTGCGTACCATCGGACTCTGACTTGAAACAAGTCATCTTGCAAGAAGCCCACGACACCCTTTACTCAATCCACCCCGGAGGTACCAAGATGTACCAAGACCTGAAAGAACAATTTTGGTGGCACGGAATGAAGAGAGAGATCGGTAGCTATATCGCTAAGTGTGACATCTGTCAGAGAGTTAAGGCAGAACACCAAAGACCCGCCGGACTGTTGCAACCCCTTCAGATTCCAGAATGGAAATGGGACTCCGTAGGAATGGACTTTATCACCGGACTGCCCAAATCCAGCAAAGGCAATGATTCCATATGGGTAGTGGTCGATAGACTGACCAAAGTCGCCCATTTCATCGCCGTCAAAACCACCTATCAAGGCCCCAAGTTAGCTGAACTTTACATCTCCAGAATAGTCGCTTTGCACGGAACCCCCAAATCGATAGTGTCTGATAGAGGATCACAGTTCACCTCAAGGTTCTGGCAGAAGGTGCATGAAGGACTAGGCACTCGCCTAAATTTCAGCACCGCTTATCACCCTCAGACCGACGGACAGACTGAGAGAGTAAACCAGATACTGGAAGACATGCTTAGAGCATGCGTACTGGAATACGGATCCAAGTGGGAAGACTGCCTACCTTACGCAGAATTCTCATACAACAATAGTTATCAAGTCAGCCTACAGATGGCCCCCTTTGAAGCCTTGTACGGAAGGAAGTGCCGTACCCCCCTGAACTGGTCAGAAGTCGGAGAGAGTCAAGTTTTCGGCCCAGACGTTCTTCGTGAAGCCGAAGAGAAGGTTCACAAGATCCGCGAGTACCTCAAGACTGCGCAATCCAGACAGAAGAGCTACGCCGACAAGAGACGTCGGGAGATGACCTTTGAGATCGGAGATTTCGTCTATCTCAAAGTATCCCCCTTGAAAGGGATGCAAAGGTTTCAGCTGAAAGGAAAGCTTGCACCTCGCTATGTGGGACCTTTTGAAAGTGCATGGAGCCCCCATGTGTGGTTTTGGTAATTAATGACAATCCCTATGGACTAATGTTTGCATTGAGTTATATTTGTAGGAGTTGTCCATAGGCAATTCTTGAACCATATGTTGGCTTCAAGGTTGCAATAAGAAGAAATTGATGAAGGATATCAAGTGTCAAGTATGTCTTGAAGATGAAGATGAAGTGAGCCCTCAAGCTACTTCAAGACATCAACATGATGAAGAATGAAGAAATGAAGTGCAAGTTCAAGATGAGCCATCTCGAAGAGATCCTTTGCTTGAGTCTTGCCATCCATATGGTGATCATGGATATGTGAAGATGCGCCGAAGAAGAAGCTCTCCCATGGTGGATTATGGGGGAGCAATCCACAAGACTTCGTCAAGCAAGCACAAGCAAGAAAGGCGTTCCATCTTGTTGAGGTCAAGATCGTCGTCATCGAGCTCAAGTGGAATGCGCAAGTATAAGGTTTGCTCTTGATAGGGTTTGTTTCTCACCGATCTCATAGTGTAGTTGGAGACCGGTTTATAGTTTAGTTGCCGTACTATCAAGAGGGCTCTCGAGTGAGTAACTCGATCGTATCGTTCGGAGAGAGCTCAAACCTTTGCATCCTTGCATCATCTTTCTTGGTTGTTATTTGGACCTTATCCATGTGATGTTTTAGAGCTTGTGCTTATTCTCATGACAAGCTCTAGTTCATCGAAAACGGATTTCGCATAGATCACTTGTTGCGTTTTCGAGTTTGGTTCATCATCTTTCTTGGTTTTATTTGGATCTTATCCATGTGATGTTTTAGAGCTTGTGCTTATTCTCATGACAAGCTCTAGTTCATTGAGAATGGTTTTTCCATGGGCAACTTGTTGCATTTTCAAGATTGGAGGTTTTACCGGTATGTCTTTTTGAGATAGGTCAAACCTTTCTTCATTTGTTTCTATCCTCCTTTGCTGGACTATGATGTTTCTATGCATATTGTTGTAGAGCTCGTTGTTGTGATTTCAACGAGCCCAAGATCATCGAAATCGGAGTCCGGATGCAAAAGTTATGCCCGTTTTAGTTTTGGTGTTTCTGCAGTTTTCTTAGGCCGGATATTTTGGAAATATCCGGGCCGGATTATCCGGGCCGGATATTTCGGAAATATCCGGCCCCCCCGAAATCGTCTAAGGACCGGAAGAAAAGCAGCTCTGGATAGGGGCCGGATTTTTGGCCGGATTTTGTCCAGGTTTTGTCCCTGAGGCCGGATTATCCGGCCCCCGGATAATCCGGCCCCAACTTGGGCCGGAATATCCGGCCCCTGTTTTTGCCCAAACGGCTCGATTTTCTTGGGGGTATAAATACCCCCCTTCTTCCTCCTTGGGCTGTGCTTCTCTCACTCTCTCTCTCCTCCATTGTTGAACTAGAGAAGCTTGCTCTATCTCTCAATCCCTCCATGATTCTTGCCCCCATTTGAGGGAAAAGAGAGAGGAGATCTAGATCTACATTTCTACCAATCAAATCCATCTCTTTGTGAGTGGAACTCTCTAGATCTTGATCTTGGTGTTCTTTGTGAATTCCTTTGTTCTTCCTCTCTTATTCCCCCAATAGCTTTTGTAGCTTTGTTGGAATTTGAGAGAGAAGGACTTGAGCATCTTTGTGGTGTTCTTGCCATTGCATTTGGTGCATCGGTTTGAGTTCTCCACGGTGATTCGTGGAGGTGAAAGCAAGGAAGTTGTTACTCTTGGGTTCTTGGAACCCTAGACGGATTCTAGGCCTTTGTGGCGATTTGTTGGGAGCCTCCAATTAAGTTGTGGATGTGTGCCCCAATCTTTGTGTAAGGCCCGGTTTCCGCCTCGAAGGAAATCCCTTAGTGGAACCGTGACCTAGGCCTTTGTGGCGAGGGTCACCGGAGATTTAGGTGAGGCGCCTTCGTGGCGTTCGGTGTGTGGTGTGAGTACCGCATCTTGGGGTGAGGCCTTTGTGGCGTTGGTGTGCATCGAGCAACCACACCTCAAGGTGAGCCTCTTGTGGCGTTCGGGAGCACTAAGCAACCGCACCTCTCCACCGGAGATTAGCACTCGCAAGAGTGTGAACTCCGGGATAAATCATCGTCTCCCGCGTGCCTCGGTTATCTCTATACCCGAGCTCTTTACTTATGCACCTTACCTTGTGATAGCCATCGTGCTTGAAGTTATATATATCTTGCTATCACATACTTGCTTGTATTGCTTAGCATAAGTTGTTGGTGCACATAGGTGAACTCTTGCTTAGAATAAGTTGTTGGTGCACATAGGTGAACCATAGTATATATGCTTTGGGCTTGACAAAGTAAACGCTAGTTTTATTCCGCATTTGTTAAGCCCATCTCGTAAAAGTTTTAAATCGCCTATTCACCCCCTCTAGGCGACATCCGTGTCCTTTCAATTGGTATCAGAGCAAGGTCTCTCATTCTTAGGCTTCACCGCCTTGAGAGTAAAGATGTCGGTTAGGGGATTAGATCACAATAACTTGTTTATATTTGATGGCACAAATTATGATCTATGGAAAATTTATGTGCTTAATATTTTGCGGGGTATTTCCCCGAACATGGAGCGATTTCTTGACATGGGTTTTTCTTCTCCTAAGGATCCCCAAAATTTATCTTATGAGGAGAAGAAAAACTCTTGTCTCGATGCTCTTGCTTCTCATGTGTTTTCCATTATTGTGAGCAATGTAGTTACTTCTTCAATCATGCCTTTTGGGAGCGCTCATGAATTATGGACAAAGCTTCGAGATAAATATGATGTGTCCAATATCATTGAGGATGATTGTATTGCTTCCACTTCCGGCCGTGATGAGTTCTCATCTTCATCCACTTCACCAAAGTGTTTCAAGACACAAGGTAATGATATGGTGAGTGGTGATGGAAATTGCAATGTTGGTATTGAGCTTACTAGTGATGATCCTTCATCTATATCTCATTGCAATGGTTCATCTTTGGACTTAAACACATCTAGCACTAGAAATGATTTACATGCTTGTGTTGATAGTCCTTGCATATCATGTGTAAGTTGCTTGAAAAAATCTAATGATGATATGCTTGCATTGTCTTGTGGCCATGATAAAAATGATTCTATTTCCTCTAGTTGTTGTGTGTCTAACAATGTAGAGGAAACCAAAGATTCTATTGGTCAAGACAAGATCTTGAAAGGAGCCTCAAGTAACTCCTCATCTTTATTTCACGGTCCTCATATATGCCTTATGGCCAAGGGTTCCACGGTACCTCCTACCATGGAACCTAATATGTCTCGTGGTGATAAGAATGAGGATGAATATGAAGAAGAGGATTGGGTTGTCTCTCTACGCGATAAAGGTGAGAGTGTATTCAAGGTTCTTTACAAAGATAAAATTGCTAGCTCTCACTTCTTTGAAATCTTGACTACCGCTATTGAGAGCCAAAAACTTATTTGGATGCATGAGAACACCATTGATAAAAAGGGTGCTCTTGAACGAGAGTATGCCGATGATGTAGCATCTTTAAAGAATGATCTTGAAGAAGAACAAGAGACCGTAGCCTCTCTTGAGGAGCAACTTCAAACCCTTGAGGTGTCTCAAAATGAAATATTTGCTAAACTCACTAAAGAAAGAGACCATGCTAAAGCTAAATTAAAATTGCTTAAAAATGAAAAGTTCAAAGTTGGTGTTGGCCATGATAAACTTGTTAAGGATCTAGATGATCTAGACAAGGCCCACAAGGCCTTGGAGAGCGAACACTCTATCCTCACCAAGTCATATGAGCAACTACAAGCTTCATATTTAAAAGAGCATGCTATGTTACCTTCTCTTCTTAATATGTCTTGTGATGATGCTTGTGCTACTAACTCTACTTCTTGTGAAGCATCTATCTTGAAGGAGAATGTTGAGCTAAGGGCTCAACTTGAATTGCTAACTAGCAATTATGGGAAATTGGAAGAAAATCATGGAAAGCTTTCTAGCTCCCATGAGGATCTTCTAGCCTCCCATGATAGGCTAAAGTTAGCTCATGAGACTATCATATCGAAGGCAACACCTTGTGAGCCTCATGTGGATACTAGCACTACTACCCAAAATGCTATATTGCCATGTGCTAGTCCTAGTAATTCATCCACTCATAATATTGCTAAATCTTGTGATGAATTATCTTCATTGCCTTGTTGCTCTAACAATGAAGGTTCTACTTCCACTAGTACTTGTGTTGTTACTAACCATGTAGAGGAAATCAAAGAGCTCAAGGCCCAAGTCTCTTCTTTGAAGAACGACTTGGTAAAGGGTCATGAAGGGAAATGCAAACTTGATAAGATGTTAAGTGTGCAACAATCCCCCAATGACAAGAGTGGACTTGGATTCAACTCCAACAACAAGATCAAGTCCAAGAACAACAAGAAGAAGAAGGGCAAAGTACAAGTCAAAGACCCGGCCAAGATCGTTTGCTTCAAGTGCAAAATTGAAGGGCACCATGTTAGATCTTGCCCTTTGAAGAAGAAGCAAAAAGGGAAGCGGCCTCAAGCTCAAACTCATATTCAACCTCAAGTTGAAGAAATGCCACTTCCCAAGAAGAATCAAGCCAATGCTCCCATTGTGGAGAAATCTAGTGAGAAGAAGGAGAAGAAAAGAACTTGCTACATATGCCGTGAGAAGGGTCACATCTCCTCCTTTTGCACTATTGGTACCTCATCCAACTCTATCACCATTGATGATGTTTATTCTCTTCGTAAGGATGAGGGTGGCAATGTGTTTGCCAAATTTGTTGGTGCTCAAAGTGGTGTCAAGAAAAGAACCATTTGGGTTGCCAGGCCTATTGTGACTAACCTCTTAGGACCCAACTTAGTTGGGGACCAACAATCCAAAACTTGATCAATAGGTGCTTGTTGGAGGGCATTGGAGACTTGGCTACATCATGAAGAGTTAAGGGATCTTCATCATTTATACTATCTCAAGCCAAGTCTTTTGGTTATCTTACTTCTATCATACACCCAATGTTCCTCCTTGCGGTAACATGTGCTCAACTCATTTATATTGAAAGTTACTCGCCCCTTTGCATGTGTTAGTTTTGTTCCTAACATGTGTTTGTATATGTTGTGCATCCTACGTGTTTTTCTTGAGAAATCAAGGCTATGTATGTTAGGTTGCACACCATGTATTTGTGCTTGTGTTGGAGCCTCTTTGCATCTTGTTGTATCTTATATGGCTCTTATGAGAGATTATTGGACTATAACATTTTGGGGGAGTGATATGCCTTTAGGAATTTCACAATCCTAACAATGTGTGTACATGAGGAATATCACTTAGAATTGATATTGCAAGATTATCTAGTCTCTATGTGGTATGTCATCTTCATGAGAAATTCAAATTCTAATGTTCATTAATATCTCTAGTTGGATCTTATTTGCCTCTTGTGAAAATAAATTCCTTATCACATTATGGGGGAGTAATAAGCTTTGTGCATATTACAAGCCTAGGAAATGTGAACATTTGAGGTTGTGTCACATAGAATTGATATTGTAGATTATCTCTCCTATGTGGCATGTTTGCTCAAACAAGCTCCAATTTGCTTAAATGGCTTCATTGCTAATATCTTTGTGGATCTTATTTGTGTAAGTTTTTCTTGGCATGGTTTTTCACAACGTGTCCCTCAATACATTTTTGGAAAACCATGTGCTTCAAGTCATACTATTAATTGCTTTGCATGTTGGTATGAATACTATTAATTGCTTTGCATGTTGGTATGAATACTATTAATTGCTTTGCATGTTGGTATGAATACTATTAATTGCCTTGCATGTTGGTATGACTAAATGAAGCTATCAAGAAACTTTCTTTGCATGATGGTTAACTCTTATCTTTTACCATATGCTTTGTTCGTTGTAAATATGATCTTATGTATACTTACAAACTACCACCGGGAAATATTTCCTAATACCTCTTGTCCTAGGACAATTGGTAATCAATTATGAGGTAGATATTTATTGATCATATCTACATTGGCTCTTGTGTTTAAATTGCCTTATTTATTGCCATGAATTTGTTGTGCTTTGACTCCCATGTGTCTTCCTTGCATCTTATGGATCTTGTGTTTAAATTGCCTTATTTATTGCCATGAATTTGTTGTGCTTTGACTCCCATGTGTTCTTTTTTCTATTCAAACTTTCTTAGCTTTTTTTAGATATAGGTAGTGTGATGATCCTAGTTGTGTGCATTTTGTATCCATATTCTAAATCCTAGATAATGCACTAATCTTGGGGGAGCTCTCCTATATTTGTTATATAAACTTCTCTTGATCTTTATCAAAAATTTGGTTTTGGGAGTCATAAATTTTCTTTTTGGTACTTTGTGCCATCATAAAAAGTATCGAGGGTTTGGTTTATTTGTTGGAACCTTGCTCTCTTGGGAGTTGGTTATCTCATTCCTTTGTGCTTAGGTTTAATTAGCTTCTTATAATGAGATAAGTCTTTGGAGTCAATCTTGTGTTGATTTGATTCTTTGATATAATTTGGACAACCATTGTCTCTTGGTTTATTTGGTGTTTTGTCCAAATTGTATCTTCCTTTGGTTCTTGAAAGTATTGTGCATGCATATTTAATATATGTATATCTTATGGCATGTGTCACTTTCTTTGATCCAATATATAGGGTAAACTCCATCAAATCCTAATTTGGCTAAGATGTGCATGAAATTCAATTTCATATCTATATGCACATAGAATTGTGGAGTTTGTCCTATATGTTGTAGTGTGTCTAACTACTTCGGACCCAATTAGTTTGGGGACCATTTTGTACTTACCTTTGTGTTAGGTACAATGGATATGCATTGAATGCTTGTCTCACTCTTGGAAAGAAGTGGTGACTCAATGGTAACGTGAGGCAAGCTAGGATGATCAACGAACACATATCTACTACATCCACACCAATGCTATCTTGGTAACAAGTATCTTCTCATGCATACTTTTCTTGTATCCAACCTTATGGTTGCATCTTGGCATGAATCTCTTGATTTGCAAATGTTGTGCTTCTTGCAAAAGTCTTAATGAAACCTCTTTATTGTGAATGTGAGTAATTTGAGATGAGTGCATGTGTTGGGAAGTATTTTAAATCATGCTCATGATTCATCCATCCCAACTATGCCTATCTAGCAATTTTGTTGCATATCAATTCCTCAAGGCTCTCACATGTGCAATATAGATGAAAGTGCAAATTTAGTTACTTCTTTTGGTATCCCCGTTTGTGATACTTGTTGCCTTTCTCAAATGCATCCCAACTATCTTCTATCCCTTGTTGATATTTGTGATGTATTTTAGTTGTTTGTGGTTGAAGTTCATGAATGTACAATAAGATAATATTGAGCCTTTGGCCATGCTATTAAGTAAAAATCTTATTGGTATATTGCATGACTTCGTCTTGGATATCATGCTATTTTTCTTGTGTATCTATTTGGTGTGTGCATGTTTCTTTGTGGATAAATATCTTTGTGATATTGTCCACTTAGAGAAACTTATACACATAAGAGATGATACATCTCCATTTGATATCTTTTTTATTTGTTGCATGTTGATTGGTCATGCTAAGAAATATAATTCATTGAAGACTATGATGATGCTTTTTGCTCATCCATATAATAGTCTTATAATATGCTTTATCATGCCTTTCACATATCTTCTTGGTTGAGCCTTTTATTATGGTGCCTCTTACTTTTTGCTCAACTATTTGTTTGTTGCAAGTGTTAAGCTTATTTCTCTATCTATGATCTATTCCAAATGTTTGTGTTTTAAATGGTAATGAGGGAGTGAGGATTCCATGTTATGCATATTGTATTCAAATACAACATTTTAATTTATGCATGTACCTTGGGGAGCTTCCTCATTTGATTTAGAGCACTATCTTGTGGTGATCATTAGAGTTTGATTCACTTGGTATCTTTTGTTTTTGAATGATATTATGGGAGTGATGATTCCATGTTTGTGCACTTTATACTCCAATGCAAATTGTCTAGTTTTGTGCACAAACCTTGGGGAGCTTCCTCATATTATTTAGAGCAATCTTCTTGATCTTATCATAATATCTATCTTTCTTTTGGTATCCTCTTTGTGATTCATTTGGTTGCTTGCTTCATTTGTTGAAGCTTCTTGACTTTGTTATCTTTTTGCAATCTTTGATCCTATCTATAGTGTGATTCCTTCCGAATATTCGCCATTGGATATGTGCATTTGATTCCACTCAAATTATGAGAAATGCACACGCTATGGAGGAACTCTCACTATATTAGCCTTTTAAATTTTTCACCCATTTCGGCAATTGGTGCCAATGGGGGAGAAGTTTGGAGGGTTTAAGGGAATTTGGTTATGTCTTTGCTTTGTGCTTAAGCATGTGCCTTTATTGCATTGCATCTTGTTGCTTTGCATAGTTGAATATTTAGAGGAAACTCCACTAGGCTTTGAATGCCAATATATGCAATGAAAGTCAAGATCATTCACACATGCATATATTATGGGGGAGTTTGCTCTATATATTCAACTTATTTGTTACTTAAATTCCTTATATAAACCCTCTCAAAGAGATTGTCATCAATTACCAAAATGGGGGAGATTGAAAGTGCATGGAGCCCCCATGTGTGGTTTTGGTAATTAATGACAATCCCTATGGACTAATGTTTGCATTGAGTTATATTTGTAGGAGTTGTCCATAGGCAATTCTTGAACCATATGTTGGCTTCAAGGTTGCAATAAGAAGAAATTGATGAAGGATATCAAGTGTCAAGTATGTCTTGAAGATGAAGATGAAGTGAGCCCTCAAGCTACTTCAAGACATCAACATGATGAAGAATGAAGAAATGAAGTGCAAGTTCAAGATGAGCCATCTCGAAGAGATCCTTTGCTTGAGTCTTGCCATCCATATGGTGATCATGGATATGTGAAGATGCGCCAAGAAGAAGCTCTCCCATGGTGGATTATGGGGGAGCAATCCACAAGACTTCGTCAAGCAAGCACAAGCAAGAAAGGCGTTCCATCTTGTTGAGGTCAAGATCGTCGTCATCGAGCTCAAGTGGAATGCGCAAGTATAAGGTTTGCTCTTGATAGGGTTTGTTTCTCACCGATCTCATAGTGTAGTTGGAGACCGGTTTATAGTTTAGTTGCCGTACTATCAAGAGGGCTCTCGAGTGAGTAACTCGATCGTATCGTTCGGAGAGAGCTCAAACCTTTGCATCCTTGCATCATCTTTCTTGGTTGTTATTTGGACCTTATCCATGTGATGTTTTAGAGCTTGTGCTTATTCTCATGACAAGCTCTAGTTCATCGAAAACGGATTTCGCATAGATCACTTGTTGCGTTTCGAGTTTGGTTCATCATCTTTCTTGGTTTTATTTGGATCTTATCCATGTGATGTTTTAGAGCTTGTGCTTATTCTCATGACAAGCTCTAGTTCATTGAGAATGGTTTTTCCATGGGCAACTTGTTGCATTTTCAAGATTGGAGGTTTTACCGGTATGTCTTTTTGAGATAGGTCAAACCTTTCTTCATTTGTTTCTATCCTCCTTTGCTGGACTATGATGTTTCTATGCATATTGTTGTAGAGCTCGTTGTTGTGATTTCAACGAGCCCAAGATCATCGAAATCGGAGTCCGGATGCAAAAGTTATGCCCGTTTTAGTTTTGGTGTTTCTGCAGTTTTCTTAGGCCGGATATTTTGGAAATATCCGGGCCGGATTATCCGGGCCGGATATTTCGGAAATATCCGGCCCCCCCGAAATCGTCTAAGGACCGGAAGAAAAGCAGCTCTGGATAGGGGCCGGATTTTTGGCCGGATTTTGTCCAGGTTTTGTCCACGAGGCCGGATTATCCGGCCCCGGATAATCCGGCCCCAACTTGGGCCGGAATATCCGGCCCTGTTTTTGCCCAAACGGCTCGATTTTCTTGGGGGGTATAAATACCCCCCTTCTTCCTCCTTGGGCTGTGCTTCTCTCACTCTCTCTCTCCTCCATTGTTGAACTAGAGAAGCTTGCTCTATCTCTCAATCCCTCCATGATTCTTGCCCCCATTTGAGGGAAAAGAGAGAGGAGATCTAGATCTACATTTCTACCAATCAAATCCATCTCTTTGTGAGTGGAACTCTCTAGATCTTGATCTTGGTGTTCTTTGTGAATTCCTTTGTTCTTCCTCTCTTATTCCCCCAATAGCTTTTGTAGCTTTGTTGGAATTTGAGAGAGAAGGACTTGAGCATCTTTGTGGTGTTCTTGCCATTGCATTTGGTGCATCGGTTTGAGTTCTCCACGGTGATTCGTGGAGGTGAAAGCAAGGAAGTTGTTACTCTTGGGTTCTTGGAACCCTAGACGGATTCTAGGCCTTTGTGGCGATTTGTTGGGAGCCTCCAATTAAGTTGTGGATGTGTGCCCCAATCTTTGTGTAAGGCCCGGTTTCCGCCTCGAAGGAAATCCCTTAGTGGAACCGTGACCTAGGCCTTTGTGGCGAGGGTCACCGGAGATTTAGGTGAGGCGCCTTCGTGGCGTTCGGTGTGTGGTGTGAGTACCGCATCTTGGGGTGAGGCCTTTGTGGCGTTGGTGTGCATCGAGCAACCACACCTCAAGGTGAGCCTCTTGTGGCGTTCGGGAGCACTAAGCAACCGCACCTCTCCACCGGAGATTAGCACTCGCAAGAGTGTGAACTCCGGGATAAATCATCGTCTCCCGCGTGCCTCGGTTATCTCTATACCCGAGCTCTTTACTTATGCACCTTACCTTGTGATAGCCATCGTGCTTGAAGTTATATATATCTTGCTATCACATACTTGCTTGTATTGCTTAGCATAAGTTGTTGGTGCACATAGGTGAACTCTTGCTTAGAATAAGTTGTTGGTGCACATAGGTGAACCATAGTATATATGCTTTGGGCTTGACAAAGTAAACGCTAGTTTTATTCCGCATTTGTTAAGCCCAT
The DNA here is from genome assembly GCF_019359855.2 of Lolium perenne. NCBI lineage: Eukaryota > Viridiplantae > Streptophyta > Magnoliopsida > Poales > Poaceae > Lolium > Lolium perenne. Next base: position 140,999,953 of record NC_067246.2, read on the forward strand.
CTCGTAAAAGTTTTAAATCGCCTATTCACCCCCCCCCTCTAGGCGACATCCGTGTCCTTTCACCTTTCCAAGTCCTCAGCCGCCGAGGTGAAGTATCTTATCAACTGGAATTGCCTGAAGAAATGTCGGCTGTGCACGACGTTTTTCACATCTCACTTCTCCGGAAATGTCTTGAAGTCCCTGAGAAGACCGAAGTGTTCAAGAACATCGATCACCGATCGGTGGATCTCAACCAGGATCTGACTTACCGCGAAGTGCCGATTCGCATCCTAGAAGAAGCTTACAGAACCACCCGCACCCGAAGCATCAAGTTTCTGAAGATCCAGTGGAGCAATCATACCGAGGATGAAGCCACCTGGGAACGCGAAGACTTCATGAAGAAGGAGTACCCAGATCTCTTTAGTACCTAACTTTCTTTTTGATCTCGGGACGAGATCTTTTGTAAGGGGGAAGGGTTTGTAACATCCCAAATTTCAAGAAAAAGAAAGTTAGAGAATTCCAGAAACACAAAATTTCAAACCAACAAAAACTTTTCTTTTGCATATAGTACCATGCATAGGACTTGTGCATTTGAGTGATATGCCATGATGATTGTTTTTATTTGTATTTGCTATGCTCTAAAAACCTTAGAGTGATCATGTGAAGATCACCAACCAAATAAATCAAAGAGGAAGAAAATCCAATAAAAGGCAAAACCCTAAAAACCCTCACATATGCCCTATGGCATTTTTATAAAACTTGACCCTAGACCTATTTGGTCTTCACCATTAGTTGAATAATGTTATTAAACACTTATTACAACTTTTGGAATCAAGGGTTCACAATTCAAATGAATTTCAAACACTTTTCCCACTCACATGTGATGATGGCCAAATCTGCCAATTTTAGTCTGATCACCACTTTGAGCCCCTGCAATTCAATTTTCTCAAATCCATTCTTGCTAACTCCTTGCACCATTTCAAAGTCAACATCAAGGTGAACAACTTTGATGAAGACCACCCTGCCAAATTCATCCTTGATCACTAGCTATGCTCATCCAAAGTGGCAACTTTATAACAAGTTCAACAATCTCCACTTAGCCATTGTGGCCAAATTTTGAAATCTAATTTTTCCACCACCACCTCAATTCATCTATGGTCAATTACAACTTATCTCAACACTCACTTTTCAAAAACTTTCACCTTTTGAATTATTTCCAATTTGGATAATTTTGTATTTTCCAAATTTGAACACTATTCACACACTATTGCAAATAGTGATCTACTCAAACAAACCTACCCCAACTTGCACCAAATGGTTCCCCTGCCCCCTCTAACCCTAAATGAAACATAGTGGAGCTAAGGAGGAGGAGCTAGCTTGCATGGCATGGCCATGCCGGCCATGGCATCACCATGCCGAGCCTCCCCTCTCCCCCTTGCTCGCCAACCCTGGCCACCATGTCCTTGCCCTCCACCTCACTCTCAGGGACCACCTAGCACCGGCCATTGTCGAGGAGGAGCCCTGCATCGGCCAGACCAGCCCGCATCCATGGCGCCCTGGACGCCGCTCGCGTCGAGCGCGTGCACACCGCGGGCACGCACTGGACACGCGCCGCGCCACGACCTCAAGCACCCCCTGGACCCCCTGCGAGCACGTTGAGCATCTGCGTGACACCGCGACGCCGCTAGACATGCCCCCGACCCCGACCCGTACTCGCCGTCGCCGGAGAAGAGAACCCTGGTCCGCCGCGGACGCGACGGACACGGAAGCAATGCGACCTAACCCAGCCTCCCCCGACCGCGCTGTCGCCGCCAAACGCATCGCCTGGACGAGTAGAACCCGACAGCACCCTCGCCTAGCCCAACCGCTCGCCGGAATCGCCGCGAGCCTGTCGACTTCGCCGCAGCCCCCACGGTCACTCGCTCGCCTATAAAAGGAGGGCTCCGTTCGTCGAATTGAGCACACCAGCACACTCTCCTCTTCTCACTCGACCGCCTGAGCCACTCCACCGTCGACATTCCCCGCCGTAGCCACCCAATCGCCACCTCACTGCCGCCGGACGCCGCGGAAGATCGCCGTCGATTGAAGCCGATCCAGGAGACGCCGCCAGTACCAGGAGCTTCGCCGTCGTCCACATCTACATCACGCACACTGCCAGCCACCGCGGGAGCCCTGGTTAGCTCTCCGACCCCCTGCCCTCGCCGCCAGACCCTCTGCTTCTCGCCGGAGAAGACGACGACCGTGCGCCGTTGGATCGCCTTCTAATCCAACGCGCCACGTCGCTCGTACCGTTTCGGGTTTAAACGCCCACTGACGGGTGGCCCCCACCCTGTCAGCAGGCCCGCGCGCACTGGATGCGCTGCTGGGCCGTTTTCTCCTTTTTTAACCATTTCGGCCCGTTAGTTTTTCCCGCCGGCCTGTTTAATTCAAATTTGATTTAAACATTTTCCAAACAATCCAATACTGCCCAAACTTTGAAATTAAATAGTTTCAATTTGGCTAAACCAAATTTAGTGAATTTGATATTATTGGAAAGCCACTGAAATTCTCTACAACATGCCACTGGCCTCTTGGTCAAATTCTTTGTAGAATTAATGTGACAAAAATAACAAGCCAGGGACTTTTCCCTATTCAAAAAAATTCTTAAAAATCAACCAAAATAGATATTAAGTTAATTCCAACTCTATTAGCACACATTTGACTTACACTAATTGTTTATGCAATAAAATGGTGTGGTCACTTTGTATGATCATGCCATGGTTTAGTGAATGGATATTTTGACTAGCTTAACTAGTTGATATTGTCCAAAACTATTAAAGTTAAATTGTGTGAAGTCTTATACTTCATTTAAACTTGTCTCACATGAATTCATGGGATGTTTGGACCCCTGGTTCCAAACTCTCTTATATGAATTTCTTGAGATTTAAATCAAATGTAGTGTTATTTAAATAGTATGAGGTGATCCACCTCATTTAAATCATTCTACCAAATGATGATGATGATGAACATTTGATTTAGGTCAATATGAGTTCATCCATGATTGTTGGAGGAATTAAATCTTAAGAAGATTTCAATGAGAGGAAATTATTTCTCAAGAACCCTATGGAAACTATCATCTACTTTTAGAATACAAATTCTTTTTTTTAAAATCCCACAACCAATGCACCTTAGTTTATTTATGTGGTGTGCATAGAGTAGTTTGAGTGTTTAATTGTGATGTGTGGAATAGCCATTGAATTAGTGAGTAACTATACTCATATTCAATTTTAGACGGTAGCACCGGAGAGTACGCCGAAGAGGAAGGTTGCTACCAGGAGGAGGAGGAGGAACAGTTTGAGAACTACCAAGGCAAGCTAAATTACTATGCAAGCTAATATTCTTGCTAAGTGCAAAGCCCCTTGGGGCAAGGCACCATGTTTCTTATCTTTTCTTATGTGAACCCATCCCAAGTTTTCACTTGTTTCCTAAATGATTTACTTTTATAGTTAACTTTGGTCAAAGTACAAGTTGGTTATTAGGGTAGTGAGTTAGTCTCTTCCAAGCAAAGCAAGATAGCACCCCTCATGAATTAGAGCTAGTGCTAATCAACTAAACTTGACTACTCTAGATGGGAACCTTGTGATTTTTGAAAGGATTTTGAAACCTTGGAATGAAGATGCATTCCATTGAATGATTTTTGAAGGTGAATATGACCAAGAGAAGATGGTGATTTTTGATAAAACATGATGTTGGTTTGAATGCGATACCTTTCCAATTATTAAGTACCCCCACAATACCTGATTATGGGTAGGGCTTAACTGGAAGTTTATGCGTCTTAGTATGGGTTCCCTCTAAACAAGCGTCATCGGGGTTATGCCGAAAGCTGCCTCTACCACAAAAGAAACGATACGATATGATGCGAAATGAGGTGAATGTCCGGCCCAAGCCCTGTGCAGTTCCCAGGCTGACTGACTGTCTTCACTGGGAGGCCAAGCTCATGGGGAGAGGTGCTCATACTAGGGTTCGTAAGTGAAAGGTTATGGTTGATGATCCGCGTACTGTGTTACGATTATTCGGGGAAATCCCGACGGATGAAATCAAATGTTGTGGCACAAGTGTGCAACCTCTGCAGAGTGTAAACCTATTCGAATAGCCGCGTCCACGGTTACGGACGGTTGGAAAGGCCATACAGTTTCCGATGTCATATCTTTGAAAAAGATGTTGAAAGGTGAAGGTGAAATGACTTGGGGTGGATTGAATTGAAATCACCACTTGAATGGTGGGAATGACACTAATGTTCCCACTTGAGTTAGTTAGCACTTGAGTAAGCTTTTTTTTTTCTCAAAACTTTGTGAAATAAAACTAGCTTTATGCAAATAAACTAGAGCTTAGCAAACCATACTAGAATGTCTAGCACTTACTTTAGTATTGGTTTGCGAGTACTCAACGTACTCACGGCTTTGTCCCTGGCTATTCAAATGGCCAGAGTATGAAGATGAACAAGGAGATGACCAGCAGGACGCCTACGACAACTAAGCGCCTTCCGACGTCAAGCGTTGGCCTGTGGACTAGAGAGTCCGTGTATCTTACGCTTCCGCTATGTTGAACTATGAACTTGTGTTTGTTCGTTGATCAATAGATCAACTATTCGTGTAATATGGATCATGTGATTCAAATTTGTAAGACTTATGGTTTGAAATGAATGATGACTGTGATACTTAACTATTATGCCTCGCAACAACAATATTCCTGGGATTGCGATGTATGACATAATAGGCATTCGGACTTAAAAATCCGGGTGTTGACAGTTTGTCATTGCTTCTTTAAATGAAATAGGACTCTCACCTCTCTAGGTTTGATGTGTAATAATATGGAATAGAGAAAGATATGTATTCCTTGGTTGGATCTCCTTGTCTTGTTTCCAAGAATGAAGTAAAATGAATACCATGAGATTCATGGTAGGATCAAGGATTAGTTTAAGACATGGAAAAGATAAGTTAGGAATAGTTACTCCAATTATTGTTACTTGATTTCCAATTAAATGGATGTTCATATGTTGTGGCAAGGATTACCATATTATAATATTTATAAGATCAAGCAATTGATCATTGAGTAAAGTGTTGTTGTGTTGATTATTAGTTCCATTTGATCTAACCCCTTAGATCAAATCATCTCTACCCAAAACAATGTTTTAACCAAAGTCACATTGAGGTTTATAGCGCTTGACTTGATGAGCTATTTCAATTCCACCAAGGTCAAGTGAAACTTCAGTTACTGTGACTGTTTTACTTTAAAGCGCGAAAATTCCCCAGATTTTCTATGCATGAATGCAATGCACACATCTGTTTCCTCTATATTTGTAACCCCAATACCTGGGATATTACATACCTCAGGCGGTACTACCGCTCAAGGTACCGTAAAGGTACCGTAACTTGTTCTGTGGGACAATCTCAGCGCAAAACACCAGAGCGGTACCATGGGGCGGTATCAGTAGGGATAGCGGTACTACCGCTACTGGTACCGGTAGTACCGGCCTGACAAAAACTGCTTTCTCCTCTTTTACTCTCCAACCATGTCACCTCGCGATACACACACAAAACCAGAAAACCTATAAGCTACGCTTCAGTCCTCTGATCTTGACGTGTCCAGCGAGGTCACCGTGCACTTGCAAATCTAACAAAGATACTCTTTGCACACGGTGATATTGTTCAAGTGTTATCATCAAACACACAAAACACGGGGTTTACACTTTGCTCTTTCAATCTCTCCCTTTTTGGTCTTTGATGACAACACAAGAATTTGCAATGGCATATGATATTATGATGAAATATTTAGATTTGCAAAAGCTCGACGGAGCTCCCCCTAGACATGTGCATATTTTGAATATGTCTTTGAATACAAATGCACACATCCTAGAGACATAACTCCCCCTAGATTTGACAAACCAAGCACATATGCAACAAGGATACTTGACATGTTCAAATAGCATATGCACAATATGAAGGCAACACAAGATCATGCAAGGAGTTTTGGGTGAAGTTATCATACGAACATGCTTAGATTAATTCAGTATGTGCTTTTGTTCTGTAAAGTATCTGGAAAGTTAGAAATGACCAAACTTTTAATGATCAACCTTGGCTGGATATCAACCATGTGTGCGGAATGGTGTTGCATTTGATCAAAATATGGAGAGTTATCTTCAAGTGTGTACTTTATTTTATATTTGAATCCCATTTACTACTGCAAAACTTCAGGTGTAACCTTAAGCCCTAGCCTATCTCACAACAAAACAAAACAAAAACCATTGGTCCGCTCAAGCAAAAACTAAACGACGACTCACGATGTTCGAGTAATCTTACACCAAAAGCATTCTTTCCGGGGATTCGTAATGTATCTAGGAAAAAGGTTCAAATACTACAATTCGATAATCTGGATCGAAGATATCAACCCTTTTTCTAGCGTCGTGTCGGGGAAGCAATTGATACCCCTAATGAGGTCATTAGAGATTATGTTTAATAATTTAGTTTTTGTTTATTATTTGTTAATAATTTTCTATTATTAATTTTAAAACCCAAAAATATTAGTTTTTTTGTTCTTAGTTTTATACTTGTTTATTCTTATCTGAAACCCCCCCCAAAAATAAAGTATGGCAGGAAAGAAGCTTGGGAAGTTTGAAACTCCGGGCCAATAATAATTACTTACGTGCAGCCATCACTCAACCCACTGTTGATGTGAGCAACTATGAAATTAAGCCTAATTTGTTGAAGTTGGTTCAGGAAAACCAGTTTGGTGGTTCCTCTTCTGAGGATGTTGTATGCACTTTAGTACTTTCGCTGAAATATGTAAGATGACGCACATTAAAGATATTTACTCTGATGTTGTTAAATTATGCATGTTTCCTTTTTCACTTAGGGGAAAAGATGAAGAATGGTTGCTAGCACTCCCTAAGGTGAGTATCACTTCATAAAAAACTGTTGAAATATATTCATGGCTAAATTTTTCCCACCTGCTAAGACTATGTAAGTGTGTTCTAACATAAACATGTTTTAAATAAGAAGACCGTGAACCACCAGCGCTTGTGTGGGAAAGAATGAAGGATTCCATAAGAAACCATACCAACCACAGAATGTAAGAGTGGCTCATGCTTCATTTATTTTATCATGCTTTAAACCCTATGTCTAATTCTATACACTACAGCTGGAAGTACATTCATGGAAAGGAGATTAACATAGCCACAAAGCTTCTCAATGATATGCAAGATAACCATTCTCAATGGCATGTTAAATGATCATCGTAAAGAAAGGTGAACTTTGTCACCGAAGACAACAATAAAGGTCTTACTGCAAAGGTAGATGAGCACATATGAATCATCAAAGGTAAAGAGGAAACCCAAGTCAATGTCCATCGCTGCTGCTAAGGTTGAAGAAGTAGATTTCCTATCTCGCAAAACTTTGACTCTGCTTTTCAAAAACCTTATCCTAACCCAGCAGGATGTCCAAATAACTACAACATGGAGGTAATAATGGCAGCCGCCAGCCACTAGAAGATTCTCTAAAAACTTTTTATGAAAGCTCAAAATGAGAAAAAAATCTTGTTATTAAAATGATTGAGAATAATGGAACTTCTTTAGGACAACTATCTAAGCAAGTTGATAATAGGAAAACTGGTATAAATAATGTGCAAGATAGAACAAAACTTCAGAGGCACAATTGAGCAAGATTGCTGAAAGTCAAACACTGATACTTGCCAAGTTTACAGGAAAGGCCGAGCCAAACCCTGTTGTAGATTTGAAGAGGATGAGAAGTACTACGGATGAACATAAACTTGAAGAGTTAGACTATGGATATGCGCCATCACCCAATTACATTGTTGAAGATCTAGTTAAAATGGTCACTTTGAAAAACCCTGCTGAAGGAGGCATGGTCTTGGGCCAGCTGAGCGCTTGGAGTAGGCCAACCTGCCTTGATACTTTGAGGGTCTTAACCTCTCTAACAACCCTGATTCTTTCTCTTGCACGCTCCAGGCCTCGGGTAGGTTCACTCTTCGATCTCTCTATCAAAAAATTTGCGAGGGATTGGTGTTGAAGCACGTCAACAATATCTGGAAGGTTGACCTTCCCCTCAGAGTGAGGCTGTACCTTTGGCAACTCATTAGGAAGTGTTTTTCCTCTAACGATAACATTCTGAAACACACGGGTCCTTCCAACGGGTTGTTGTTCTTTGTGCGGGGAGTATGAAGAAACGAACCACATTTTCTTCCAATGCACCTAAGCCAAATTCATTTGGTGTGCAGTTAGGGAACTACTCGCCTGCTCTTGCAATCCCTCTAGAGGGTGTTGTGGATTTGTTGCGCTGCCCTGTGTTGGTCCTTATGAAATATTATATTGAGGGGGTGTTCTCTTCTCACCATGTGGAGGCTTTATACAAGATGTCAATGTACTTACAGTTTTGGAAGCCGGTGGCTAAGCGCCAGGATAGGGAGAAGCTGATGGAGGTGATCGGTCGGATTCGCGGTCTGGTCAGGGTTTACCGTGCTAGTTAGGTTGGGCCTAGTCTAGTTTTTGTGGCTATGTTGCTAGCTTCTAGCTTGTGTGTTGGAGCTGTTCATGTATGGCCATTTGACCTTTTTCTTTTGTTCTTTCTTGTTGATGGAATCTTGTCAACCTTTTTAACCATTGGGGGCTTTATTAATTTAAAGTTGGCCTTTGCTCGATCGGGTTACAGTATCTCATAACTTATTTTTGCAAATTCTCGAAGGACTTTGCCTGTAACTTTTCACAAAGCTGTTGCACTACTTATCACTAGAAATTCTTTTTGAAGGCACCAAATTGGAGAATATTATGACAATCCGGCAATCAAAGGATAAGCCCTTTTTCATCGTGATCATTAACCTGGTTACTTACTTAGAGCATCTGGGTGTGTCAAAATGATTGGATTTTCAAAAACATAATACAACGCGGTCTTTATAGGTGCATAAGAACTTTCAAGGAAGAGATGCATTAGGTCTTTCATAGGTCAAAACATAATACTTATCATAATCTCAGTAGGTGGCTGAGCAGTCTTAGATAGTTTTGTTTCTTTTGTTTCTGTCTGTAAATATTCTCAAGTAATAAAATTTGCAGTTTATTATCACTCTGTTATCAGCAAAGTACTTCCTTCGCCCCATGAAATATGTCGAAAGTTTGTCAAAATTTGAATGTATCTAGACACTAAATAGTAGTAGATACATTCAAATTTTGATAAATCTTCGACATGTTTTATGGGACGGAGGACAAACAAAACTCTGATTTCATACTGCATCAACAAATGCCTAGCGCAAATCTACTGCCTTGGACAACGTGGACTACCAGCTGTGGCGGCCTGCCGGATATTGCCGGTGAGGTCAGGGGGCGCGTGCAAGAGCGGCGGCCCTTTGTTCTTGTGTATGGAGCAGCGGAGAAATCAGTCTCTGACCCATGTGTGCATTGGAGGGATTACCCCCTGGACTAAATTTCCCCTATGGAAAGACAAGTAAAAAAGACAGCCAAAGGTGGCTCCCATGGAGGCCCCTCATCGCCATCAGAGGGAACACAACCTACGATTTAGATGAAGAATACAACGCAATGTGAAATGATTCATGTTCTTCGTTCTTTCTGATCATTCAGAGGTTGCAAAAACAGTTCACTGTTATCTGCACTATAAGTTACAGGTCGTTAGGCATGCAGAGAGCTGGGACGTCTCTGCCCTGGAGGAGATCGGTCAGTTATTCGCATGGAAAAAAATAGCGCGCTATTCCAATGCTAATAGCACGCTATAGCATATCTGGAGAGTCGACGCTACGCTATTTCAGCGCTATAGCGCGCTATTCGCGCTATAACATGCTAATAGCATATTTTTAGACTCACGCTATTTTCTTATAGCGCGCTATTTTTTTTCTTGTTATTCGTCTCGACTCCAAAGCAGACGGGCAGCTGAGCTCTCGAGTGAGCTTTGCCACTGGTCAATCAACGATATCGCGAAGCTCACACGTCAATTGGGCAGTTCGAACCGTGTATAACTTAGCTTTTGCTGGAAATCCCCGATCATTGTCGAAATTTGTTCCTTCAACTCCCTAATTTTGCCTCTGAATTCGATGCTACCCACTGAAATCCAGGAAAGGAAAGCCAGGGGACGTGCCCCCGCCGCGGCATTGTGCTGCTGGAGGCAGACGAATCGGGCGTCTAGTCGTTGCCGCGTAGGATTCCTATATGGGAAAGGGTGCGTATGCATCAGTTTTTTAGTCCCATACTGCTTTGGTATGGTTGGATGAAGCGGTTCAAATAGACGCCAATCCGTGAGTTGATCACCGGCGAGCGTATTGTAGGGGCTGAGTTCCATAACGTGCAGAATGTGCAGTGGAGAATGTGCAGTGGACGAGCCCTTCGCTGGTGCTAGCGTATCGACTTGGTATTCCCTGGACGCACTCCTGAACCCGACGGGAGTCACACGCTGCTGGCGTGTCAGGCAGCAACGGCACCCTTTGTCTAAGGGTGAAACTGGCTCGGTCTGTGCGTTCCATCCCGGCCACCACAACAATCTTTTTGTCTCTCAATGCATCAAATTGGGCTCCTCCGATTGTCCAGAATAGCCATAATCAACGGTCATAGGATTAGTAATTCCTACCTAAAAACCTTTAATCTATTTCAGAATTTATTGATGCATACACAACCATATTTTCAGGGACAATCAGAAACAACACGGAGACATTCATCAGCTAAGTCGACTTACGCAACAACAAACCAACAAAAAATGTTCCAATTTTGGACAATAGTGCATACTTAATCCTGTGCATTGACTCCACCTCAAGTAACAACAAAATGTAGGAACAGTATCCGCAGAAAGTTGCATGCCCTGACTTGGAACAATGCTAGTATTTTGTATCTGTAGTTCATGCCCTGAGTTGGAACTGTTAGGGCAATATGCTTGTTGTATTACCAGGGGGCCAAAGACCACAATATATAGTACATATACAGGTGCATATATGCAGGAAGCTTCCTAACATATGGGGAAACTACAATATACAGATATATACATCTAACACCCCCCTCAAACTCATGGTGGATCCACAATATTGAGTTTGGAGAGTAAGAAATCATGCTGCGCTCGAGTCTGTGCCTTCGTAAAGAAATCCGCTAACTGCAAATCTGAAGACACATAATGAACCGCAACAACATCATCCTGTACTTGTGCACGCGTGTAAAAAGCATCAACACCGATATGCTTGGTCAGCTCATGCTTGACTGGATCACGTGCAATACTGATAGCACCTGTACTGTCAGACAAAAGTGGAGTGGGTGTCGTAACAGAGACCCCAAAATCTGCAAGCAACCACCGTAACCAAGTCACCTCAGCAATCAACAAAGCCATAGCCCGCAACTCAGCCTCAACACTCGAACGGGAAACTGCGACCTGTTTCTTCATCTTCCAAGCAACAAGCGAACCACCAAGAAACACACAGTAAGCAGAAAGCGAACGACGATCCGTAGGATCACTCACCCACGTAGCATCCGAATAGCACTGGAGCTGGAGGGAGCTGGAACGGGGAAAGAAAAGGCGACGAGTGATCGTGCCACGAAGATAACAAAGAACACGGAGGAGATGACTATAGTGAACAGTGGTATGAGATGAGACAAACTGACTCAGAATATGAACAGGATAAGAAATATCAGGACGAGTGACAGCAAGATAAACAAGACTCCCAACAAGATGGCGATAACGGGTGGGATCAGGAAGAGGATCACCATCAGTAGGACGAAGCTTAACATTAAGCTCCATAGGAGTATCAACTGTGCGCTTATCCCCAAGAGCAGCACGAGAAAGAAAATCCTGAATGTACTTTTCCTGAGAGATAGAAAAGCCATCAGAAGTGGAGGAAACCTCAATGCAAAGAAAATAGCGAAGAGGACCAAGATCAGTCATAAGAAACTGATCACGATGACGAGCCTTGACGAAGGCAATATACTCAGGATCATCACCAGTAATGATCATATCATCAACATAGAGAAGAAGAAGAGTACGTCCACGAGGAGAAGTGTGAACGAAAAGTGCTGGATCATGAAGACTAGGAGAGAAACCAGCAGCAGTCACCACAGAGGCGAAGCGCTCAAACCAGGCATGAGGGGCCTGTTTGAGACCATAGAGAGAACGTCGAAGACGCCAAACCATCCCATCGGGAACAGAAAACCCAGGAGGAGGCTGCATGTAAACCTCCTCACTCAACTCGCCATTAAGAAAAGCATTATGAACATCAAGCTGGGAGACAGACCAGTGGCGAACAGAAGCAACAGCAAGAAGGGTACGCATAGTAGTCATATGAGCCACAGGGGCAAAAGTCTCATCATAGTCACGGCCGTGCTCCTGCTGAAAGCCACGAGCCACAAGACGCGCTTTATAGCACTCAAGAGATCCATCAGAGCGAGTCTTAATTTTATAGACCCACTTACACGTGATAGGACGAACACCAGAAGGTGGAGAAACAAGATCCCAAGTGCCAGTGCGCTCAAGCGCAGCGATCTCCTCAGCCATGGCAAGCTGCCATTCAGGATGACGCTCGGCATCCCGATAAGAAGTCGGCTCGGAAACGACAGAGAGACCATACTGATTAGGAGAGTAAGAGCTGGAGCACGACGCTAACAGACAGGCCATGAAGGGGGAAGGTCATGAGCAGAGGACAACTCATCAGAAGAAGCGGAAGAAGGGACAGCATCAGAAGGATCCGAAGCCGGAGAACGAGGAGTACTAGGTGTACTAGACAGATGAGAGGATGGTGCCGAAGGGGGCGCATCAGGACTAGGAGGGGGAGGAGACGGGAAAGCAGGGGGTGCATCCGGAAAAAGAAGAAAAGAGATATCATCCACCGGGTAAGTACCCGAGGTGGGACGAGGATAGAAGGGACGCGTCTCATCAAACGTGACATCACGAGAGATGCGCATTCGACGACCAACGGGGTCCCAACAGCGATAGCCCTTATGCTCATCACTGTATCCGAGAAAAACACACTCAACAGACTGAGCGGTCAGCTTGGTACGATCGCGAGGAGGGAGAAGAACGTAGCAAACGCAACCAAATAAACGAAGAGTCGAGTAATCTGGAGAGCAACCAGAAAGACGCTCGAGAGGAATGCCACCTTGAAGGGCAGCAGAAGGCTGAATGTTAATGAGGTAAGTCGACGTAGCGACAGCCTCAGCCCAAAAATGCGGCGGAAGAGAGGAAGCAATCATCATAGCACGGGTAGTCTCAAGAATATAACGATGCTTACGCTCGGCGACACCATTTTGAGCATGGGCGCCGGGACACGAGAACTAGGCAAGGGTGCCCTGCTCAGCAAGAACACCACGCAGGTGCTGGGAGATATACTCTCCTGCAGAGTCAGCATGAAACACACGAATAGGCGTGGAATACTGAGTACGAACAATGGCTGCAAAACGCTGATAAATAGAAAGCACCTCACTGCGAGAGTGCATAAGAAACAACCAGGTGTATCGCGAAAAATCATCAATAAACAAAATATAGTATCGAGACCCCCTTTCGAAGGAAAGGGAGCCGGACCCCAAACATCCGAATGAACTAAATCAAAAGGTCGCTGAGATACATACGCACTAGTAGGATAGGGAAACTGAATCTGTTTGCCTAGCCTACAACCCTGACACGAATGCAAAGACACATCTCCTGAGACAGACCCAGAAGACCACGACGAACTAATGACGATAAACGGGAGCCACAGAGGTGACCCAGCCGATGATGCCACTGCTGAAAAGATCCAAAGGATGAAGCAAAGAACCGCAGGAGAACTGGCAGATGAAGTGGCAGTAGAAGGAACGCGAAGCCAGTCTAACTCCTAGATCCCCGGGGACTCAAGGCTGCGAGAGCAAGCTCCAACCAGGGCCTGTGTACGGCGGTCCTGAACAGCACAAGAATCAGCGTCAAGAATGACGCGACAACCAGAATCAGTAAGCTGACTAGCGGAAAACAGGTTCATCTTAAGACTAGGAACATGAGAAACATCAGGAACAGAGAAAGTGGTAGTAGAAAGGGTGCCTCGACTGGAAACAGGGAGAGAGGTACCATCAGCCGTGATAACACGAACAGGTGAAACGAGAGAGCGAAGAGCAGAAAGAATAGAAGACGCAGAGGTCATATGAAAAGAAGCTCCAGAATCCAGATACCACGGGGATGACGTACCTGACTGTGTGGAAGGTGGTGGTCGCGCGGTGCCAGAAGAGCCAGGCACAGAACCAGCAGTACCCGTCGAGGAAGAGCCTGTACCAGCGAGCAGACCACGAAGACCACGGATAATGTCCTGATCAGATAGTGCAACAGCAGAAGATCCTGAAGAACGAGCCTGACGACGAATAAGATGCGGTGGGCGTAAGCTGGGATCCCTCTGCCAGCAAGTAGAGATAGTGTGGCCAGGCCTGCCACAGTAGGTGCAAGGAGGTGACGTCGAACCACGAGGCTGCTGGGGCTGACGCTGACCCTGGAATGGAGGAGTAGGAAGTATCGGCTGTGCCGGAGGCCGCAACAAAGCCGGCGGCATAGGAGGTCCACGAGCAGACGGCACAGGAGGGCCACGAGCAGCAAGAACAGAGGGAACCTCAAGAAGACCAGCACCACGAAGACGAGTCTCCTCAGCACGAAGCTCAGCAAGTACCTCGGAGAGCGGAACACGACCACGGGCAAGCAGCTGGGCCCGGCGCGGCTCTAACTCCTTACGGAGCCGCGACAAGAACTCAAAAACGCGCTGAAACTCCAGATCCGCGCGCACAGTCAGACAGCGGGGACAGGTGGCACACACAGCTGTACGGAGATAATCAAGCTGACGCCAAATAGCAGCACTCTGAGTGTAGAACTCATCAATAGTAGAATCACCCTGCTGAAGAACATGCTCCTGGCGGACCACAGATAGGTAGAGAGCATCCCCAGACGGCTGATAGCGCTGACGAAGAAAAGCCCACTGAGCAGCAGCGGTGGGAAGACCCATAAACTCAGCAGCATACTGAGGCAGAACACTGGAGGTGAGAACAGCAGCAGCACGAGCATCCTCATCTATCCACTGAGTGTACTCGGTCAGATCCAGCCGGTAAGTCGCAACGGCAGTAGAGTGGTCTTGGACCTTCCGGTCATAATCAGCCAGAGCAGTGTCATCAGCACTCTTGGCTGCATCCTTATCCGCCTGAGTAGCATCAGGGGCAAGGGCAACAGGTGGCGGTGCAACAGGCACCGTAGGAGCAACAGGGCGCGGCGGACAGGAGACCTCGCCAGAAAGCACACCCCAAAGACGAAGACCGCGCATGTGAACGCGCATGAAGGCAGCGAAATCAGGGTAATTCGCGCCATCAAAGATCACCGGGCAGCGAGGGATCGCAACATAGCCCGAGGAAGACATAGCTGTTTTTTTCTCTCTTTTTTTGCTTCTTCTTTTTTTTAACCTCAGATTGAAATCAAACTGCTGGACCGATCGAGAAGAGCAGGCGGCCCAATCTGGAGACGCAGCAAAGCCTGCGACGCGGAAAGTAGACGGGCAGGCGTCGGGGCGACCACACGAGGCGTCGGGGCGGCCACGCACAGCGGCAGACGGGCAGCAGGGGCAGACGGGCAGGCGGCCACGCGAGGCGTCGGGGCGGCACGCGGGGAGCAGAGCGGCAGCAGGGGCAGACGGGCTGGCGACGCAGCGAAGCCTGCGGCGCGGAAAGTAGACGCGAGGCGTCGGGGCGGCACGCGGGGAGCAGAGCGGAGGGCAGAGCGGCCACGCGGCAGGGCGGCCACGCGCGGCAGGCAGGGATCGAGGCGGACGAAGCGGCAGGAAGACCTCGTGCGGGGAATCGAGGCAGATGGATCGGGGAGAAGAGAAGCCGGCCGGGGAATCGAGATCGGATCAGGGAGAAGCCGGCCGGGAACAAGTATTCAGGAGGATCAATTTTGCTCTGATATCATGTTATGGCAATATACTTGTTGTATTACCAGGGGGCCAAAGGCCACAATATATAGTACATGTACAGGTGCACATATGCAGAAAGCCCCCTAACATATGCTAGTATCTGTGTGTGCTCAAGAACCGTCAGTCCTCAAAACCCAATCTACAAGATACCTCATTAACTCGAGCCGCTCTGCGTCGTCATCTTCCTGAATGCCGCCGTCCTGGAGCTCTTCGTTTTCCTCCGTGAAGGGCATGGCAAACATGTCTCCGGGGTTTGGCCACCATTCTGACGGCCACACCGCAGGCGGAAAAGCTGCCAATGGATGCGCATTAGCACTCAATTTGGCATACAAGTAAACATTGTATTTGGACCATAAAGTTATACCGAATGCATGCAAGATCAGTTTAAGAAAGAAAACATTGTCAAGGTTTTGGCAGTTCCAAACTTGCAGTATCCAGTTAAGTACAGCTAAATGAACAAAGCAACCTTTATTCTGACTAACAGAGTTTATTAAACTCGGAAAACTGAAGCACAAGCAGGATCGGCAAGATGGGATACAAGACTATGCAAGTACTAGAAAGAGGCAGTTCAATGTACAAGTTTTTTTGACCGGGTTCAATGTACAAGTAGTAAAACAGGATCCGCAAGATAAACAATGAATGATGCAGATAAATCCTTAGAAATGTCTTATCCTCTGCTTTGATTGCATAGCTTTGCTTTGATTGCATAGCTTTGTTTGCAACGAGTAAAAATGCATAATTGAATTTCACATTGCTAACGGCCGAGGGACATCAACACTTGAATTTAGCAATACTTCACACGCCCAACAAGAAAAATTAGTTTCATTTTCGTGTAATGAACTAGTGATCAGGTTACTGCTATCGGTCCAATTAGTTCCCACATGCCACCATCGGGAGCTGTTCAACATGCTACCGTTGAGTTAAACCCCATATTTCAATATAAATCTGAAAATGAACTGACGGCTTTGATGCTTGACCACGCAGCAAAGAAATCAGCAACAAATTGGACGGATTGGGGAAAAGGGAAGATGCGGATTACTGAGCAAACAAATGTACCGTAGCACCGACAAATGGACTTAACAGAAGACATGAAGCTGCGAAATATAGAGCCACCTAGTACTAGGCATCACTGCATCATCAGTTGTGGAATAATACCAGCACGCACGCACCATGTCAATCGCTACGGCAACCTAATTCACAACTCGCGTTAATTAATTGCTGCATTATACCCATCGACCAAGAAAGCTGCCCATGCATCGTTCCAAGAAACCAAGAAGAAGATGCACAATTTACAAAAGATCCGAGCAAAGATTGGAAGAAGGAGGCATACATGAAGCAGGCCCTGCTTCTGCTTGGTCCGTGGCGTAAGCATTGGTCTGCGCATGCACGGAGGAGGAGGAGGAGGAGGAGGTGGGCGCCGAGCTAGCCATCGAGCCGAGCGGGGGAGTAGCTCCTGGAAGAACTGTCATCGAGGGCGGAACGGGAGTGGTAGACAGGGGGGCGAAGATCTCCCTCGAAACCGCCCCACCGGTGGCGGAAATCGATGAGGAAAACGTAGCCGAAGTCCCCGTCGATGAGGAAAACGCCCTCGGCCGCGCCCGCGCTTGGGGCGTCGGCCTGGTCGGAGCCGCCGCCCAGGACGAGGACGTCAAGGCAAGCGCGGCGGGAAAGGAGCAGTTGACGGCAGGCGAAGGAGTCGTCGGAGCCGCGCGCTTCGTCGTGAAGCTGTTCCGGCACTGAACCGAGGTCGACGCGTACCGGGCATCGGGCACGGGGGCGGCGACGACGGGGAGCCTGCGGGTGCGGGACGTGGTCGGCCTGCGCGGACGGCCGCCACGCACGTAGTCGGCCTGCGAGAAGGAGGACGAGGAGGCCATGGCGATGGCGGTGCGCACGAGAGGAGCTAGGAAGCGAAGGAGGTCGGCGAGGACTCCGGTTCTTCTAGAAGGAGAAAACCGTTGAGGTTGTTACGTCCAAGAGGCGGGATGCCGTCGTTTATATGCGAAACGGAATGGACTCTGTTTCTCTCTCTCTCTCTCTCGATAGTCCGTTCCTCTCTGATCGGCCTCGCCGGCCACCGGTTATAGTCTCTTTCTGCCCAGGCCTTCTGCGCGCGAGCCTCACCCTCACTGCACCCGCTGGGGCGAGCGCTCCCGCTCTCGCCGGCCACCATCGGGAAACTCGCGGTAGCGGAGACGTAGGGCGACGAGGAAGGGGCCGGGGTGAAAGCGCAGGGCGAGGCCTCTCTGCTTCGCCGCTGCAAACTCGGAACGCCGCTGGCATTTGGTCGGCGCGCTCTGGATGCCGCCTGTCTGTTCGAGGAAATGCCGCCTGTCTCTTCGCTCCCGGTGTTACGGTGCTTGGTTCCATTCAAAACAGGTCGTGTGTGCCAACAGAGATCCTGCTATCTTCTTGTGTCTGTTCTACTCCATTCTTGTCAGGATCAGTGATGGATTTTGTAAGACTCTTGGTAGTGATATATGGTGACAGGTCCAACTCATTAGCAGCAGCAGGGATATATCTACAAATGTCTGGAGCTTGTTTCTTGTCAACTGGTCGTACGAGAACCGTTTCAGATGGATGACCAGGCAGCCTCCACATGCCCAATTTCTTTATGGTCTGCATTTTGAAATTATAATTCAGAGCAACCGACGTGCTGCATTTTGAGGTATGACATATGCATCATCAGCATCAGTCTAACACTAGTATTTGCACCATACAGTGTCAAAATCGCTACCAAATGCAGCATTTTGCAAACTGAGCAATGCAGTTCTTCCTCATCAGGGAGAGTCGCCACATGTTCTCTGGCCCCAGCGGCTCCTCTTTGAGAAATGCTTCTAGACAACCATGTTTGTGCAGCAGAACCTTCGGTTCCATTCTGAATAAGATGAAGCTTATGAATCTCAGTATCATATTGTCTTGGTGCATTCAGTTGCCAGTGCACAACTGAACATTGACATGCAGCCGGTTTGATGTTACCTTAGATAACTGCAGCTCATTCATTTGTGCTTTTGATTGTTGAGCATCATCCCTTTATCTGATAAATAAATTTAAACTGCTCTTTTTTTCCTCGCAATAGGTCTCGCTGGTTCGTAAGACAGGTAGACTCTTGCAAACTTTCAGAGTGTTCAGTTCAGGTTTTCTAACAATGCATTGCTGAGCACTTGCTTACTGATTGCAACAGCAGAAAGTTCTTTTATGGCCTATCTAAACTGGTGCCTGCAGGGATCTGGAACTGAAGGCTCCGGCCTATATCTTACCCTAGCTTCTACTCTAGACCCAAACATATAGTCACCTTCACCAGTCATCACTAAGCATGAAGAAGCTCCAATATGAAATGTGTGTACTACTGACTGTTAGATGTATATATTTGTATATTGTAGTTTCCCCATATATTAGGGGGCTTCCTGCATATTTGCAAATGTACTTGTACTATATATTTTGGCATTTGGCCTCCAGATAATACAAGTTGCTTATTCCTAATATGGTATCAGAGCCTAGGTTTTGTCTCTCTCCCGCACGCGCAACTCGTGCTTGATTCCGATCCAATTTTTCGTCCCTTGGTGGTCGCCGGCCAGAATCAGTCATCAAGAACTCCATCCGCAGCGCCGCCACGGCGCCGGACGACCTGGTCGCGCACTTCCTCGAGGCACTCCCGCACCCGGCCTTTGTCGGCGACCGCCCACTCCCGTCGTGGGCCGCCTCCCACACGGTCACCCGGCCGCCTGCCTGCCTCCCGCTCCTGTCTCCAGGCCACCTCCCTGGCCTCCGCTCCCGTCGCCTGACGCGTGAGGCCATCGAGCCCGCTCGTTTCGTGCGTTGACCGGAGCGGGTTAGATCCAGATCTGCTGCTTATTTCAAAAAAAAATGTCCCTATCGTCGGGTGTTTCTTGCTCTTGTCCACCGATGACTTCTTCCGCTGCCTCCGTCTTGTACTCGGGCCTTCTTTTGGTCCTTGGTGCTTGTCCGCCAACTCCGTGCATGTTGGTGCGCCGCTCTTCGTCGACCTTTGCGGCCTCTTCGCGCGGTTATGACCGCCCTCGCCGACTTTGTCTACGTCGGCATGCCGCTCTACATCAATTTTCGCGGCCTCTTCACGTGGTTATGGCCGCGCTTCGCCGACCCCGACTATGTCGGCTCGCCGCTCGACATCGACTCTTGCAGCTTCTTCAGGCGGTTGTGACCGTTTTTCGTCGACTCCGTCTTCATCGGCGTGTTGCTCTCTGTCGCCACCTTTGGCGGCCTCTGTGTGTGTGGGTGACAGCTCCTCGTCGGCACCTGATTGTACCTCGACCTCTCCAGTCGTGCCTCTTTCTGCGCATGAGATAGCGCAGCTTCAATGCCTTGCTTTATGCTTGGGATTCTTCACCAGCAGCTGCTGGTTCTGCGACTGAGTTTTCTGGCATTGAGCGACCACCTCCTCCTTCTCCAGGTACATCCCCATGGTTTCTTGATACTGGAGCTTCTTTTCATATGACTCTTGATTCTTCCTTGTTGCATTCTGTTCGACCTGTCGACCCTCCTGTTTGTGTTCTTACTGCAGATGGTACCCCTCACCCAGTCATTAGTCGAGGCACTCTTAGTACTTCCTCGTTTCATGTTCCATGTTCCTTCTGTTGCGCATGTTCCTCAACTTAACATGCAACTTTTTTTTGGTAGTCAGATCGTCGACTCTCGTTGTAGCATCACTCTCGACTTTGATTCCTGTTCTGTTCAGGATCGTTGCACCGGCACTATGCTTGGTGCTGGCCCCGCCGCCATGATGGCCTCTGGGAGCTTCACTGGCTTCGTCTTCCTTCTGATGACACCGTCGCCAGTTCCTCGGCATCTGTAGCCGTCGCTACTAGCTCTTTTCAGCAGTGGCATCATCGTCTTGGAATGTGGTTCTCGACTCTCGTCTTTAGTTCATCGTGGTGTTCTGGGGTCTGTCTCCGGAAACGCTTCTTTGAATTGTCAGGGTTGTCGCCTTGGTAAGCAGATTCAGCTACATCCTCACAGTGAGTGTGTGTCCGAGCGTCCTTTTGATCTTGTTCACTCTGATGTTTGGGGTCCAGCTCCCTTCCCGTCGAAAGGAGGTCGTCGCTACTATGTTCTCTTTATAGATGATTTTTCTCGTCACACTTGGATATATTTCATGTCTTCTCGTAGTGAGGTCTTGTCTATCTATAAGAAATTTGCTGCCATGGTTCATACCCAGTTCTCCACTCCTATTTGTGTGTTTCGTGCAGATTCTACTGGCGAGTATATCTCTCATTCACTGCGTGCTTCTCTTGCTGCGGAGGGTACTCTTGCTCAGTTTTCTTATCCTGGTGCTCATGCTCAGAATGGTGTGGCTGAGCACAAGCATCGTCACCTTCCTGAGATGACTCGTGCGTTGATGATTTCCGCTTCTCTTCCGCCTCACTTTTGGGCTGAGGTTATTTCCACTGCCACATATCTCGTCAATATTCAACCCACTGCTGCTCTGCAGGGTGGTATTCCTCGTGGAATGCTTCTGCATGTTAGGATCCACACACTCCACGAAGTGATCTACTCTCATGTTAGCACCTTGTACATTAATTCTAATGAAGCCCGTTTAGGTTTTTGAGCAGCATATGTTACGGTGAATTCATCCATCACAATATGAGGGCAACTAGAAATTTTAATATCATGTTAATTGCATGCAGGTTTCGACAGCCCACAAGGATTGGTGTGGAAAATGCGGAAATTCGTCTTGGCTCCCGGGAGCATTTGCTCCCGGATTTTTGGGGAGCAAATTTTGTTTTTCAAAACTTTTCAAAAAATTCCGAAAAAAATCATGCACGTACCTGACCATGGCACGCACCACCTTGTGAAATGTCGCTGCGGAATGTCATCGTATGCGTCCTGGGCAAAAATGACAAATTTCCAGATCTGAGATTCATATTTTTGGATCTCATTTCATGTCAGAAATTTGTCATTTTTGTCCAGGACGCATACAATGAAATTTTGCAACTAAATTTTACACGGTGGTGCGTACCATGGTCAGGTACATGCATGATTTTTTCCGGAATTTTTTGACAAGTTTTCGATTTGTTTTAATTTTTCGAAAAAACCGGGAGCATTTGCTCCCGGGAGCCAAATCGCCGCTGGAAAATGTTCTTTCACAATTATGATGACTACAAGTTCTACTGATGTTGTTCTTGTCCTAGTGATGAACAAATATCTCTGTCCTTATTCATAATCTGAATCAACAGTGTGTGAATTCGTGTGCCGTTTGGTGGTGTCCCTTGGTTCTTCTTGGGAGTTCCAGCGAGATGTTCTATTTTCTCCAAGGAAGTTAGAGCAGAACATGATCTCTGTTGTTTACACGAGTTATTGGAAGGCAGAATTGTATATTCCATCCCATGCGTTTTGATGCACCACATCAGCATCCGTGGCACGAACCACGGAAACAATTAAGTAACACTAGTTGTTAACACATGCATTTGCAAGAGCTAGTCTACGGGTAATATTTCCTCCGTTCCAAATTAATCGACTTAACTTTATCTAGATACGTGTCTAACTAGACGCATATGTTTGAGTGTGCATCACCATATATATCCATGTAACGAAGACTATTGCCTATATATGGTTTAGTGTGTTCCTAGATACGTTTAATGTGGTTTAGTGTAAACTATTCGCAGGGGCTAAGCTCCCCTTTGGGTAAGGCTAGGCAGCCGAGCCGTCCTATCTTGATTTTTGCATTTAGATACATGTATTTTTTTCTGAATAATTTGCTTCGTATGAAAAAGTTATGCTTGTTTTAGTGAAACTGTGTACCGAAAAAGAAACTAGCTATAAATATAGACTCATTTTTTAGGTTGAATGTGAAAAAGATTACTATATAGAAGATAACATTGAGCTATTTGTCATTCATGCAAGGAGAATTGGCGGCTTTAAAGATTTCTTGATATTTGAAAGGCACGTCATGTTTTGTCTGGTGACATTATCAACACATTGAATTAGATTTGCTTTTACCGGTGGTGATGATAATAACTAAAATGTATTTCCCGATGATAAAGATCATCAAGACCGAGTTACCCATTGATCGAGGGATATTCAGAAATCTTGATCGATAGGATTTAAAAAAACATTGGGATGACAATTTGGTATGTTGGTAGGTTCGAGTACTTATAATCAAATGTGTTTATATTTTTATTGTTCTAAGGGATTGTGTAGGATCATACATAACATTAATATCTCATGACTATTTTTGGTCTTTGCATCATTTTCAAAAAATTCATCACCCTACCTCATATTATTTTCGTTCTTCGCCACTGACTATTCGTTTACATGGTGTAGCGTGTGTCACCATATATAGCATTCATTTAACTAAGCCATGTAACAAAACGTATGTATCACCATATATAGCATTCTTTTACATGAACCGATGAGGATGGATTGGAAAGGAGAGGTTTGCAGCATCCGTCTGATGGTGGCCCTAGGATCAAGGCGAAACGATTGTTAGGAGAGACCTAGTCTGTGGTGCAGTGGAGTGAAGTTGTGTGAAACTCTCGGGTCTTGTAAAAACTAATGTCTTTCTGCCTTAGTATAGAAGACAAGCATATGCATGTTCTTTAAAAAAATGAACCGCTGTGGAGAATTTGTGTAATTTAACCAGCATATAGATACAAGACTTGATGGTAATACAAAATATTTGACCAATTTATTCTACTCAATAATTGAGTTGCAATTATTACATCTACCTTTTTTTACATTTTGAAAGATAATTCGAGGTCTTCATATCAATTTGGAAAGAAACATTGTCATGATGGATTTCAATTTTATTTATTTTATTTTAGCTTGAGGAGAAGGAACCAAAATTTCCTATGAAAGGTATGCTGCCGCAGATTTTATTGCATTGACCGTTTAAATATTTGCGCAAAATAAACATAATCTACTAACCAAGATATTATGATGCATCTATCGACTACACATAATATATGGAGGTGTAAGTGGGATCCTGCTTTAATCCCATTTTTAGCTTATTTTATCAAAAACATTAAGAACCAAATCGCACCTGCCACTTTGCCTCCCTGGTATGGAAGTAGCGGTAACATGCATCAAAAGAAAAGACATGACCCACTGAAAGTTCATATTTAACACCAATGAATAGACCGAAACAATTGAAATGGATGCCCCTTTACAGTAGCCATGTTTGTCCAGTAAGTTTCTAAAAAAACTTTAGCTCCTACCAACAAGGCATTAACATTTAATTTCAGAAAAATGGCATTACAGAATTCAGAATTTTGTGTTGGGGAGCCTCAAAACCATTACAGCACTCCCCAAGATGTCGAACTAAATTCAAAGTTAACTTAATTGCCATAACATGAAAGAATTATTAAGTATTCTTTTCCAGTATCTGTTGAAGAATCTAAAACACTTACATTTGGAGCTTACATAAAACACACAACCAGTGCTCATTTGTAACAGTCTTCTCTCTCTCTCTCCATCTCTCCTAGTTCCATCAACATTTTCAGAACTTTGAATTCTATGCAATTATGCTCAATTTTATGTAGTGTACACACAGGTGGACAACCAATACGATGCCATGCTGAAAGAATAAGTCAGCCTCACTTGGTGTATAGGACATCCTCCCACGGGTGACGGTACAGAGGTTGCTTGAGCCTCTTCTGGTCAAAGGTGTGCCTGTAAATCCAAGTAGCAGATTGGAAATATTATTAGAACTAACTACGTAATTAGAATAACAATAATGTAGTTATAAGAACTGAAAATATGTTGGTCACAAAAGCATGAGAAAATACTAATGAAATATCTCTATTGAAGAACAAGACTAACCCAATTAGGCCAATTGAACGTGCAAGCACAAAGAGTCCATTAAGATACCCAATCTCTACAATCTCGTCGATCTCTTGCTTGCTGAACATTCCACTCCCAGAAAGAAGATCCAAGAAAAGTGACCCAATTGCACCATCGACATTCATAACCAAATTGTTGGCCTTTGACAGGGTGTAGGTCTCCACCTGAACAGCGTATTCCATATACTTGACTGAAGGGAAATGTGTGTGCGCATATTTCTGTAAAAGCTGCACTCTCTTGTCCCTGTTATCTCTGCTCTTGATCCTAATAAGGAGATGCAAGTGAAAATTTGAGAAAATAGTCAAAATACATCAGAACTTGTTGTACATTGGAGCAATATATTAATATGTCTCAAATCCATTTTCAGGTGCAAGATTATTATGGTGTCAAGTGTGTATTATACCTGTGACCAATCCCAGGGACACGGATTCCCTTCTTTTTCATGCCCTCAACAAATTCATAAGGCGTAAGACCCTAGAAGCAATTGATGCATTTTTATTAGAGCAATTAAAAATGCATAAATATAGAGCTAGAGAAAAAAATAGAGGGGTATGAAATAAGTTTACTCACCCTATCATATGCATCTTTGAAGTACCGAGCAGCGTCATCAATTGCACCACCAAATCGGGGGCCAATTGTCAACAATCCTGTGATATTTCAACTGTAAGTCTTAGTAACATAAGTCTTAGTAACATAACGGGACAAGTTTGCATGTATGAATTAAACACTCACCAGATACCAAGCTGGAAACAAGGTCTTTTCCAGCCCTAGCAGTAACTATAGAATTGTGAGCACCGGATACACAAGGACCATGATCGGCGCAAAGCATGATGCATATCTGTCAGACATGAAGAAACCCTTTTAGGATCAAATGAACCCTAGATATAGAAGGGGAAAAGGTAAAAGATCATCACATTAGAGCTTGAATTTTTGCAGATTATCCTACATATTACCCATAGATTACCTCAATAAACTGAGTGCAATAACGAGGAAGGCTGCGTTTGAACCACAAAAGGGAAATAACATCGCCAACTCCATAACCCCGTTCAATAATTGTAGACATGGGTACACCAGCATAGCAAGGTTCCTCACCTGCATCACACACATGCACATTTATTATTTTTGGGGAGGGACAGCAGTGCAAATAACAATCATAGAGCTATGTAGAATAACATGTTGCCACCAATCTAACCTCTATCATCGGAGATAGTGGAGATAATGTGGGTGGGAGCTCGGACCTTCCCACTTTTAATTGCAGTTTTAAGATCCTCGGGAATGGGGGGAGGTGTAATCTCAGGGACGAGAGGAACTTTTCCTTCCTCAACCTGCAAACAAAATGAAACCCAAGCTTAGATTTCACAATACACATATTTATAACATGATACTTGAAAAAACATCAGCCATGATGTCGAAAATATTATCAGCATACCAGCTTCTCAAACGTCTCCTTAATCGCGCTTTCAAGGGCTTCAAATGAAGTAGGGACAACTGCGCCAGCATCCCTTAGCGCCTGATTCTTACCTTGTGCTGATTCCAACTCACCACCACTCTTCGCACCCTGTTATACCAATAAATTAATAAACCAGATCTTTGCACTGAGTGTACTGTTAAGCTCACGGAACTCCAGGAAAAGAGAACACCAATTTGTTTAGAACTTACAGCATGGCCAAACTGGACCTCAGATTTGAATAGAGTTGCACATGTCCCGCTAACCCAAGCAACAACAGGTTTCTGAACCTTTCCTTGTTTCAAGGCTTCAACGAGTGAATACTCGTCGCTTCCTCCAAGCTCCCCAAGAACAACCATCATTTTAACCTAAAGCCAACAAATAATACATTGTGAAGTTTATACACAATTGCTCCAGAGTTGACACTTGGGTTACAAATAACAGAGGGATGACACTTGTACGCCATACAACTTTCATGTCCTAAACATGTATATTGCAGACTAGATCCATATAGGAAGAAGGTTAACATTAAATTGCTATAGGAAGAAGGTTAACAGTATCTATATAGAAATGTTAAGTGTGGAACCTGAGGTATGTTATTAAAACGCAGAATGTGATCTGAAAGAGTTGAACCAGGGAAAACATCTCCTCCAATTGCAATTCCTGAATATGTTAAGAAATTTAGCATTGGCACATTATTCATGTGCATCAGTAAATGTGACACTTTACACTTATCCAAAAGAGTTACCTTCATAAATACCATCTGTCACTCTTGCAATGGTGTTGTACATCTCATTTGACATGCCACCCTATTGAAGTAATGGAAGTTCAGTTTATGTATGTACTAATCAGTCATCAAATTCAAATCAAATAAGTGGAGTTCTAGAAAGTAAGCAAATCGAAAGTCGGGAGATCCAGACATGTATTTACATTATAAGCATTTCCATAACAAAAAAGATAAACCCCAAGCATTGTATTCTGGCTCTAAAGTTCCTAAAGCTCTGTATGTGAACAACAAAGATGTCTTTACAGACACAATGGGTGTGCAACAGACAGTTTCTTTTTTATTCTGTGAACTTTCTTATGAATGCGAATTATACAGAAATACATATGGTGAAGTATCTTTTTGAGAAGTGATTTTATTAACACCAGAATTAAAGCATACCGATTTAGACACAAAACCAACAGATCCGGGCCTGTACAGCTTGCATTGAATTATGTTGTCAATGGTTCCAGCAGTATCACCAATCTTGAAAGCACCAGCCTGAACTCCTCCAACTGTCGCAGGTCCAATGATGACCTACAGATATCACTAAATCATTTCGCAAATATAAACAATAAATATGCAAGCTACTGCCAGCCTGCATTATATAACATGCCAACACCCATATCAGAAACAAATTTTCCTAGAAGGTATAATACTCCCTCCATCCCAAAAAGGATGTCGCAGGTTTTCTACATCCAAATTTAGACAAATCTGCCAAATCCTTTTGGGGGCAGAGGGAGTATACATTTTCTAACTAGGTGCTTTATGATGATAACCCGCAAAGAACACACAAATTTAGAAGCAGTAATTCATGTAAGATATAGTCCTTACCTTATTGTTAGCACGTGCATAGCTAATTAGCTGCTTTGCGTCTGATTCAGGAACTCCTTCTGCTATAATGGCTACAACTCGGATAGTTGCCTGCTTCAAAGCTGACATTGAAGAAGCAGCCGCACTGCAGATTCGCAAATACAATGAAAAATTGGAGTCGCTCCAGATCATGCACTATTTCCCAGACAGATTATCAAAACAATAACTAACCTCCGGAAGGATGCAAAGTTGATAAATACATCAGCAGTTGGGTGTGCGTTGCAAGCAGCTTCAATTCTACAAAGGTACACGAATAGATAAGTTACATGAAAGTTGTGCTAGCAATCTGCTAGTGTACTAATCTGTGCATCCGAAGAAACAACTGTATTCTCAGACAATATAAATGAAGGATCAGAGAACCCACGTAGGATGAACTGGAATAGCAATTTCTTCTTGTCCAAAGAAGAGTTTCTGGAACCCATCAGAACCAGGATTGATTATTCCAGCAACAGAAGGTGTTTCTCTCCCTATCAAGCAGTGCAAAGTCAATAAGGAACAAGCAAAACAAAACACTATGTAATCCTTTTTAACCAATGATAGGGAGAATATATACCACAGAGGAAGTCAAAATCAAGCATCCGTTGGATAGGGAGTTGCTTGTAATTGTAGAATAATGCTTGGGTGGTTTTTGAGAAAATTTGACCTGTCGCCATGATTTACTTCCTCTGCAAAATTAACCGGTATTAACTTATGTACCACAGTAAGAGTTACTGTTTAGAAATAGCATAAATCATAAGCCCCCAATAGCCATCAAAATGCCAGAATAAATGAAATCATGCTAGCATAATGAAGCAAAAAAATGATAAGATGGCTGTTCACAAAAAGGCAAACATTCTCCAGAATATTCGGAGAATCTTTTCAGTGAAATGAAACAATAAGGTCCTTCGCGTTTTCTCGAAAAAAATATTTCGAACGGAGAATCTCATCAACAACAGCTGGGAAGTACTTTTTATTAAAACAGTATTAAAAGAGATTTTTTTTTATGATTTCAAACAATGGCCTACACACATAACCTAGAGCAAATAAAAAGATACATCAGTGCACGTTTAGGGCATAGGGAAGAATCATGTATCATAGCCTCGTATCAACTATGAGAGAAGTCATAAGTTAAGTACATGATGAAAATGACAGCTCCAACATGTTAATGTGTTTATCAGTCGTAAATAATGTTCGCAGCTACCATAATGATACAAAGTTAGTTCCTTAAATAGTCAACCCGTATCTTTAATAAGTTATCGTGTGACGTCAACCAGGAGCAACTACGTGGCAGCAACGGAAAATATAACTGCACAAAAATACAAGCTATGTCTGTTGAAAACACGACATCCGCGAAAATCTAAACTGCATGATCCACAAAATTTACACCATATAAAGGAGCTGACATCTGCGCAGAGCACCAGATCTCAAATACGGTGAATAATACAAGCTCACTTTTTTTTAGCTCCAATTAAATCTATAGTAAATGTAAACATGCATGCTACCCTCATAGTTTTCTACCCACCATCACTCACAGACAAGCTATAGCGAATACAGGGCAAAATTAGCAACTGATTCACTGAGCCAACCAAACTGAACCAGGAATACATGATCCAATACTTAGTCCAAGCGTGATTGTGTTTCTAAAACCGCCGCCTGTAGAAGCACTGTCACCGAGAAATCCTACTAAAAGAGGACAATGGAGACCGCGCAATTTCAAATTCCCAATCAATCAACAAAAGTAATGGAGAAGTTAGTAATAGAATATGAATGAGTTGGAATCTGAGCAGAGCACCGGATCTCAGATGACATGATGGACGAGCACATTTTATTCCATAATTTCCCAACTACTTCCAATGCCTAAATCATGCTTGCATCCAAAGATTCAAATCTAAAGCAACACTAAGTTTGGGATCAGAGTTTTGTTCCAGCCATTACTTGAGACAATTCATATAACGACTAAAAAAAGACCATTAGGAGTTGAGCTAGCCAAGTGGACTCCCAACCAACCAACCAAGTGAACATTCCAACTTCCAGACCCGATGGTAAGTTTAAACTCTTGCCCATTGCTGCAACCAAACTACTAAATAGTTAGACAGTTGTAAACAGACCACGAGATCTCCTCAGATCCACAGAAAAGGCGAGCGCGAGAGCCCAAATCCGACAAAACGCGGCCGAAGCTCCCAGGACTCCCCACACTACAACGCGTCGATCCGGCAAAAAACGAAGCGAAACTCGCGCCAGAGGGGGCATTCCTCGGTCGATTTCGGGCCAGGCGCGGCAAGCAGGGCAGCGCATTCCAACCCGGAAAAAAAAAACCCAAAACCCCCAGAGAATCGAACGCGGGGCGGGAGATCCCCACGGTACGCCGCGGGATCCCGCACACCGCGCGGCCAGGGCGGAGAGATCCGCAGATCCGCTGCGCCCAACTACCTGACCCGACCCACCAGCTGTTGGACCGAACGCCGGTGGGAGCAGTATGGAACAGCGGGAGAAAGAGTAGAGGGAGGTGCGTGGAGTGCATGTGGGAGCATGGTTTGCAGCGGCGAACCTTCCGAGGCGGGCGGTGCGAAGCGGAGGCGGAATTGGTCGGCGACGGAATTTGATTTGGTTTGATTTGTGTCTCGGGGAGGAGGAGGACGGAGCCTGGAGGCCAGGCAGAGCACAAGGATTTATAGTGTGGTGGAAGGTAGGAGGGGATGGGCCGGTATGAAGTAGGCGACGCACGCCGCAGCCCCCAGCTATCAGCTACCCACGACGCCGCGATGACTGTTTGAACCGGGTCCATGAGCCGCAGGGACGACTCGGGTTTCCTTTTCTCCATTTATTTCACTGCTGTAGAATGGCAACTGGATCTGGGATGGGAGGCTACCATGTCGTATACCATCGGCTACAATCTTATTTTGTACTTCAAACGTGCTCCTGACACGCACTATCGCAAATCAATCCAAATGGAAATATTTGTACAACAATTATATTGCTTTCATGGGCAGGGTTCATGGGGAGAGATGGACATGATGAAGAACAGAGGAAGCATAGCGATCTCGCCGAATAGGAGGAAGAAGAATGCCACCCCACCGCCACGCACATCCAGTATCCCCCACCACCGACGCTAGCCTAGCTGCCGACCATCGCCACCTACGGCCAACACCTCGCCGCCGCACTTCCCCGCCCTCATTAACCGTCGCCTACGTTAGTCAGCCCTTAGCCTTCACTCGAAGGTCCACGACCTCCGCAGTGTCCTCCTCGTCGGCACACCCTCACCCTCACCCCCACCCCTAAATGTAGTGCTCGCCTATGGCTCGCTTTGGCATCGTTGATGCCTTCCCCACCACGGCTCCTGGCAATCGTGGAGGCGTCTTCAGCATCGGCTGTCATGGTGGGGTGGTGATGGAGGAGGTCGTGGTGTGGTATAAGTGAAGAGTAAAAATACGGTGGCTCATGAAAAAGGAAGGAAGAAAGAGAGGAAGTGACAAGGACTAGGGTGGATGTTTGGGCGGGGCCCACATGAGGCGACACGTGTCTACACTAACCTTGCCCATGTGGTTGCGCGGTAAAAAGATTCTTCGCTTTAAACGTGTGTCTTCTTTGTATATCATCCATTACAGCATGTTATGGTATGGCGAGTATCATGAATTTCGCAATTAACTTTTGAACACCTATGGAAAAATTTAGGATGACAATATGTACAAAACATTAAAACCATATGTTCTACTCCAATGTTAGCTACCAGATGTTACGGGACACCGAATAAAACCTATTTTCTTTGATATATTTCATCAGTCTGTAGTGAATAACACCCCAAAAATGTATGTGAAAGATATATGTGACTTAAATAATAACACCATGCTGATCTTGCTCTAGATCCGCCCTGGCTCTACTAAAAGACATTTTAGGAAATCCATCCTGAGATGTTGCTCAACTGGGATAGAAACTACAAGGATATGCTAACCCAACAAAGTGTCAAATAGAAACCACATCGACACCTTTATCTAGCAAAGTGTTAAATATTATTCCTCTCTTCATTTTCGAGAATAACACCAAGTCATCTAAGAAAAGTAGAGGTGGCAAAAGATCTGAAGAAACCTCTCATGCACAATCCTCTTATCCACCAAAATGTCATATTAACCTGCTTGTCTTCTCCACCGCGGCTCCTGGCAGTCGTGGAGGCGTCTTCAGCATAATAGAAACCTCTCCTGAAGTTAGCCCATCAAGTATCAATGTTTTCGGCGTCCTTGGCATTGTTTGTCTTTCTGGTCTTAGTGTTACACAAATGAAAAAGAGCTTCGTGTAGTTTGTCGTTTATTTTTTTTTTGTTTAAAATTTTACTTCTGAAATATGACTTAGAAGTGGGTGGGATTCCACTTGAAATACTATTGGAAACCTCCCCGCATGTAGAAGAGTGATCCCACTAATCGCTCAATTAATACGAGTGAAGGAAAAAAATCTAAATGGCATGTTTGCTTGAGTAATCTTGCATTAAATAATTTGCTTTGCTATGTTCTAATTAACTTGTTTCAATAACAAGTAGAATAAACTATCTCCAAGGGCAAAAGTGTAGTTGCATAAGGTAGCTATGAGGTTTGTAAAACTCCTTCCTTCGTTAAGGTGGCCCGATAATATCAGGATAATATTTCTCAACGGGAGGTAATTTGATTATTACATTTCCTTTACGCTTAGTTTTATTTTGTTCATTTCTTTTGCCTTCTTTGTTTTTAGTTAAATAATATGGATATGTCCTCCAATATGACCATTATAGACATATGCAAACATCAATGGAGCAGAAATGAGTCATCCAATCAATCGTGAATGGCGAATTTAGGAAGATACAAGAGCGACAACAGATGTTGAATGATTATTCGACCATTATTACTTTGCATGAACATCTTTGTGGTTGGTGTGCATCATGTGAACACCTCAAGTATCAATGTAAGTACGATCCCGACCCTGCGATAGATTATATGATGGACGTTTTAAATGTGATGCTACCATGGAGGTTGTGGAGCTCATGTTTACAGGTGCAAGTGAGATTTTACAAAGAACAAGGGACATTCATCTAGAAAGTGCACTATGTTCAAAGGGGTACTCTCAATATTCTTATTTCACCAAAAAAAATATATAAGGAATGCGTTGGTAGAAAATTGTGCAGATAAAATTGCTACTGCCAAGCAAAAAAAACGTAACCATTTGCAGGAACCACATCCTCCAGTGGTGAAAGAAGAGGAACACCAAAAAGAGGAACAAACGATGGAAACGTGCCATGAGGATCTTCCTCGTGTCATTGATAATATTTATGAAGTTAACATGTAGGAACAAATGCATTATGATTACTATATTTTTTTGTTTGCGGCACCACATGCGGCTATCCAACTCAATATTAGTGCATCAATTCTCTCTTGAGAGCGGGTATTATTTCCCTGCATGATGCCAATGCACGAGAAAAAGGTGCAACTCTGACCAACCTTAGCTTTAGGCCTTGCTTGGCAGGTCGGATTTGTTTCCGAGCCGTAAAATTTCGGGAGCAGTTTTTCTAGTGCACAAGGAAACGGAGGGAATTAATTCGGACCTCCTATGGTCCGAGATCTTGAAACGTACAAAAACTGAACAGCCTAGAAATACCTCCGTTTTGGGCTGATAAAATAACGGTCAACCAAGTAGCTTTGCAAGATTCCCTCTGTAAAAATCTCGAAACTTTAATATACCCCCATTTTGGGTTAGTTTCCAGCAAACAAAGCGGGGCCTTAAGTTATTCAAAACTTCAGAGGCGAGAACAAATGCAACTTGGATCGGCATATTGTGGGATTTGGGCGGAGCACGAAGCACCGAAGTCTAGATAAATGCAACATTTGTCTTTCTTAATCTTCTGTCTTTTTTAGTTTGCTTTGATGTTAGCATGGGTAACTTTTTTTTCATAAATTTCTCAGAGTTGGTTTGGAACAAATTTTCGAAAGGTAAACTATCTACATATTTGTTAAGTCGGTTAATTTGTCATCTTTTTTTTTTTTGCTGCACTCCTTGTATTTTTCTTGCAAAATTTATCATCTATAGGGCATAAGAAGGCACACAAAAAAATCATCTAGTTTTGTAGCTTGATAGGTAGAGTCAGGAAGTGGCACGGATGCCACCGGTCGTACTCGTACCGGCGGTCGCAGCCTCAGCTGTGCAGTCCATTTTTTCCAAAACAGAAGGCAGGCAGCGGTACGAGCACGCATACTACCAGCGCTCGTACCTGGAACACAAACAAGACTGGGCACCTGGGCAACAACACAAGCGGGGCGCGATCGGCTGTATCGTACCGAGCCAGGGGACCTTTCGTTGATTTATTTTGACGATCCAAGCCCAATGTTCTCCCTTTTAACCTTCTATAAATTTTCCGTTTACCCTATAAGATCCCTAACCTTTCATTATCTTTAGCAATTTCTTGTACTCAGTATATTTCTTCTGTTCTTTTAGCCGGCTGTATACGAAAAGTTGTGTGTTCTATTTGTGTGCATTTTTTCGTAGGGACTTGGACGCTGTGTGGTGACATATACGGTATGGTTCCAACCGTATGAATAACCACACCAGCCACTTTATTATTTTGTTTCAAAGATTGTCGCTGCAAGTGTTGTAAGATCTTCCTCGCTTAATAAATTTGTTGCAATTTAGAGGGGTATTCTCTCCTTAAGTGAGAGTCCCATCTGTTCAGCTTTAGTGGAAGAAAAAAAAAACTCTAGCACATGGATTGAGCATAAAACAGTTGTTTTCATCACAAGTGCACCAAATCAGAAACTAGGAGGCATGTACGTCTCTTAGACTCAGTTCGGCGGCTTAAACGTGGTACTTGGGTTCACTTGCCGGTTATACTGACACTAGTTTTCTGCATCTGTGTACTAACCCTTGTGCTTCTAAAAGAAAAGAAAAAAAAATCTCACAACTGCATTTTCTCTTATTTTTTACAGCTTTTTAAGCTTAGTGTCTACACAACTGTGGGATGCGATGGATCTTGGTTCAAGGAAGCACAGGAACGTCCCTGTCGACGTGCCATGGCGACATGTGCCTTGCTACTCGCAGCGGGCCTGTTCATCGACTCACGGAGCCTCGTTAGAGATGGTACTTCTTCGAATCTAGCAATGGTGGAGGCTCGGCGTCTCCTCAAACGTGTGCTTACGAGACGTTGGAGTTTGGCGGCGGTCGCTAGTTTGGCGAGTGCAGACAAGGTTATATTGTGATCCAAATTCATATACTAAAGGGATGCTAACTTCTGACAAGCGGAGCGAGACCCGTCGCATATATATACATCTTGTAAGCCGCCGACTAGGATTTATCAGATTATAAGATAACCACCAGAGTTTGTAAACACCCCCTGATATAGTGAAGTATTTGCTGGCTGGCGCCCGTGGTATTTCCCCTTCTGTGTTGAAAAGAGTTTTCCATGTTAAATCTTGTGTCTCCGCTGCTTTTTTCATTTATCGTTCTTTGTTATTTACTTGTCGCGTTTATAACAAACCCTAAGAATGGTTCTTTATCTTTCTATCTTTTAGGGTTCTATCTGCAAAGTTTCCAGGAAAAAGTGTTTTCTCCTGGTTCGTTTTCAGTTTCCACGTTTGTTGGTTCATGTAACTTGATTTTCTATTAATAAAATTCGTGGTTATTCTCGAAAAAACTATACACACTTTTTTTTGGCGTAGAACCAAAATTGAAGAGAAGAAAACTAACAAGTGTTGCAACTGGACATCCAACATAAGCCTGTGAAAGTATGGGCTAGTTCAAAGTTAACTAATTCGCCAAGAAAAAGCTTCAACTAACTGGACCAATTTTAACTATGATCGGGCGATGCTCTGCGTATCTAACTACCATGCATAACCAAATCAATCTTTCAGGTCCGAACTGTTTTGCCCCGCTCCTCTCTCTCAGGCGGAGGGCAGTAGATCACATCTCCACCGGCGTGAGCTTTCTGCCCCTCTCCCTCCTCTTGCCGCTCCGGCGGCAGGAGGGGGAGGGGACCTTGTTCCTCTGTTCTGTAGTTAGGGCTTGTCTGTTGTGGTGCATCGTTAGAATGGTGGGAGCGGCGCCCGAGCAAATAAATCTTCCTCAACTCCAGTCCCACACCGGCGGCAACCTGCATGGCGGCGTCTCGGAGTTGTTGGCAACGTGCTTGTCGATTTGTCTGGTCGACAGCTTGGTTTTCTCGCCGCTCTTCAGATCTGGTGAGATCTGTTTCTTGACGTGTCGTCGGTGTTTGTCGTTGTCCACGACGGGTCTAGGGGCCGGGACGAGGTGGATGCTCTGGAGCAAGGATGCTGGTCCGGAGGTGGTTGATTTGTCGTTATTCATCAACTTCATCGATGGGATGTGGAGGATCTTGGTCCAAGATAGCACGGAGACGTCCCCTAGTCGACGTGTCATAGCGACATGTGCATGGCTGCTTGCAGCGGGCTTGTTCATCGACTCACAAAGCTTTATTGACGATGGTGCTTTTTTGGATCTAACAATGGTGAAAGCTCAACGGTCTCTTTCAATCGCGTGTCTATTTTTCTGCGTGGTCTCTTGAAATCTCAACGGTTAGCTCGATTTTGGACAATAATCCAACACCCATGATATCAGGCCCAAGAGTGCTGAAGCAGGCCAACACCCAGTTAACTCGATTTTTCTTCTGGATCTGTTTCCAACAGGTCTTTCGTTAGGAACAATGCAGTCTAGCTGGCCAAGCAAGGGACCGTACCTGCCATCAACCAGTCGGAGTGTCCCAATCAGGTTGTAAATTCGGTAGATAGGAGAGCCGCGGAAGAAGGCTAGATGGCGCTCTCGGGTGCTAACTCCCAACAAAACCAGTTGGTGTGTAGCAGTAGCAGTCAGCTCTCACCTAATCATTCCTCGTAATCTCATACGGAGTATTTATATTAAGTGTGCACTGTCCATTGAAACCTTTGGTCGTATCGAAGATTGAAAGGAATTTTTAAAATCAAACAGGTTGGTTTGGTTGCTTTTGGGTGACGATCCAATTTGTCCTTTAGATTGTTTGCGAAGCCTTCCAGTCAAAGCAAGTGAACAAAAATGATTGTCTCAAAAAGGGGACAAGGAAGAAAGATGGTGATCTGTTTGTTATGGGCTGTAGGCATATTGGCCAGTGGAGACTTGTCATTGGAACGCTAACAGTGTATTGACGTAACAAATGTCTGTGTTAACAAATGTATATGTTGTAACCGTGCGAGTATATATACCTTTATCAATTAGACCTCTCGTTTTGGAGGTATCATGCATAGCATACACTAGTGTGTATGATAGTTCCTCCTAAATTAATGGATTATTATAAGGTCAGTATCTTAATCGAAAATGAAATATAGTTTTTTAAAAGGAAGGACTCAAACATTCTTTAGACAAATGTTGGTAGCCGTTAGTTGATGAATGATGACAGTCCCAACCGCGGATCAAGTGCTACTGCTATGACACATATCGACCAACTACTTGTTAAGTGGCTCCCTCTCCCTCTCCCGTGTCGCCCCCTCGTGGCGGCCGGGAGAAACCATACCGCGTCGCCCCCGCGTGGCGGCCGGGAGAAACCATACCGCGTCGCCGCCACCCCCCCTCTCCCCCTCCCCTCCCTCGCCACTGCCAGGGGGCACATCCAGGCAAAGCCTGGTCGGCGCCGGTGCCGGCGCCGGCAGGGACACCTCGTCCTCTCGTGTGCGCGGGCGGACGTGGTACTTCCTCCTCGGGCCAGGAGCGGCCCTCTCGCCGGGGGCCTCGGGCCAGGCGCGGCCCTCTCGTCGGGGGCCTCGGTGGCCGC
Organism: Lolium perenne; assembly: GCF_019359855.2. Taxonomy (NCBI): domain Eukaryota; kingdom Viridiplantae; phylum Streptophyta; class Magnoliopsida; order Poales; family Poaceae; genus Lolium; species Lolium perenne. The sequence continues at coordinate 141,037,513 of NC_067246.2, forward strand.
GCGTGGGCTCGGCTCGACGGCAGCACGACGGACACGAGGTGGTGGTGAGCCCTGCCGACGGTGGAGGGATGGGTGGGGGCGGGTTGCAGGGGGAAACCATAGGTCCTCTTCTCCTCACCTCTCGGCGGCCAGCGGTGGAGGGCTGGCGTTTCGGCTGCGGCGGTGCCCAGGCATGTGCGGTGTCTCCGGACTACGCGATCTGCACTTGATGTCTCCAACGGCAACCTTGGCCAGCCTGGGATGGTCGCCGGCGTGGGGGACCCGGCCTGAATAAAGGTGGCGGTCCTAGGGTCTCTCTTGGGCGAAGATGAAGACCTACCTGAGGCATGCCCTTCTCGATCTGGCCGGAGTGTTGAGTTCCGGAAGGCGCCGCCGGTGAATGTTGTCGTGCTTCTATTGCCTGGAGTTTGCTGGATCAGTGGTATTCGGTCGTGCGCACACATGCTTTTATTCCAACCATTTGGTTCTGGAGGGAGCTGCACGAAGCTCTATTCTGTGTTGAAAACAAGTGACATTTGGTCCATGGTGAAGTCAGAAGAAGAGAATATCATGAAACCTGGATTGAAGAACTAGCTAAGGGAGGTTTAAGTCTCTACGCTGTTGAGGGACTTGCTTGGTGTTCCGGGCTTCGCAGTAGTGCTATGAAAGTGGCGGCGGCAGCACATGTGAAGTTTTGAGTCTTACCTTTCAGGGTGAAAAGCCAAGGTGTGGCCTTAAATGGTTTTGTCTCGCAATATCCAAGTTTAAGACATTGTTTTGAGAGCGGGGACTATCTTCAGGGTGAAAACATAAGATCTTTGATCGGGCAACGACGACGATGATGCACTGTTCCCTTCTTGGAGGCGTCGCTTTTGGAGAGTCTGAATTCCAGGTGTTGTCTTGGTGGTGGGTGTATTGCTGTAGCTAAGGCTGGGATATTGTAGCTGGACTTTTATTTATTAGTTTTCTTTTTCTCTTTTTTTGGCTATGTGTTTCCGTAACATTAGGGCATTGCGTTGTTGCGGAGGGATGGGTGTAATTTGTATCTTTTGATATTAATATATTACCTTTATAAAAAAAAACTACTTGTTCAGTACTTCCCTGCGTAGTGAATCACCTTGTGGCAACACCTCGGCCTTTTGTCGGCACACTTTGACAAGAGCCATTTGCTACATTAACAAATGAAACAAAGAATTATGAGGTAGTTGCACATTAAGCATAAGGGCATCTCCAACGGGCCAACGCATTTTGAACGTCCAAAATGTCCGCGCGTGTTTGCATCGGTCCGTGGACGCAAAAATGGTCATGTGTCCATTTGTGTCGGGTGGCTCCAGCGGCCAACGCATTTTGGGCGCGGGCCATTTATTTTTCAGAAATTTCCGAAAATAGCTTAAACAATCAAAGTGCACGAATATATAGCCATCATATTGGCTCAAATTGAGGTCTCAAATAAGTTCATCACATTTTGCACATGGTACGGCGCAAAATGGAGTCCAAAAGGGGCACAACATGGCCAGAACAACAAATATAGTGCAAAAGGAGGCCACGGTGCTTGATAATGGCGCCGTAGATCAAGCGTCTCCCGCGCGGATTTTGGCGCGCTTCTTCATGAACCAGGCCATGGTGTCGTCGTCCATGTTGCTCAAGTCGGCCAGCATGATCCTTGTGTCCTCTGCACGGGTCTTGGCATCGGCGTCCCATCCTTCAGGCCTCGCCGTCACGCAATTTGGCCTCGGCGTCTGCCATTTTAGCCTCGACGTCCCTCCTTTGGACCTCAATGGCCTCTTTGGTGAGGTTGAGGTAGATGGCAGTTGTGGCCTCGTTTTCCAGACGCTTCTTATCCTCCCTTTTGTCCATGGCGGCTTGATTCTCGGCCATCATCTTCTTCAAGGTACGCGTCAATGCAAGGGCTGATGCCTCGCGGGCTAGATCGGCATTGGTAGCCTTATGGCCACGGGGACCATGTGGAAGGGTTTTCTTCCTAGGATCGTCGTCTTCGCCATCGACGACAACTGTTGTTGTCCCATTCTTGGCAGCTTCATGGTAGGTCGCATAGCCTACCCTCCACTTTGGCGCGTCCTTCAGCTTCTCCCAGCAATAGATCATATAGAAACCCTTTGTATGTGTTGCCCTGAACCTCTCCAAGGCCCTGGATACCTGCAATTGGTTAAAGCGCAGATCATGGTTCGCTAATGATGTACATAGAATAGAATGATGATGCCCGTTTCTTTACCACTCCAAGCACGCCAATGCCGCTCTGGGGGTGGACAACAAGATGTTCGACGGCGGCACAGAACTTGTCGGTCTCTTGTTTGATGTAGCTCCATCTTTTTCTGATGGACTCTTCCGTGCGAGGGCTTTTCATCTCGTAGGGCGCATGACGCTTTCTCTCATGGTACTCCTAGACCACCTTGGCCCAGTACACCTTGCCCTTTTGTTGGGCGCCACTAATGTAGTCATGGCTGGTCGCTAGCCACGCCTCGCACAAACACTTGTCCTCCTCGTCGTTGAAGCTGCAGGTCATGTGGTTCTCCCCATTCTTCTTGGTACCATCATCTGTGGTGAGGACAGGCCCTGTTGGCGCCTCCTCATAGTCATCGACGCAGACGGTTGTTGCATGCGTGGGCTGGGTGGAGAACAACCGTGCGCCATCGATGTCCACCCCATCATGCGTCTGTGGCCACTGATCATGCGACCCTATCCCGGCGCCGACATCGCCAACGAAGCCACTGCCAAAGATCATGGCTTGGATGTCGCCCTCATTGCGTCTCGTCCAATAAGCCTACGAATCAACAGGCGTCAGTTGAATGACACACGACAGACCGACACACTGAGAGAGCTAACGTACCGGGTCATCCATCGTCAGGGCAGAAGGAGGTATTTCCTCAAACAGGCTGCGAGGCACCGGCATGCTCTCCTCCGGGACCTAACGCATCTTTTGTGTCGCGCCCGGGCACGAGTCACCGCTCCTCGGTGTCCGGTTCAGGTCGGGAACCGGCGCCCCGTTGAAGTGCACCGGCGCGGTGCCGGAGGCGAACCTCGACGCCGTGTGAACCTGCAAGGGTGCAGGCATTCCAGGACATAGTTGGGAACTTACCGAGCTTACCGACAAGGTCGGGAGAGCGACGCCGATGATCCACTCTTGCTTGACGAGGAGCATGGCCTCCGCCAGGCTCGGACGGAGGCCTACTTGCGCAGCGCCGGCTTTTAGCTGCACCTGCCACGCGATGTGCCGGGTGACCTCCACATGCTGGGCGGCGGCGGCTGCTGCATTGCTCTCCTTCAGATTCTTGCGTTGGCCGCGACGCTTCGCGGTCTCGACGCCTTTCTCCTCCTTGGATAACACCTTCTTTGCCGCCTTAGGCTTAGCTTCCCGAACGCCGGTGGCGGAACGTTTTGATTCGGCCGAAGATGCGGCCTCCATTGGGGCTATGGTGGTGGCTATGGGGGAGTCTGAGGCAACGGCTACGAGGGTTCCCTCGAAATCCATGGTGGCTGCAGTGACGAGGACGTCCATCGCTATGGCCTGGACTGTTGGCGCCAGTCTACTTTGATTTTTCGCGCTGGGAATGGCCACTGGTGGGAATGTTATCGGCGTCCCTGCCACTGGCCCGTCCGCACAGCGTCCACCGAGACGCAAACTCGACATATATTTGGGTCAGGTTTGCATCTCCGTGGACAGCTCGGACACTATGCGTCGGGCCGCTGGACCTGGTCACATAAGCATTTTTCGTCCATGCAGACTCACCCCGCTGGAGATGCCCTAAGACATTCTAAACTCCATCATACAACAGTCGGCAGATAATAAACATAAACATCTAAGCTAGCTAGGAAGATAAATAGGATAATAAGCTAGTAGGATAAGTAGCATATTAGGCTAGTATATAAACATAAGAGGTCCTACTCCGGTAATCCCCGGTCTAAGAGTATCTCCAGCCGCGTCCCCCAAAGGGATTTGGGGTTCGCTGGAAAAAATTTCGTTTCCAGCTGCGCGCCCCAAAGGCCCTTTCCATCCGGTGCGGCCCAATACGGTGTCCGGCGCCTCGAGCTCGTCCCCGCTCCACAGGGGACGCTCCGGGCACGCCGGACACAGCGAAATGCGAGGCGAGGAGACGCGGGTCCGACCCGTCAGGGACTCACGAACGAAGCGTCGCTGCTTTGCCTTAATGGCGACGGAGGGGCAGGCGAGACATCTCGTCAGCGCTACGCGGCCTCCACGCGTCGCCAATGTTCGCACGCCACCACGCTTTCTTCCCGCCACTTCTAGCATCTTCCCGCGCTATCTTCCCGCCTCTTTTGGCGACGCCGACGTCTATAAAAAGCCTCCCCCGCTCAATGGTAGCCACCACAGCCGTCGGCACCCCTTTCTCTGCCGCAACCACAGCCCTCGTCGCATAAACACCACCTGCTCAATGATGAACCGCCCCGGCGCCGGACAGTTCCCTCCACCACCATCTCCACCACCACATTTTGTCATGGTGAATCGACAGATGCCATGGGTAGGCTTAAGATAGGGGCCGGATGTACGCTTGAGGATCCGGGTGAGGGGAAGGATTTGAGGAGAAGGAGATTGAACTCAGGATCGTATTGATTTCAAGAACTTGGCCAAGGGCCAGAGGTTGAAGATGTATGGACTACAAGGTGAAAACCTACAAGTCAAGGGTCGATCCTACTGAATGCTAGATCCCCGTACAGGGGTGCCCCTCCTCTCCTTATATAGGGAGAGGAGGCTTACAAGGGAAGAAATCCAAGGCGTATTTTGCTGACCTAAGCTACTTTATCAAGCTTCTTTGGATCCAGGGATGATGTTTCTGTCTTTAATCAGAGGGCTGGTGACCTCCTCCGGTATCTTTATCGTCAGCTTCACCTTTGACGTCAGGGCTTAGATTAAAGCTAAAGTGCTTCGCTCATCTTGTCCTTTAGTCCTTGAGGGAATATTTGACCAGGGTGCCGACATGCTACAGTTGAGCCTAAGACGGATCTCCGGTATATTTTTACATATGAGCTCCGGCTTCTTTGCCTTTGTACCTCAGTCTCTTCTGTTTCCCGTACTCCGGCATACCCCTCCTGGTATACCGGACTGTACCAACTTGGCATTGTTAAACTTAACTCTCGGGATCCGGATTAATATTTAATCCGGTATATGAATCGTTTATCATGGCATATTTGCCATAGTCTTGACCTACCGGGGGTCATCCCCCCGACATTAGTCCCCGAAGCTGGTGTGGTCCGGCTGGTTCATCCGACGGACCATACCAGGTTCCTATTCCGAATGTACTGGATTAACCATTCCGGTTTCAACTTATGCTTAGTCGGCGTCTCGTCGGACACAAACCGAACAACCTAACTCATCAAAACCTTTCCGGCTTCTTTTCGACGGTTTCTTTGTCACTAAGTTTTCCACAGCGAAGTCGAGAATATCTCAATATCCGCGCCTGTCAGTGACATGTGCACTGTAACTGACACCACAGTGTCAGCGGGGGTCAAATCTCTCATCTCCCGCGCACATTTATTACGCCGCACATGATCTGTGTGTCCTTCTGTGTGGCCGCTGTAGAACCCGCGTGTATCGCGGCGCCACGTGGCGGCCCAACCGCCAAAGGGACGTGGTTCGGGCGGTTTAGGGCCCACTAAGCCCCGCGCCTATATAATGGGCGATGGTTCGGCGTCGTCCCCATCGCACTCGCACTCTCGCCATTTTCTCCTCCCCAGTGAGCTGTCTCTGAGCGTCCGCGCCGCCGCTCGCCGCCGAAGCCACCTCCTTCGACGAACCTCTGTCGCGCCCTGCCGCTTGTTTACGGTCAGTGCGCCTCGATCGACCCTCTTTTTCTTCCTCTGCGTTCTTCGTGTTCATCATAGATGCGGTAGATTTATTTACACCTTTTTCTCTTTTTTCTTGTCTTTAGATCTCCGCGAGCGAGTAGAAGTCGTGAAACTTGTTGTTAGGTAACACGCCGGTATCTTAGTCCAATGGCATCCGAAGAATCCGAGATAGATCTTTCCGGTAACTCTCGGGTTAGCGCCGAGCTCGAGATATCATGGGGTGAGGATGACGCTATGGATCAAGAAGCCGGAGGCCAAGAAGAAGAAACCGACGGGCTGGAGCAAGAAGCCGGCCCTAGCTCCGCGGCCTATTCTCGAGGTCGTTGGAGGGGCTCCAACGTGACGGAAGCCGAAATTGAGTGGCTGTACCGGTCGCGTAGGATACCGAAGGGGGTAACCCGGATTCCTGGGGATGAGCTAGAGCCCGTGATTAATCCGGGGGAAGTGGTGGTTTTCACCGCCCATTTCGAGCGTGGCTTTGGCCTGCCGACGTCGGATTTCTTCCGGCGCTTCCTCAACTTCTACAAGCTTCAGCCCCACCATCTCCCCGACAATGTTGTTTTCTATCTCTCTTCTTTTGTTTCTTTTATGGAAGGATTCGTCGGTATCTAGCCTACCGTCAAAACCTTCGCTCGATTCTACAATATCCGGATCAACTCGATCCAGGATCCCTAGTTACCTCTTCCTAAGCCGGTAGTTCAGTGCGGGGCGTGCATTATCACGCCCCGCCAGAAGAGCCCCTATTATAAGCTCTCCGGCTTAGAATCTTGCCGGAAGTGGCAACAGACTTTCTTTTATGTTAGGAATTTTGTCCCTTCCGACCTGATCAACCTTCCGGCCTATGTTCCCGGGGAACCAGCCAGAACCAACTGGCAGTACATTCCAAAGGATAGCCACGACAAAACCAACCGGATTATCCGGTATATCAAGAAGCTCAAGAAGGACACCGATCTCTGCGCTGATGATGTCGTGCGCACATTTATCTCGCGCCGGGTTCTCCCACTACAGCGTCGCGCTCACAAAATCTGCTAGATGACCAGCAACTAGTAAACTTAGTAGCCAAAGGATGTGAGTACCTTTTACCTTACCTCCCCAGCAACGCCGCCAAAAAATAGCTTGATGTCTATGCACGCTTCTATTCTTGTAGACAGTGTTGGGCCTCCAAGTGTAGAGGTTTGTAGAACAGCAGCAAGTTTCCCTTAAGTGGATCACCCAAGGTTTATCGAACTCAGGGAGGTAGAGTTCAAAGATATCCCTCTCAAGCAACCCTGCAATTACGATACAAGAAGTCTCTTGTGTCCCCAACACACCCAATACACTTGTCAGATGTATAGGTGCACTAGTTTGGCGAAGAGATAGTAAAATGCAAGTGATATGGATGAATATAAGTGGTAATAACAATCTGAAATAAATATGGCAGCAAGTAAACATGCAGTAAAATAGTAAATAAATAGTGATTTGATGTTTGGAAACAAGGCATAGGGATCATACTTTCACTAGTGGTCACTCTCAACAATGATATCATAAAGGAATATAAATATAAGCACTTCACTATGCTACTCTGAAAGACTCTCCGGCTGGATAACGAACACTAATCCATTGTGTAGGTCTGCAAAACCAAACCTTAAAAATGTATTCCCAAGTACTAATGAACACCCGCGTTGTACTTTGAGCATTCATAGGCGGTACTAACACACCACAATTTCATAGAGACATCCAACTCAAATCATAATTCAGTGAACAAGTATTCTATGAAATATAGCCTAAGAGACCCACACGGTGCACAGACTCCACCTTTACACACGTGGGACAAGGAGTCTCCGGAGATCACATAAGTAAAGTTCCCTTGAATAGCATAACGACATCTAGATTACAAAGATCATGGTCACATAAAGATTACACCATGGGAGAGAGAGATAAACCACATAGCTACCGGTCGAGCCCTCATCCCTGAGGGAGAACTACTCCCTCCTCATCATGGGAGCCAGCAACAGCGATGGAGATGGCGGTGGAGTCGATGGAGATGGCTCCGGGGGCAATTCCCCGTCCTGGCAGGGTGCCGGAACAGAGACTTTTGTCCCCCGGATCTTGTCTGTGACGTTGGCGGAGGCTTGTATCTTTAGGGTTTTGCGTCGAAGGCTTTATATAGGCGGAAGGGCGAGGTTGGTGGAGGCCTGGTTGCCCCACACCACCCCTAGCTTCGGGCCAGGGACAGGCCGTGCCTAGGGCAGGTGTGGCCAGCCTGTGGCCCCCTTCATCTCTTTTCTGGACTCCGTCTTCGCTCTGGGAAAATAGGAACTTTGGTTTTTGTTTCATCAATTCCGAGAATATTTCCTGTATAACTTTCATGAAATACAAAAACAACAGAAAACGGGGAACTGGCACTGTGGCATCTTGTCAATAGTTAGTGCCGGAAAATGCATAAAAGTGCCACGAAGTGTAAACAAAACATATAGCAATTGGTGTAAAACAAGCATGAATCATCAAAAATTATAGATACCTTTGCAACGTATCAGAGGACGGCGACAAGGCGGAGTGTAACATCCCAAATTTTAAAACAAAGAGAAAATGAATTTTTCTATTTCCAAAATTTAGAGCTAACAAAAAATTTATTTAATTTCCATGTGTGGCGTAATATGGATGAATGATTGTATGACTTTGCCATGCTTTGTGATTGAATTACATCATCTCTAAACCCTAACCATGATCCTTTGAGATCAAAGAGAAGAAAAGAGGAAGAATAGAAAAATGCACACCACCTCACATATGTGGCATATAGCCATAATGGAAAAACTTGACCTATGCCACTATACTTTATCCAAATGGTTTGAAACCATCACTACACTTAACCTAACCCACAAGGAACCCAAATTAGTGACCTTAGGTCAAAGGAAAATAAAATAAAATAAAAACATGAAACTCACATATGTGGGTATATGGCCAAATTGCAAATTTGAGCCTAAGCCCTACTCCTTTGTTGGAGATGATGAAACACAATCCTAAACTCAAATAATACCTAAGAACACAACACCACACCTTTTGGGTTCAAAGAAAGTCAAAGGAAAAGAAATAGAAAAATACAAATAATCACACACATGTGCTTATGGCCAAATTTTGCAAATCCTTAACCTAGGCCAATTTGGCTTGTGCCATTGGTTGGATAATGTTACTAAACAATTAAGAACACTTTTTAAATCAAAGAAACTCAAATCAAATCAAATTAGAGTTCAAAATGAGCTCACATGAGATAATGGTCAAATCTACCAATTATAACATGACACCTACTTTGAGCCTCTGTATTAAGAGATTTTTAAACTAAACAACCTCAAATCTTTGCACCTCATCCAAGACGACATCAAGGTGAACAACTTTGGTAAAACACACCCCTGCAAATTCGTGCCCAAATTCAAATTATGATCAAGCAAAGTAGCAACCTTGAAACAAAAACAAGATCATACACTTTTTGAAATCTTGCAAACCAACTCAACTTTGCACACCACCACCACCCCGGTGTGCCATCTAACATATGAATCAACTCCACCAAATTTCATTTCAAAATTTGAAAATTTTCTTCTTGTGGCCATTGTGTCGAACACTTGGTGGGTAGAGACCAAATAAAACATAAACCACTATTTCAAACAGGGTTTGGCCTAACATTGTTTCCCCAAATGCTCACACATAGTGCCCTAGCCCCTCCTCTAGCCATGCCATGCATTGCTGCCCCCTCGGCCTCCACATTTTTGGCAAGGGCATTGCCATGCCGGCCATGCCATGCACTCACTTTGCCACCCTACTCCCTCTCTCACCTCTGGCCTATCTAACCATGTCTAGTAGACAAGCCTCACTCTCCTAGTCACGCCTAAACTAGCCATGGTTGGAGAGGAGCACCGCAGTGCCTGGAACGCGCCATGTCCGCGACGCCCATAACGTGCCAGTGCGCGCATGGACACGCCCTGGACACCACAGAGCATCGTCGAACGCCGTCGACTCAGCCCTCCGCTCGCCCTCTCCTTTCTCCCACATGCTCACCAGGACGACAGCTACCCGCCAGACATGCTCCCTTGCCCGCGCGAGCGCTGTAGCCGTTGCCATCATCGACGCCTGCCGCCACGGCCGCGCCGACCGTCGCATGCTCCCGACCGCGTTAGGCACCGCCCAGCCGCGCCATTACCACCAGGAGAACCGCCAGGGCATGCTGAACAGCACCACGCCCTCGCCTAGCTCGCTAGCGCTTTGTACCGCCCGCGCCATGCTCGACCCTCTCCACAGCACACGGCCTCGCTCCGCCGCTATAAAAGGAGCACCTCCCCTCTCAATTCAAGCACACAGCCAGCTTCCCCTCCTCTCACTTGCTCTCCTCGCATCTCTCCTCCTTCACATTAGCCACCACGCCGCCCCAATTTCATCACCGGAGGCCGCCGGAGACGCTGAAGACCGAGCCCTCGAATTCGTCCACCTCAGGAGCCGCCGCGACCCTCTCTCGACTCGTCGTCGTCGCCTCGGTTGTTTGCCCGCCTCGCTAACCTCGCTGGACGCCGGTAAGGACCTCCCCTGGACCCCCCTGGCCGCCGGTAGGGTTTGGACCTCGCCGGAGCTCGTCGCCGACGAGGATGAACCGCAGTCGTCCGATCCTAATATAATCGTGCGGCGCAGACGGAAACTTACCGGTTCGGCGTTTACGTGACGCTGACCGGTGGAGCCCAGCGTCAGACGGCCCGCGTGTGCTAGACGCACTGCTGGGCCGGCCCAGTCCATTTTCTCTCTGTGGCCCAATTTCTTTTCCCGCCTAAGCCCATTCGTTCAAATTCAAATATTTCGAATTAGTTAATTTGCTCACTGATGCCATTTTCAAAAATGAATAGAATTAAATCTACTTGGCCAAATTTAATGAATTTTATATATTTGTAAAGCTTAGAAAAATAATCTAAATAACTACACTTGTCTCAACCCTAGATTCATTGAAGAATTAATGTGATAAAAATAACAAGGCAGGGCCTTTTCAAACTTCAAACATTTATTAAAAATCAACCTTAAGTGATTTTGAGTTGATTCCAACTCTCATAAATCACATTTCACATACTCTACTTAGATATGTAAAAATATCACATAGTTGTTTGTATAATCATGGTCTAGATTAAATAATGGCTATATGGCTATTTCTAGTCAAATTATCCAAAACTATTTATTAAATCATATGAGAGGTATTGCTCTCATTTAAATCTTTGTCTCAAGTAATTCAGCATGAGGTAGTGACCATGGTCTACATAATCTCATATTGAATTATTTGGTGATATTAAATTATGATTATGGTAGTGTTAAATTGCATGAGGTATATTACCTCATTTAAATCATTTTCCCAAATGATGAGTATGAAGTGTTGATCTTGGTCAACATGTGATCATACCTTATTATTTGAGGAAATTAAATCTTAACAAGATTCAATGAGAGGAAATTATTTCTCCAAATAATGAAATAGAAATTATAATCAATTTGCAATGAGAGGAAATTATTTTTCTTAATAAGAAAACAAAGTCAACCAACATGTTAATAGTATTGTGATGTTAGCATAGCTTGTGTGAACCAATTGTGTGCTTAGTCTAGCTCTTAAGCTTGGTTTGGTGATTGTTACCTCGTATCCGTTTTTAGACGCTAGTACCGAGGAGTACCAGGAGGAGGAGGAATACTTCCAGGAAGAAGAAGACCACTTTGATCAGTACACCAACCAAGGCAAGCTAATATTCTTGCAAAGTGCAAAGCTCTACCAGAGCAAGGCACATTCACCTATTACTTTATGCTTCATGATCCAATCCCAAGTTTTATCCTTACAAGCTTTTACTTTGATTATTAAAGTTTACTTTTATAGTTAACTTTGGTCTAAATATAGAGTACTACAAGAGTATCAAATTTAGCCTAGAGAGCTACAAGATAGTTAGCACCCCTCATGACTAGTTGCTAGTGCTAACAAATAAAATTGACTACTCTAGATGCGAACATGTGAAATGAAATGACTTTGAAAGATTTTGAAGGTGAATGTGACTTGAATGACATGATGAATTTGATAAAAACTGATGGTTGGGTTCGGATGCGATACCATTCCAATTATTTAGTACCCCCACAATACCTGATTATGGGTAGGGCTTAACTGGAAGTTTATGCATCTTAGTATGGGTTCCCTCTAAACAAGCGTCATAGGGGTTATGCCGAGGCTGCCTCCGTTGAAAGTGAAATGATGTGAAATGACGTGAAATGAGGTGAATGTCCGACCCAAGCCCTGTGCAGTTCCCAGGCTGACGGTTTGTCTTCACTGGGAGGCCAAGCTCATGGGGAGAGGTGCCTATACAAGGGTATGTAAGTGAAAGGTTATGGTTGATGATCCGTGTACTGAGTTACGATTATTCAGGGTTATCCCTGATGGATGTAATCAAATGTTGTGGCACAAGTGTACAACCTCTGCAGAGTGTAAACCTATTCGAATGGCTGTGTCCACGGTTACGGACGATTGGAAAGGCCATACTGTTCCGTTGTCAGATGTTTTCGTAAAGAGGAATGATGAATTGAAATGGTGACTTGACTTGAATCACAACTGAGTTGTGGGAATGACACTAATGTTCCCACTTGAGTTAGTTAGTAATTGAAGAGTCTTTTACTAAATGCTTATGAACTAAAATTGGCTTTATGCAAATAAACCTAGAGCTTAATTAGCACCCCATTACTAAAGTTGATAGTTTTTACACTAGTATTTGTTTGTGAGTAGTTTAAAGTACTCACGGCTGTGTCCCTGGCTATTCAAATGGCCAGACTATGAAGAGGAGCAGCAGTATCAAGATGACGGACAGCAGGACGTCTACGACAACTAGGAGTATCTTCTGACGTCAAGCGTTGGCCTGTGGATTAGATAGTCCACTACTACTTCGCTTCCGCTATTTGTGATGTTCGTTGATCAATAGATCAACTATTATTGTAATATTGCATCATGTGATCTACTTTTGTAAGACGACTATGGATTGTAATGAATGATGACTTATGATATCAATTGTTATGTCTCGCAACAACACTCTTCCTGGGATTGCGATGTATGGCATAATGGGCATCGAGACTTAAAAAACCGGGTGTTGACAAGTTGGTATTAGAGCCATTGTTTGACCTTAGGAGACCCTAGTTAGAATGGACGTCTGAAAAACTTAGTTTCAAAACCAATGAAGTGAATATTTACGAAAACTTATTCTCACTCTTATCCTTGAGACCTTTTCAAAAGAGAAATTCATACTCTACCTTTCTTTTTAAATTCTACATAAAATTTGGCACACTTGGTCACTTCTCTAACTTACTCATCCTCATTGTTCATAGATGGAGTACAAATGTGAGTCCTACCAGATTGGCCAGGGAGGAGACCTAATGTTCGAGAAGGATCTGGAGGAACTAGTTGAATATCTAGGACGCCCATATCCCGAGTTCTTTGGAGTGCCACTCAACAATCCATTGGGAAGACAACCTCGGTGGGAAGTTACTGTAGATCTGAGAGGAAAGCTAGGAGCCCCAATATGGGAAACCATATGGTTTTCTGTAACAGGGAACTCTTGGAAGGATGGAATAGCCAAAGCCATGCAGGAAGCAATTGCCCGTCTGTGTGGAAAAATGAGAACAAGATCAAGAACACTCGCTTTGTTTACTACCCAAGACATGACCCCATGGGAAGACCACTAACCATGCCACCGCACCCGGAGATAAACAACTATGTCGCATGCCTGGACTTCCTGCTTCACAAGACCCGCAAGGAGTTGGACAACGCCCGCGCCTTTCGGTAAGCACATTACCCATGAAGATGAAGAACCCACCATGAAGAGTAGTATCACTAAATCACTTGAGTAGGTGTGAGTTTGTATCTGTCCCCTTGTATCGTAGAGCGAATGAATGGTTCTTCAAACCAACGGTGTGTTAGATTTGTAATGTGTGATGTTTGGTATGAATGAAAAAGTGTTGTTGGTTTTTACCCCCTCAACACTACTCAAGTTTTCAAGTTTTGAACTTTTTAAACTGAAACCAAACAAACCATAGAAATTTCCCTCTTATCTCATGATCTACCTCAATGTTCAGATGGCCCCACCAACCCGCAGCACCAACCAAGACGCAATGATGCAGATGTTGCAAATGATGATGGCCGGTAGAGAAGCCGAGAGAGCTGAACGACAAGCCAATATTGCAGCACTGCAGCAGATAGCTCAGAACAATCAAGGCCATGGAAACCACGATCACCCTAGATCGAAGTTGAAGAACTTTCAAAACACTAACCCTCCCATGTTTAGCAAGTCAGAAGAGCCCCTAGACGCTGATGACTGGCTCCAGACAATGGAGAACAACCTAGAAGTTGCGGGAGTACAAGCCACAGAAAAAGTACTGTTCGCCACCCACTACCTGTCAGGACCTGCCAGAGCCTGGTGGACAAGTGGCCGTGCAATGAATGCGGGACAAATGATGACCTGGGAAGATTTCAAGCTCAAGTTTAGCAAGTACCATGTGCCCCAAAGACTGATCAAGAAGATGAGAGATGAGTTCCGCGAACTCAAGCAAGGAAGGATGTCTGTGGTGGAATACCGCGACAGGTTTCTCACTATGTCAAGGTACGCCCCGGATGAGACCGACACCAACGAGAAGAGGAAGGAAAGATTTTTGAATGGACTCCACAACGAGATGCAGACTGTGCAGGTCAACATTCCCTTTGCTGACCTAGAAGCCCTGGTGGACTCCACCATCCAGATGGAATGGAAGCTTCACCAAGCCAACGAGAACCGCAAGCGCCGTATGATGAACCAGAATGGGTCCAGCAATGCCCAGAAGTACCGCAGCAATTCATCTGGAGGATTTGCCCCAAGATACAACAAGCCCCCCGCTCAGACATACCGCCCAAGCTACACCAACAACAATGGAGGACCCCCGAAGCCCGGAGGCAACAACAACAACAACCACCCCAATGGTAACAACAACCCCAATAATGCCCCAAGGACTGGAAGCAACGTTGTTCCCATCACCCCCAAGGACAAGTCAACCATAACTTGTTATGAATGTGGAATTGTGGGTCACTACTCCAATGAGTGCCCCAAAAGGTTAGCCAAGACTGTCCCCAATACCGCTGCACCTGCCCAGCAACAGCGCCGCTTTGCAGCAAAAAGGAACCCGAACAACCGCAACGGACGCCTCTACCACATGAATGCAACAAAAGCACATGAAGCACCTCAGGCCATGCCAAGTATGTTTTCCTGTTAACCCAATTGCCCAATCTCTCTTAGGAACCTAACTTTTCTTAAAATCTCGGGATGAGATTTGTTTAAGGGGGAAGGGTTTGTAACATCCCAAATTTTAAAACAAAGAGAAAATGAATTTTTCTATTTCCAAAATTTAGAGCTAACAAAAAAATTATTTAATTTCCATGCGTGGCATAATATGGATGCATGATTGTATGACTTTGCCATGCTTTGTGATTGAATTACATCATCTCTAAACCCTAACCATGATCCTTTGAGATCAAAGAGAAGAAAAGAGGAAGAATAGAAAAATGCACACCACCTCACATATGTGGCATATAGCCATAATGGCAAAACTTGACCTATGCCACTATACTTTACCCAAATGGTTTGAAACCATCACTACACTTAACCTAACACACAAGGAACCCAAATTAGTGACCTTAGGTCAAAGGAAAAGAAAATAAAAACATGAAACTCACATATGTGGGTATATGGCCAAATTGCAAATTTGAGCCTAAGCCCTACTCCTTTGTTGGAGATGATGAAACACAATCCTAAACTCAAATAATACCTAAGAACACAACACCACACCTTTTGGGTTCAAAGAAAGTCAAAGGAAAAGAAATAGAAAAATACAAATAATCACACACATGTGCTTATGGCCAAATTTTGCAAATCCTTAACCTAGGCCAATTTGGCTTGTGCCATTGGTTGGATAATGTTAATAAACACTTAAGAGCACTTTTTGAATCAAAGAAACTCAAATCAAATCAAATTATAATTCAAAATGAGCTCACATGAGATAATGGTCCAATCTCCCAATTATAACATGACACCTACTTTGAGCCTCTGTATTAAGAGATTTTTAAACTAAACAACCTCAAATCTTTGCACCTCATCCAAGACCACATCAAGGTGAACAACTTTGGTAAAACACACCCCTGCAAATTCTTGCCCAAATTCAAATTATGATCAAGCAAAGTAGCAACCTTGAAACAAAAACAAGATCATACACTTTTTGAAATCTTGCAAACCAACTCAACTTTGCACACCACCACCACCCCTATGTGCCATCTAACATATGAATCAACTCCACCAAATTTCATTTCAAAATTTGGAAATTTTCTTCTTGCGGCCATTGTGTCGAACACTTGGTGGGCAGAGACCAAATAAAACATAAACCACTATTTCAAACAGGGTTTGGCGTAACTTTGTTTCCCCAAATGCTCACACATAGTGCCCTAGCCCCTCCTCTAGCCATGCCATGCATTGCTGCCCCCTCGGCCTCCACATTTTTGGCAAGGGCATTGCCATGCCGGCCATGCCATGCACTCACTTTGCCACCCTACTCCCTCTCTCACCTCTGGCCTATCTAACCATGTCTAGTAGACAAGCCTCACTCTCCTAGTCACGCCTAAACTAGCCATGGTCGGAGAGGACCACCGCAGTGCCTGGAACGCGCCATGTCCGCGACGCCCAGAACGTGCCAGGGCGCGCATGGACACGACAGAGCATCGTCGAACACCGTCGACTCAGCCCTCCACTCGCCCTCTCCTTTCTCCCACGTGCTCACCAGGACGACAGCTACCCGCCAGACATGCTCCCTTGCCCGCGCGAGTGCTGTAGCCGTCGCCATCATCGACGCCTGCCGCCATGGCCGCACCGACCGTCGCATGCTCCCGACCGCGTTAGGCACCGCCCAACCGCGCCATTACCACCAGGAGAACCGCCAGGACATGTTGAACAGCACCACGCCCTCGCCTATCTCGCTATCGCTCTGTACCGCCCGCGCCATGGTCGACCCTCTCCACAACACACGGCCTTGCTCCACCGCTATAAAAGGAGCACCTCCCCTCTCGATTCAAGCACACAGCCAACTTACCCTCCTCTCACTTGCTCTCCTCGCATCTCTCCCCCTTCACATTAGCCACCACGCCGCCCCAATTTCATCACCGGAGGCCGCCGGAGACGCTGAAGACCGAGCCCTCGAATTCGTCCACCTCAGGAGCCGTCGCGACCCTCTCTCGACTCGCTGTCGTCGCCTCGGTCGTTTGCCCGCCTCACTGACCTCGCTAGACGCCGGTAAGGACCTCCCCTGGACCCCCCTGGCCACCGGTAGGGTTTGGACCTCGCCGGAGCTCGTCGCCGACGAGGACGAACCGCAGCCGTCCGATCCTAATCTAATCGTGTGGCGCAGACGGAAACTTACCGGTTCGGCGTTTACGTGACGCTGACCGGTGGAGCCCAGCGTCAGACAGCCCGCGTGTGCTAGACGCACTGCTGGGCCGGCCCAGTCCATTTTCTCTTTGTGGCCCAATTTCTTTTCCCGCCTAAGCCCATTCGTTCAAATTCAAATATTTCGAATTAGTTAATTTGCTCACTGATGCCATTTTAAAAAATGAATAGAATTAAATCTACTTGGCCAAATTTCATGAATTTTATATATTTGGAAAGCTTAGAAAATTATGTAAATAACTACACTGGTCACAACCCTAAATTCATTGAAAAATTAATGTGATAAAAATAACAAGGCAGGGCCTTTTCAAACTTCAAACATTTATTAAAAATCAACCTTAAGTGATTTTGAGTTGATTCCAACTCTCATAAATCACATTTCACATACTCTACTTAGATATGTAAAAATATCACATAGTTGTTTGTATGATCATGGTCTAGATTAAATAATGGCTATATGGCTATTTCTAGTCCATTTCAAATTATCCAAAACTATTTATTAAATCATATGAGAGGTATTGCTCTCATTTAAATCTTTGTCTCAAGTAATTCAGCATGAGGTAGTGACCATGGTCTACATAATCTCATATTGAATTATTTGGTGATATTAAATTATGATTATGGTAGTGTTAAATTGCATGAGGTATATTACCTCATTTAAATCATTTTCCCAAATGATGAGTATGAAGTGTTGATCTTGGTCAACATGTGATCATACCTTATTATTTGAGGAAATTAAATCTTAACAAGATTCAATGAGAGGAAATTATTTCTCCAAATAATGAAATAGAAACTATAATCAATTTGCAATGAGAGGAAATTATTTTTCTTAATAAGAAAACAAAGTCAACCAACATGTTAATAGTATTGTGATGTTAGCATAGCTTGTGTGAACCAATTGTGTGCTTAGTCTAGCTCTTAAGCTTGGTTTGGTGATTGTTACCTCGTATCCGTTTTTAGACGCTAGTACCGAGGAGTACCAGGAGGAGGAGGAATACTTCCAGGAAGAAGAAGACCACTTTGATCAGTACACCAACCAAGGAAAGCTAATATTCTTGCAAAGTGCAAAGCTCTACCAGAGCAAGGCACATTCACCTATTACTTTATGCTTCACGATCCAATCCCAAGTTTTATCTTTACAAGCTTTTACTTTGATTATTAAAGTTTACTTTTATAGTTAACTTTGGTCCAAATATAGAGTACTACAAGAGTATCAAATTTAGCCTAGAGAGCTACAAGATAGTTAGCACCCCTCATGACTAGTTGCTAGTGCTAACAAATAAAATTGACTACTCTAGATGGGAACATGTGAAATGAAATGACTTTGAAAGATTTTGAAGGTGAATGTGACTTGAATGACATGATGAATTTGATAAAAACTGATGGTTGGGTTCGGATGCGATACCATTCCAATTATTTAGTACCCCCACAATACCTGATTATGGGTAGGGCTTAACTGGAAGTTTATGCATCTTAGTATGGGTTCCCTCTAAACGAGCGTCATAGGGGTTGTGCCGAGGATGCCTCCGTTGAAAGTGAAATGATGTGAAGTGACGTGAAATGAGGTGAATGTCCGGCCCAAGCCCTGTGCGGTTCCCAGGCTGACGGTTTGTCTTCACTGGGAGGCCAAACTCATGGGGAGAGGTGCCTATACTAGGGTATGTAAGTGAAAGGTTATGGTTGATGATCCGCGTACTGAGTTGCAATTATTAAGGGTTATCCCTGACAGATGTAATCAAATGTTGTGGCACAAGTATACAACATCTGCAGAGTGTAAACCTATTCGAATAGCCGTGTCCACGGTTACGGACGATTGGAAAGGCCATACTGTTCCGTTGTCAGATGTTTTCGTAAAGAGGAATGATGAATTGAAATGGTGACTTGACTTGAATCACAACTGAGTTGTGGGAATGACACTAATGTTCCCACTTGAGTTAGTTAGCAATTAAAGAGTCTTTTACTAAATGCTTATGAACTAAAATTGGCTTTATGCAAATAAACCTAGAGCTTAGCACCCCATTACTAAAGTTGATAGTACTTACACTAGTATTAGTTTGCGAGTACTTTAAAGCGGCTGTGTCCCTGGCTATTCAAATGGCCAGACTATGAAGAGGAGCAGTAGTATCAAGATGACGGACAGCAGGACGTCTACGACAACTAGGAGTATCTTCTGACGTCAAGTGTTGGCCTGTGGATTAGATAGTCCACTACTACTTCGCTTCCGCTATTTGTGATGTTCGTTGATCAATAGATCAACTATTATTGTAATATTGGATGATGTGATCTACTTTTGTAAGACGACTATGGATTGTAATGAATGATGACTTATGATATCAACTATTATGTCTCGCAACAACACTCTTTCTGGGATTGCGATGTATGGCATAATGGGCATCTGGACTTAAAAATCCGGGTGTTGACACGGAGGTGGCGGAGGAGGAGGACGATGACGAAGACTTTGACTGGCCCGACGATGACGGGTCGCACACGGACGAGGCGGTGGATCAGCAACGAGCGCTCGTCGAGTCCTTCGAGTCGTAGAAGAAGCTGCAGGACGACGCCCGTGCCCGCGAAGACAAGCAGATTTTCCACGCCGTCGAACTCTCCCTCCAGGCGGAGCAGCACGGGAGGGAAGGTGACGACACGCTCATGGAGCACCGACGTCTCCTCGTCACCCTCCGCAGGGAGAGGCGGCACGCTGCGCAAGAGCTGCGGCGGACGGGAGGCTTCGTCGGGGAGGGGCCGTCGAACGCACCGCCGGGCAGCCAGTAGGCTAGGGTTTTAGATAAAATCTAGCCGTTTTCATTCAAACTCGTAAAATATAATCAAATTTGAATGAAAACCTTTATTTTCGTGCACTTTTATTTATTTGGGGGCGCGTTTGGGGGACGCGGCTGGGGAGTGACGTGCCCCAAACGCGGCACGAAGAAAACGCGTCCCCCAAACGCGGCTTTGGGGGACGCTGCTGGAGATGCTCTAAACTAGCTAGCTAAAATAAGATCGCTAACGCGTCCTAATCTATGGCGTTGTCAGCATTGCCACCATCACCATGCATCATCACAGTGAACCAGCCTTCCTCCAACTGCAGGCGCGAGACAGAGGGGCTAGCCTCCTGGCCGTGTTGCTGGTGCGCTCAGGATGAGTCTGTACCGGAGGAGCCTACATCACAGGAGAACATCCGGTGGTTGCGCTCCAGCACATCAGGCTTAGGCCATCTCCAACGGGGCGACCCATCCCGCACCCACGCGTCTGGATTCATCCCAAAAACGGATGGCCGCGGTGTTCGGGACGACCCAAACCCGGCCCAAATCTGGACCTCGTTTGCATGGCCGCAGACACCGGGGGTTGGCCTCGCGCGTCCTCTCTTGTCCTCCCCTGGCCCACATGTCCGCCCCTCGCACACATCTTCCCCCGCTCCGCCGCCATCCCAGGACCAGCGATTTGCAACCGCTGTCGACGCCGGCCACCGACGTCGAGACGACGACAAGCGGTGCGGCAGCATAGGAAGCGGCCCGTCTGTTGTCAATCAATGCTTCCGGGGGTTTCCTGGGATGCTTGGCAGCATAGACTGCATGCATTGGGAGTGGAAGAACTACCCCTTTGGTTGGCAGGGGTGTACAAAGGCCATTTTGAGGGATGCACAGTTATTCTTGAAACTGTTGCTTCACATGACACATGGATTTGGCACTCATTCTTCAGAATGGCCGGCTCGCACAATGACATCAATTGATGCAGAGCTCTCCGGTGTTTGATAGGCTAGCCCACGGTTAGTCCCCTGATGTGGATTTTGAGATCAATGGCCACCACTACAGCAAGGGTTACTACCTTGCTGATGGTATCTATCCACCTTGGGCTACACTCATGAAGTCAATCTATCGTCCCAACTAAGAGCAGGAGGCAAGGTTTGCGAAAGAGCAAGAGGCAGCCCAAAAAGATGCCGAGCAGGCGTTTGGTCTCCTCCAAACTTGTTGGGCTATCGTCAAGCACCCTTCTAGAGCATTGAGTGTGCAAACTCTGTGGGAGGTGATGACCCTTGTATAATCATGCACAACATGATTATTGAGGTAGAGCCGGATGACTCACTGTTTGATAATGATTGGGATGGCTAGGGAGAGTTGGTTGCTCCTCAAGGTGGTCCGGCATCATTCCACGATATCATCCATGTGCATCACGAAACTCGGGATCAAGCGATTCACAACCAGCTCCAGGATGATTTGGTTGAGCACATGTGGGCGCATGTTGGCAATAATGCCGCAAACAACAACAATGAAGAAATCCCAAAGAAAACAATGCCTATGCCAGTTGTATCATTTTACATTTTTATTTGAATAAGTACTTTGTCATTGAGTAGGTGGACAATAATCTTATGTCATAAATCTTGATCATTTAAACTTATTTATATTTTTTATGATTTATATGCATTATATTGAATTTAAAGTAAAAATGCCAAATTATGTGGCCGCGACCCATATCTGGTCGCGTTGGATGCAGCGCACAACCCAAAATGTCGGGCGGACACCGGCCACTGTTGAAAGGATCGTATGCCGCACCTAGAGGGGGGGTGATTAGGTGCTATCCAATTTTTATTTATTTTTCAATTTAGGCTTGACACAAAGGTAAATTCTCAAGATAAGCAACTATGTGAATTTACCTAGATGAAAAGGTATACAACTAAGCAAGATATAGTTACACAAAATATAAAGGTGTAATCAAGGATATAGGAAACCAAGAGTGGAGCACGCGGAGACACGGAAATGATTCACATAGTTCCTCCCTTTTGATGGGAAGTACGTCTACGTTTGGAGGGGTGTTGTCGCCACAAAGGCCTAACCAATGCCACGAAGGCCTCACCCATGTCTCTTGTGAGCAACGCCACAATGGCCTAGCCCACTTCCACTAAGGGATTTCCTCAAGGCAGAAACCATCCGTTTACAAGGTTCTTGGGGCACACATCCACAACTGAATCGGAGACTCCCAATAGCTGTAACAACACAACAACAAGAACAAATCAATCACAAACAACTAGGGTTTCCAAATGGAATACTAGCAAAGGGGCCCTCAAGAAAATGAGGGGGAAATGCAAATCGCTTTGGCGAAGATGTAGATCCGGGTCTTCTCCTTCGATTCTCCAAAGATCAAGGGCTTTGGATGGTTGGAGGAGGAGATCTAGTGATTCTTGTGGTTCAACAATGGTGAGATCTTCTTTTTGGAACGAGCAACCTCTTCCATTGGGTAAGAGGGCTATTTACATGAGTAGGTGCTTCAGATCTGACCGTTGTGGACTTTTTTTGTGTATTACCGGAAGTACCGACCACAAGGGCCGGAAGTCCCGGTTAGATTCATCCTCCTGCTGACATGATGTTGCTGCTTGTTGCTGCGGAACAAGGGCGGTAGTACCAATGGGCGGTACTACCGGCCAAGTTCCGGCCTACTTCCGAAAAATGCGGAATACTCCCCTGGAAACCATCTGCAACTAAAATGACATTTTCGGAAGTAGGACCGGAAGTAGGGAGGTAGTACCGGTCGCCGGTACTACTGGCCAACTTCCGCCCAAAGCCTTCTCTGCACATTGTGATGTCGCTGCTGACAGAGGAATCTGGGCGGTAGTTCCGCCAGCTGTGGCCGGAACTTCCGCCTGGAGAAAAAACACATTAGCTACTTCATTTTGAGTGATCTATCCAGCACAATAATGTGTAGCATCTTTCTATATGCATGTATACAACAACACACATACACTTGTACCTCTGTTGAGATCAAACACACAAAACCCATAAGGGAGGGAAATGTTCTTTCAATCTCCCCTTTTTTGGTGTTTGATGACAACACATGTATTTGCAAGGAATAAGCAATTTAAGAAACCAATATGTGTAAGATATAGATGAGCTCCCCCTAGATATGTGCATGTACTAAGTTTTCCTTTGAATGCAAAGGCACACATACGAGAATCAACACTCCCCCTATATCTTGCATCCATCATCCATGGGTAATGGCAATAATATATATCACAAGCCTAGATGACACATGTATCACAAACGAAGTAAGAACTAGGCTTGAGATAGATCATACACACAGATAGATAAACCATAATAACTGATGTCTCACATAAGGAGTTTACCACATACATAAATAAGGTTCACAAACCATATAGCATCTAAGAACGGAGTTCAACAACACATAGTAAATAAAATGAGATCACAAGCGATACGAATCAAAGAAAGCACGATTTTGTGACTCCCCCATGAAAATACCCAACGGAGTGCACCCTAATAGACCTCACTGTCCCCTTTGGCATCAAGGCACCAAATAAGGGACAGGAGCAACTACGCGTCCCAAGGGTCGGCGTTCACCCAGCCGGGAGGAAACTCTGAAGAGGCGTCGGGGTATACTGGAGAGTGAGGAGGGGATTGGATCTCAAGACCATCATCCGGAAGAGGAATGCCATGGTGAGATAGCCATCCAGCCTCCAGAGTAATGTTCTCCTCGGTGCCAGGAGGAGAAACCTCCAAGTGGAGTGCCCTCATGATGCTCTTCTCATGGACACGAGACTTCTTTGTTTCACAATGTTGCTGATACCGGCGCTTGTTGATGGCAGTGTTGAGGCAAAAGATTTGTTGCATGCGGCTGGAAAGCTTGGAGACCCAACTTGGTTGCTTCTCCACGACGGGAGGAGCATCTTCAACGAGAATGGAGTGGGTCTCGATCCTGTGCGACTTCACTTCATGGGTTGTGAGAGTGAGTGGAATGGAGTGCATGAGAAGTGCCCCACGAACAGACTGCCAAGTCTCTTCAATGAGTTCCATGATGTAGGGGGCAAAGATGGGAAGCTTCTTCTCCATCACACATGACCACATCTCATTGTAGATGTCGTCCATCACATCGAGCTTCTCACCGGTGCCTTGCTTGATGAGGGAGTTGTACATGATATCCACTTCATAGGCATGAAGCTCATCAAAGTTGCCACCCTTGGATCATATGGTCTCACGGTAGACGCAAATCATGATATACCAAGTGGGGAGAAGATCCACACTTTTGCCTGGGACGCCCCATCCCTTGATGTAGAGAAGAGCCAACACATCCTTGGTCATGGAAAAGGAGCTATCATGAAACCGCCAACCCTTGTTGTCCGTCCATGGAGAGCGAGGGTACCCAAGGACCTCACCAAAACTTGCCAAGTTGGCCTCAAGTTGCGTATCATGTGTCATCCATCTAAAAGTCTTGGCTTCATCTTGTGCAAGGTGGATGGTGCCATAGAATTTTTGGATCAATTGAATGTCGAAGTCCTTGTTGAGTGTCATGATAGGGTAGAGTCCAAACTCTTGGCACATAGCATATGCCTCACCAAAGTACTCCGAGGACATGGCCATCTTAGCGGTGTCAATGGAATGCTGAGGGACCACACCCTTCTTGAAGATAACATAGATCTCATAGAAGACCTCTTGTGTCTTGTTGTGGAAGCGCAAATCCGTGACACAGGGGTTCCGAGGAATGAGATATGGATTTTACCGTCGCAGCTCCTTGTACTCAAGATATGGCATGGTCTTGACGGAGACACGAGCCTTCTTGCCACGGCTTGTGGAGGCCTTGACATTCCGTTGAGAAGATTGTTGGCGAGCCGTGAGCTTGGATGGGCGAATTATTTCTTCGTCATCATCAACACGATCCTTGCCCCTCCTCTTGGAACCCCCTGATAGAGAATGAGGTAGATGGATGCATGTAGATAAGTGCACACGAACAACGGAGGCCAAAAGAAAAATCTGGACAGAAACCCTGTTTCAGAACTGGAAAAATCGTCCAACCGGAACTTCCGGGGAGAACTGACGGTAGTTCCACCCGAGCGGTAGTACTGGTGGTTTTCACCGGTACTATCGGCCGCACCATGGCAGCACAGTTTCTCCACGGATTCGAAGCTATGGCGAATATTTCCACCACAAAACGAGTTTCTAGACTAGATCGAGTAGGGGAACATCATAGAGGTGATTTCTACCAAAGCTAAACCTAGCATTGTGCCCTATGTTCATCTAGTGAGGTCAACCCACATCTAGAGAGAGAGAAGGCACAAACCGGGAGGAGCCATGGCGGAGGAAGTGGAGGACATTTTGCCTCTTAGAAGACCAACATACCAAGGACCTACCAAGAAATTTACAAGCCCCGGAAGTTAATTTCTGATCATCCTTTACTCCCCGTGCAATCCGCATCCGTGTATCCACCATTAAGAGAGAAACTTGAGCCTTTAGGATAACAAAGACCATATATTGGGTTATCAGCCAAATATTGAAAGATTCTTTTTAGATCAATCATGTGGCTCTCTTTAGGAGAAGCTTGATACCTTGCACACACACCAAGACTCAACACTATGTCCGGTCTAGATGCACAAAGGTAAAGCAAGGATCCATCATGGAGCGATATACCTTTTGATCCAACTCTTTACCATTGGGATCTAGTGCAAGATGAAATTTGGTAACCATTGGAGTGGCTACACCCTTCATTTCCTTCATCTTGAACCTTTTGAGCATGTCTTGGAGATATTTTGCTTGATTGATGAAAGTCCCTTCTCTCAATTGCTTGATCTCAAAACCAAGAAAGAACCTCATCTCTCCCATCATAGACATCTCAAACCTATCGGTCATAAGCTTTGAGAATTCATCATTGAAAGCTTTGTTAGTAGAGCCAAAAATAATATCATCAACATATAATTGGATAAGTAAAAGCTCCCCATTGACCCTCTTAGTAAAAAGAGTGGGATCAATTAGCCCAACATCAAACCCACGGTCTAACAACAACTCTTTAAGGTGCTCGTACCAAGCTCTAGGAGCTTGTTTTAGACCATAAAGTGCTTTATAAAGCTTATAGACATGGTTAGGAAAGTTGGGATCCTCAAACCCCGGGGGTTGCTTAACATAAACCTCTTCATGCAAAGGCCGGACCATTAAGAAATGCACTTTTCACATCCATTTGTTGCAACTTAAAATTATGATGTGATGCATATGCAAGAAGGATACGGATGGACTCAAGGCAAGCCACGAGAGCATAAGTTTCACCAAACTCAATTCCTTCAATTTGGGAGAAGCCTTGAGCTACCAATCTTGCCTTGTTCCTCACAATGATTCCATGCTCATCTTGCTTGTTCTTGAATATCCATTTAGTGACTATAACATTGCGGCAGTCCTTTGGCTTATCTACTAAAGTCCACACTTTATTGCGCTCGAAGTTGTTGAGTTCATCGTGCATAGCATCCAACCAATCCGGATCTTCAAGAGCTTCAAATACTTTATTTGGTTCCACTAAGGAGATATAAGCATGATGATTGCTAAAGTTATCCAATTGTCTTCTTGTGGAAACTCTTCCTCTTACATCACTTAGAACCTTCTCATGAGTGTGTTCAAGAATTTCCAAATTCCTATCTCTTCTTGCAAGACGACGGGCCTCGATCTCCTCCTTGGTTCTTCTAGTCCTTGGAGGGGTCACTTGATCAACTTGATCGTTTGGGTCCCCGTCTTGACCATCAACTTGAGCTTCCCTAGTTTCTTGAGAGTGCTCAACATCATGTGCTTGATATTGGACATCGTTCGGTGAGTAGCAAATATTAATTGGATACACATCGGAGCCATCATGAATCCTTGGTTGATCTTGTCCTTGATATTGCACACTATAGGGAGGGTATTGTTCTTATTCTTGGGTTGGTGCATCATTAGCTTCAAGAGTTGGAGATTGTTGGTGTTGTGAGGATGAGGGCTTCACAATATTCCTTCCCGAGACGCCCCAACGTGTCCCTCAAGGGGACAGAAAAATCCCACACCCATTCTTACTATGGCATCTTGAGATATTTCATCACCTGCACAAACATCAACTTGCCCCACTTGGGAGTCATCATTTTCCTCAAACTTCAGATTACAAGATTCGATGATAAGCCCGAAGGCTTTTTCAAAGACTCTATAAGTGTGAGATTCGGCATCGTAACCAAAAAATATACCCTTCAAAGCTTTAGGAGAAAATTTAGATAAACGAACTCCTTTGGTTTATAGAAACACTTACACCCGAGCACCTTGAAGTAGGAGATATTAGGCTTGTTCCCGATGAGTATTTCATATGGAGTCTTGTTCAAGCCCTTATGGCGACAGAGCCTGTTAGAAGAATGACATGCGGTGGAGATGGCTTCGGCCCAAAAATTGTAGCGGGATTTGTACTTCGCCATCATAGATCTTTCCATATCCATAAGAGTCCGGTTCTTCCTCTCCGCAACACCATTTTGTTGAGGAGTGTACGCAGCGGAATATTGATGTCTTATCCCCTCATCACTAAGAAAATCTTTGAGTGTGTAGTTCTTGAACTCGGAGCCGCTGTCACTTCTTATTGCCAATATAGTGAGGTTGTGTTGACGTTGCACTTCGGTGGCGAAGTCGATGAAGATTTGTTGAGTCTCATATTTCTTCTGGAGAAAATAAACTCATATATATCTTGAATAGTCATCAACAATCACCAAGCAATGTTTCTTCGCACCGAGACTTGCATGAGTGGTAGGACCAAAGAGATCCACATTAAGGAGCTCCAAGATCCTCTTGGAAGAGATAATAGTCTTGCTTGGATGCGGAGAGTCATGCATTTTTCCTTCAACACAATTCCTACAAACATGATCTTTGGCAAAAGAAATATTGTCATTAGTCATACAATATGGTCCCCCTTGTGAAGACTTCGCAAAGTTCTCATGTTGACATGGGCCAAGCGGCGATGCCACAACCAACCCAGGTCCGCCTTTAGGAATAGGCACGTCGCACTTGAAGTGGTGGCCTCGAGAAGTCCATCACATACAAGTTGTTTTCACGATACCCAATGAAAGCGACTTTTAGAGTCTTACTCCACAAGAGGACCACAATATCTCTATCAATAAAGACGGCGAAACCCATCTTGCCAAGGGCAGAAACGGACAACAAATTATAACCAAGGGTTTTGACAAGCATGCCATCCACTAGAGTAATGTTGTGTGCAACCACAACCTTGCCAAAACCCAATACCTCAGATGTTGAATTATCGCCAATGGAGACGGTGATATATATCATGAATGTTAGGCATCAACTCCTTGACGAGATCCTTGCCACCGATCATATGACTTGTGCATCCACTATGAAGCACCCATTTTGAACCTCCGGCGGCATAGTCCTACATGAGATCAATTGTTGGATTTAGGTACCAATTTTTCAATGGGTCCTCTTTTGTTAGCAACAAGGGTCTTTGGGACCCAAATAGACCAATCAATATAACCATCATAAGGGCCAACATATTTTGCATAAACATCGACATAATAATCTTTAAATAAAACATAGTGAGGGTTAGCAATTCCCGCATGACCATCATTAATGGCTTTGCCCTTTGGGGCATCACCACTAATGACAACCTTCTTCTTTTCTTGTGTGGTCTTGGCCTTCTCCTTGTTTGCCTTATTTGCATTGGCATTATATCCAACTAGATGATACCCCGCGCGTTGCTGCGGAAACTTATGAAAAATATGTTATATAATACATCTATAGTCTCAACTTACATGATACAATAGAAAGAAACACGTTGATGGTGAAATTAGGCCATTGAACAAATCTTTTCTTCTGCACAAATATCCAAGGCGTAGAGAAAACACGACTAAATCGTAAATAGGTATGCATGTCTGCACAATTGACATATATCACACTTTTAAATCCGATAACATATTTTCATGGAAATTTGTAAAGTTGCACCTTAATAGTAGGAAAAAAAACTACATCGTAGGTATTTGTACTATGAACAACGACTTCCCATATAAAAGTAGGAAAAAAACATAAGAGTGTTTTTTCAAAGAAAAATGGAAGAACAACTAAAATGTTCATCAAATACCTTAATAGAAAGATTTCCAACATATATAGCATGATGATTGGGTAGAGCCCTTGTTCCATCATATATAATTTCCCTTCAAAGTTAATTGCTGCGACAGATAAACTGGATAGCTTCAACCGAAGAGTTTATGAGGAGAAGCTTCATCAAAATCCAAAGAATCTCAAGCTTGGACCGTGTAGAAATAGAAATACAGTTGCATCTTCCAAAGGCAAATAACCAGAATCAAAGGAGCCAACAATGTTCAAAGGACGCAAATCAAATGAATTGGCGTTGTAGAACACCACCCGGAGCATGTAGCCAAATCAATTTATTCACGGAAGACATGCTGCACACTATATAGAGAAGTCCAGATCAACAAAGGGATTGGGAGAATAAGATCGAGACATAAGTATCGACCAGTTCTCTCCATGCAACTCCAGCAAATCATCTGCACATCCGCGCGTTAAAAAAAACTGAGCCACTGAGAGGAGCGCAAGGGACAATTCAACTGACGCATTACATCTTCATTGTTGGGATGGTTATATTCTAGAAGAGAAAACGCCAAAGGCATATATATGAACTCATCGGTTAGAGACTAAAGAGGAATGAATGCATCGCCTAGAATATCAGGCGACGCTCATGATCTAGTGGAACAAACAATGAATGATAAAATAGTGGGTTGTAGGCTGCATGTGCAGTAGATGGCTAAACTAATTGAAATTATGTTAAATGGAGTGGGCTGACGTGGAGCTGAAGTGAAATAGAGTGGGATGATGTGGAGCTGAAACTGAAAAAATGATGTGGCATGCTTGCATGTTGAGAGAATTCACTTTAGTGGGTTGCTCTCATTTAGATATTATAGATGCCCTCATTTCCATTGTTTGACCTTTGCTTACTCAAGAAGTCATCAGAAAATAGCTTATTTTGGGGAGAGGAGGCTTTAGCAAGTTCATCCTTCAACCTAGCATTTTCCTCAATAATATTTGCATGATCACAAGTAGAGGTAGAAGAGCTAGGCACATCATATTTAGCAATCCTAATTTGAAGTTTCTCATTTGACTTGGAGAGGAGAGAGTGTTCACTCTTCACAAGGCCTTGTGAGCCTTGTCTAGATCATCTAGATTATGCCTGGCTATGGGCAGCCCGGCCCGAGGCCCGGCCCAAAGCCTAGCCCGAAAAACTCAGGCCTGGGCCTGATAATGTTGGCCCAATGGTCAGGCCGGGCCGGGCCTCGGTAGCCCAAAAACGCATTTAACACTACGGCCCGGCCCGCGGCCCGACGACACGATGGGCTTCATGGGTATTTGGTCGGGCCGGGCCGGGCTTGGGCCTGATTTTTTACCATCGGGCTTTTCTCGGCCTGGCCCAGCGTGAGATATGGCCAGGTATAATCTAGATCCTTCACAAGTTTCTCATGATCAACACCAAATTTGGCCTTAGCCCTAGCAAGATCTCTTTCTTTGATGAGTTTGGCAATTTCATCTTGAGGTTCTACAAGAGTTTCTAGTTCCTCTTCAAGAGAAGCTATAGTTTCTTCATCTTCCTCAAGAGAATTTTTTAAAGAGGCTATTTCAAGAGAATCCACTCTTTCTATTTGACATTTTTTTTATCAAGGATGTCTTCTAGTTGTGCTAGACGAGACATGAGAGCCCCAACATGCTTTCTGTTGTCACCTTTCAAGTTAAAGATGAACTCATCAAACTCAAGCATTTCTTGTTTAATTTTTAAGCTGGCATGATGATACATCTCAAATGTATCTATAATTTTTGATGCTCCATGCTTGTTTTATACCAATTCATATATGTTTTGTTTACACTTTGTTGCACTTTTGCATGATTTCCGACACTAACCTATTAACAAGTTGCCACAGTGCCAGTTCACTGTTTTCTGTTGTTTTTGTATTTCAGAAAAGTTGTACAGGAAATATTCTCGGAATTGGACGAAACAAAATCCGAAGTCAATATTTTACCGAAACGGAGACGAAGTCCAGAGGGGGGTCGAAGAGGCGCAGCAGGGCGCCCAAACCACTCCTAGACGCGGTCTGGACCTGGCCCACACCTAGGATAGGTCTGGGCCCACCAGGCGCCCCAACGACCTAAATCCTCCGACTATTTATACATCTTCTAGGGAAAACCCTGGATACTCGAGCCTCCATCCACGAAAAGTTCCATCACGGTCGCCATCGCAGAACCCATCTTGGGGGTTCTGAAGCTCTTCCCAGCACCCCGCCGGAGGGGGAAATCATCGCCGGAGGCATCTACATCGCCCTGCTCGCCTCCGAAGTGATGCGTGAGTAGTTCATCCCTGGACTATGGGTCCATAGGAGTAGCTAGATGGTTGTGGTCTCCACTTTGTGCTTCATGTATAGATCTTGTGAGCTGCCCTACATGATCAAGATCATCTTTATGTAATCCTATATGTTTGGTTTGTTGGGATCCGATGAATATTGTATACTATGTTGAGATTGATTATATATTCATGGCATATGTTATTTGTGATCTTGCATGCTCTCCGTTGCTAGTAGAAACTCTGGCCAACACTACAAGAAAAGTTGCCATGGCCGACGAAGTTGAAGTCGCGCTGTGGTTGCTGGTGCACCATGGCCGACGATTTTTGGTCTCTCCGTTGTGCATGTCAAAAAAAAATCTCGTTTTTGAGGCCACCTAGCCCGACGAAAACGGCCAAAACGTCGCGTATGGTGGCCCGGGACGTGGTGCATCTCGAATTCTCGGGTTCGCTGGCCGAGTCAACGCAAATCTGCACCGCCCAGGGATGTAGGGCCCAGATGGCAGCCTCTCTGGCATTTTTTTCTCGATCGCGCCATCTCGTTCAATGCTCTCCGATCGAGCCGTTTACGATGCAGGATCATGGGTCCCGCATGTCATCCTCTACGAACCAAAATTCTTTCTTTTCTTGGATTTTTTGACCCCCTGATTTCTGGCTACTTCCTTTTTCTTTTGATCCCGTGTCGCCTTAGAAACGTTGAGACCGCTCTTCTAAATGGGACCCGCATGTCATCCTCTATAAGCAATCAACTTTCTTTTCTTGGAGTTTTTTTGGCACCTCATATTTGGTCACTTGCCTTTTTCTTTCGATACCCTGCCGCCTCTCAAACGGTGATACCACTGCTGCTAAATGGGACCCGCATGTCATCCTCTATGTACTATAAAACTTTCTTTTCTTGAATTATTTTTGGCTCCTGATATTTGGTCACTTGCCTATTTCTTTCGATCTCATGCCGCCTTTGAAAACGTTGAGGAACCTGCAGGCTCATGGGACCCGCATGTCATCCTCTATGTACTATAAAACTTTCTTTTCTTGGATTTTTTTGGCAACTCATATTTGGTCACTTGCCTTTTTCTTTCGATCCCCTGCCGCCTCTCAAACTGTGAGACCGCTGCTGCTAAATGGGACCCGCATGTCATCCTCTATGTATTATAAAACTTTATTTTCTTGAATTATTTTTGGCTCCTGATATTTGGTCACTTGCCTTTTTCTTTCGATCCCGTGCAGCCTCTCAAATGGTGATACCGCTGCTGCTAAATGGGACCCGCATGTCATCCTCTATGTACAATCAAGTTTCTTTTCTTGAATTATTTTTGGTCCTGATATTTGGTCACTTGCCTTTTTCTTTCGATCTCATTCCACGTTTGAAACGTTGAGGAACCTGCTGGCTCATGGGACCCGCATGTCATCCTCTATGTGCTATAAAAGTTTATTTTCTTGGATTTTTTCACCCTCTGATTTTTGGCTATTTCCTTTTTCTTTTGATCCCCTGCCGCCTTGGAAACGTTGAGTAAGCTGCTGACTCATGGGACCCGCATGTCATCCTCTATGTACAATCAAGTTTCTTTTCTTGAATTATTTTTGGCTCCTGATATTTGGTCACTTGCCTTTTTCTTTCGATCTCATGCCACGTTTGAAACTTTGAGGAACCTGCTGGCTCATGGGACCCGCATTGTTGGAGATATGCCCAAGAGGCAATAATAAATGGTTATTATATATCTTTGTGTTTATGATAATGTTTACATACCATGCTATAATTGTATTAACCGAAACATTGATACATGTGTGTTATGTGAACAACAAGGAGTCCCTAGTAAGCCTCTTGTATAACTAGCTTGTTGATTAATAGATGATCATGGTTTCGTGATCATGAACATTGGATGTTATTAATAACAAGGTTATGTCATTATATGAATGATGTAATGGACACACCCAATTAAGCGTAGCATAAGATCACGTCATTAAGTTATTTGCTATAAGCTTTCGATACATAGTTACCTAGTCCTTATGACCATGAGATCATGTAAATCACTTATACCGGAAAGGTACTTTGATTACATCAAACGCCACTGCGTAAATGGGTGGTTATAAAGGTGGGATCAAGTATCCGGAAAGTACGAGTTGAGGCATATGGATCAACAGTGGGATTTGTCCATCCCGATGACGGATAGATACTCTGGGCCCTCTCGGTGGAATGTCGTCTAATGTCTTGCAAGCATATGAATAAGTTCATAAGAGACCACATACCACGGTAGGAGTAAAGAGTACTTGTCAGGAGACGAGGTTAAACAAGGTATAGAGTGATACCGATGATCAAACCTCGGACAAGTAAAATATCGCGTGACAAAGGGAATTGGTATCGTATGTGAATGGTTCATTCGATCACTAAGTCATCGTTGAATATGTGGGAGCCATTATGGATCTCCAGATCCCGCTATTGGTTATTGGTCGGAGAGAAGTCTCAACCATGTCTACATAGTTCACGAACCGTAGGGTGACACACTTAAGGTTTGATGTCGTTTAAGTAGATATGGAATATGGAATGGAGTTCGAAGTTTTGTTCGGAGTCTCGGATGGGATCCAGGACATCACGAGGAGTTCCGGAATGGTCCGGTGAATAAGATTCATATATAGGAAGTCATTTTCTAGGTTTGAAAATGATCCGGTTTTTTCTCTGGAAGGTTCTAGAAGGTTCTAGAAGAGTCCGGAAGAAATAAGGATGGAAGGTGGAGTCCCAGAGGGACTCCACCCACCTTGGCCGGCCAGCCTATTGGAGGAGTCCCAAGTGGACTCCCCACCATGGTGGCCGGCCACCCCATCAAGGATAGGGGGGAGTCCCACTCCCCCTAGGTTTGGTCACATGGAAGGTTTTTGTTGGGGTCTTATTCGGACACTTTGACCTAAACCTTGGGGCTTCTACCTATATAAAGAGGGGAGGAGAGGGGCTGGCCGGCCACCACAACACCACCATGCCGCACCCCTCAAGGCTGCCCTAGCCGGCGCCCCCTCTTCCAAACCCTAGCGGTTCCCTCCTACCTCTCTCTCCCACATAGCTTAGGCGAAGCTCTGTCGGAGATCTCCACCACCACCGCCACCACGCCGTCATGCTGCCGGGATTCCAAGGAGGATCTACTACTTCCGCTGCCCGCTGGAACGGGGAGAAGGACGTCATCTTCATCAACACCGAACGTGTGACCGAGTACGGAGGTGTTGCCCGATCGTGGCACCGTGATCAAGATCTTCTACGCGCTTTTGCAAGCGGCAAGTGATCGTCTACCGCAGCAATAAGAGCCTACTCTTATAGGCTTTGGAAATCTTCAAGGGTTAGTCTCGTTCATCCCCTCGTTGCTCCCATCTTCTAGATTGCATCTTGGCTTGGATTGCGTTCTCGCGGTAGGAAAATTTTTGTTTTCTATGCAACGAATCCCTACAGTGGTATCAGAGCTGTGTCTATGCATAGATGGTTGCACGAGTAGAACACAATGGTTTTGTGGGCGTTGATGCTCTTGTTGTCTTTAGTTTGAGTAATTTGCATCTTTGTGGCATAGTGGGATGAAGCGGCCCGGACTAACTTTACATGACCGCGTTCATGAGACTTGTTCTTCGTTCGACATGCAACTTGTATTGCATAAGAGGCTTTGCGGGTGTCTGTCTCTCCTACTATAGTGAAGATTCAATTTACTCTTCTATTGACAACACTAGTATCACCGTTGTGGTTCATGTTCGTAGGTAGATTAGATCTCTCTCGAAAACCCTAAACCACGTAAAATATGCAAACAAAATTAGAGACGTCTAACTTGTTTTTGCAGGGTTTGGTGATATGATATGGCCATAATGTGATGATGAATATGTATGAGATGATCATTATTGTATTGTGGCAACCGGCAGGAGCCTTATGGTTGTCTTTAATTTTCATGTTGAGTAGTATTTCATAGTAGTTGTAATAGTTGCTACATGAGGTGAACAACCATGAAGACGGCACCATGGACCTTGACGCTACGCCGACGATGATGGAGGTCATGCCCGTTGATGATGGAGATCATGTCCGTGCTTTGGAGATGAAGATCAAAGGCGCAAAGACAAAAGGGCCATATCATATCACATATGAATTGCATGTGATGTTAATCCTTTATGCATCTTATTTTGCTTAGAACGCGATGGTAGCATTATAAGATGATCCCTCACATTAATATCAAGATAATAAAGTGTTCTCCCCTCGTATGCACCGTTGCCAAAGTTTGTCGTTTCAAAGCATCTCGTGATGATCGGATGTGATAGATTCAACGTTCATATACAACGGGTGTAAGCCATGTTGCACACGCGGAATACTTGGGTTTGCTTGACGAGCCTAGCATGTACAGACATGGCCTCGGGACAACAGAAACCGAAAGGTTGAACACGAGTCATATGGATGATATGATCAACATGTTGATGTTCACCATTGAAGCTACATCATCTCACGTGATGATCGGTTTTGGTGTAGTGGATTTGGATCGTGTACCACTTAACAACTATGAGGGATGTTGTATTAAGTGGGAGTTCATTAGTAATTAGATTAAAACATGAACTAATTATCATAAACATAGTCTGAGTAGTATTTTGAATTAATTTTGTAGTATTGGCATCCGTTTTTCTACCATGCGCTAGTCTTGCTATTGAGATAGAAATACTGTTAAAATCTGACAAGAAACTTTACGGACTGGTACCATATTGTTAAAGAATCAAGAAGTGATTAAGTCCTATAGCAAACTTTTAGTAAACCTCACATTGTTGATTCAAAGAGCTATGGTTTCAATTAGTACATAAAGTTATCTTGTCTCCGTGAAAATCGAAGTTCAAATCTGTTTGAAAAGTAAGGAGCTGAAAATTTAGTTTTTCAGAAATAATCAAGGTATGAGATATATGTGATATCTAAGACCTTATTGCAAGATGATAGAATATAATTTGGTGAGACTACATAAACTCATAAATTTTATGGGAATGTACGAAGGTTGAAGACGCAAGGCGTCCCAATCCTCCAACTATTGGGGCACTAACAATATTCGCATATCCATGAAGTTATCATCCTTAGTATGCACCGTTGCTAAGACTCGTTGTATCGAAGCATCACGTGATGATCGGGTGTTATAGATTCTACGTGTGCATACAACGGGTGCAAGCCAGATTTGCACATGCGAATACCAAGGTTAAAACTTTATGAGCCTAGCATGTACAGACATGGTCTCAAAAAGTCATCATGATACAATGGATAAAATTATGAGTGAAATTGTTCATCATATTACAAGGTTACTAATAGTGAAATCCGGAACACTTGTCATATGATGATCAACTTCAAAGTAAGAACCTCAAGGTTATTGGTATTTGACCAACAAACCGAGAAGTTATTGAAGTTGATGTGTTTTTCTGAATAATGAGGAAAGCTAAAAGAGAAACTACAAAAGATTATTGGCAGAAAGAAAGAAAAGACTAGAATGTCTAGCTCAGGTGTATATAAATGATATACATGTTATGGTTATATTCCTAGTTAGGTCACACAATGAAATTCTTGGGTATTTGTATCATATTGGTTGGTATGAAGTGTCATACAAAACAACGCAATACAAGAATACAATGGCCTAAGTGACTGACAAGGAATATGATAGGAATGCACGACTGGAACAAAATAAAGTGTTATTATGTTCGTCGTTAGCATTCTATCTAGCCCTTAGAATTTATAATAAAGAACTTAATAATTGTTATTTTGCTCTGGTCAAATGAAAACAATGAGTTGTTCAAATTATGACATTACTCCATATATGATGGATAAGTTATTATAAATGGTGAAACACACATACATAACACTGACGCTAAAATGCCATAAGGCAAATGATTTGAATTCCACTTATTTGTGGAACCGCCATTTAGGTCATGTTAGAAAGGAACGCATGAAGGAACTCCATGCAAATGGATTTTTGGAGTCATTTGATTTTTGAATCATTTGGCGCTTACAAATCTTTTCTAAAGAGAATGATTAAAATACCGTTCATAGGCCAAGAGTTGAACGGGCAACTAACTTAGTGAAAACATACATGATGATATATGTGGTTCACTGGGCATAGTTGTGTGCGGGAGATTCTTCTACTTCATGAAAACTTCCAACAATAAATTGAGTATATATATGTGGATATATTCGATAAGGAA
Organism: Lolium perenne; assembly: GCF_019359855.2. Taxonomy (NCBI): domain Eukaryota; kingdom Viridiplantae; phylum Streptophyta; class Magnoliopsida; order Poales; family Poaceae; genus Lolium; species Lolium perenne. The sequence continues at coordinate 141,075,096 of NC_067246.2, forward strand.
GAAGTTTGAAACATTTGAATGGATTCAAATAAATTTCAGCATGAAGTGGAAATCATCGTAATAGAAAAATCAAATATCTATGATTGGATCATTGGGAAAATATTTGAATTACGAGTTTTAGCGAACATCTAAGAGAGTCATGAAATTGTTCTACAAACTCACATTTCTTGGAGTATCATAATGATGATATAGTATCCGAGAGATGTATCCAAACCTTGTTGGATCAATGATGAGATAAAATATTGATGCCATTATATTTTTTTTGTGGATTATGCTTTAGTGACTACCGCTTTTACACTTAATAGAGCATCATCATGATCCGTTGAAATGACACCATACGAGTTATGGCATGGGTATGAATCCTAATAGTCTTTTCTTAAAATTTTGGTATGCATAGCATAAGTAAATTAGTTTACAACCAAAATCGGATGAATGTCTTTGTTGGTTATACCAGAGAATTGATTGGGAATTCTTCCCACTATGTAGACAAAGACAAAAGTGTTTGTCAATGTTTCTTATTTCCAATAAATTGTTTCTAGCGAAGTATTTGAGTGGGAGGACAATAGAACTTGATAAGGTTTATGAACCTGAGCATAATGATCAGAGTAGCGCAGCATCGGAATTGGTTCCGGAAATGGCCACGACGATCATGGCTCCCATGACTACAAAGTGTTTTAGCCATGGAGATCGAAGTACTTATTGAACCTTGTAGGTATGGTTTACTTTGTGATCAAATAAATGATTTGTGGACAAAGGATTGATTTTGAACAATGATAAACCAACTACAAACAAAGAAGTTATGATGGGCCCTGACTCCATTAAAATGGCAGTACGCCATGAAATCCAAGATAGATGAATACTTTCTTGAAAGTAAATGGATCTATGGACTTGGATGAAATATCCTTGAAAAAGCTCAACTTGTCGAAAAGTTGTTTACGACAAAATTCAAAGAGTTGACTACGATAAGATTAGATCTTCCGTAGCAATGCTTATAGTCTATGTGGATTATTCTAGTAATCACTATATATTTCTTTTATGAAATATGCTAGTAGGATGGCAAAATACACTACTTAACAGAAGTGTGTATTAAAGGTGTATACAAGATACAACAAATTGTTTTGCTAGTCCGTGGAATACTAGATAGGTATACGAACTTCAATTGGATGAAGTGAGTATTACGGAGTTGGAATCTTCACCGGATGAAATAGTCAAAGAGTTTTTGATTTCATTAGAGACGATGAAGAAGCTTGCATTTGCAAGAAATTAAGTGGGAGCGCTGAGACATATTTATAATACTTATGTAGATGACATATAGTTGGTTATAAATGATGTAATTATATACTTGATTAAAAGGTTTCATTGAAAATTAACTTCAATGAAAGGATATGGACTGAAACATATTTAGTGTCAAGATCTATGAAGATAGATTGAAACACATAATAAGTTTAAGTCAAAGTACATAGAATGGATATTGAAGTAGTTCAATATAGAAATATTAAGAAAATGTTCTTGTCATGTGAAGGTTTAACAAGACTTGAGTGTATCTGACACTCGATGAGTAAAAACACATGAGTGATTTTAGATCATGAATAATATGTACAAAATCAGATATCTTGTGCTCTAAAAAGTTAGGAGCATATACCAGAATGATTCATGTGATGAGTATTGAACAACAGTAAGAATATCCTTGAGTACTTTAGAAGAACCAAGGATATATATATATATAATTTTGTATGGAGAAATGACAAACAAATCGCTGTAAGGTGTTGCACCGTGATGTCTACGGGTGCTTCTATTCTTGTAGACAGTGTTGGGCCTCCAAGAGCAGAGGTTTGTAGAACAGCAGCAAGTTTCCCTTAAGTGGATCACCCAAGGTTTATCGAACTCAGGGAGGAAGAGGTCAAAGATATCCCTCTCAAGCAACCCTGCAACCACAAAGCAAGAAGTCTCTTGTGTCCCCAACACACCTAATAGGTGCACTAGTTCGGCGAAGAGATAGTGAAATACATGTGGTATGAATAAGTATGAGCAGTAGCAATAGCGCCAGAAAAGTGCTTGCTGGCGTGTAGTTGATGGTGGTAATATTGCGGACAGTACAGATGCAGTAGAACAGTAAACAAGCAGCGATAGCAGTATTGGAAACAAGGCCTAGGGATCATACTTTCACTAGTGGACACTCTCAACTTTGATCACATAACAGAATAAATAAATAGATGCTAGACTCTACACTCTCTTGTTGGATGATGAACACCACTAACTGTGTAGGATTACACGAACCCTCAATGTCGGAGTTAACAAGCACCACAATATTCGATGTTCATATTTAAATAACCTTAGAGTGCATGACAGATCAACATAACCAAACCAAGTACTAACATAGCATGCACACTGTCACCTTCACGCTACGAAAGGAGGCATAGATCACATCAATACTATCATAGCAATAGTTAACTTCATAATCTACAAGAGATCACAATCATAGCCTACGCCAAGTACTACACGATGCACACACTGTCACCATTACACCGTGCAGGAGGAATAAACTACTTTAATAACATCACTAGAGTAGCACACAGATAAATTGTGATACAAAACACATTGCAATCATAAATGGATATAAATAAGCACTTCACTATGCCATTCATAACAGTGAATAAGTATTCTGTGAAATATAGCCTAAGAGACCCACACGGTGCACACACTGTCACCTTTACACACGTGGGACAAGGAGTCTCCGGAGATCACATAAGTAAAATCCACTTGACTAGCATAATGACATCTAGATTACAAGCATCATCATATGAATCTCAATCATGTAAGGCAGCTCATGAGATTATTGTATTGAAGTACATAGGAGAGAGATTAACCACATAGCTACCGGTACAGCCCCGAGCCTCGATGGAGAACTACTCCCTCCTCATGGGAGACAGCAGCGGTGATGAAGATGGCGGTGGTGTCGATGGAGAAGCCTTCCGGGGGCACTTCCCCGTCCCGGCGGCGTGCCGGAACAGAGACTCCTGTCCCCCAGATCTTGGCTTCGCGATGGCGGCGGCTCTGGAAGGTTTCTCGTACCGTGGCTTTTTTCGTGTCGAAGTTTTTGGTCGAGGGGGCTTAAATAGGCGAAGAGGCGGCGTCAGAGGGTCGAAGAGGCGGTGTCACCATAAGGCAGCGCGACCAGGGCCTGGGCCGCGCCGGCCTACCTCCTGGGCCCCCTGTGGGTCCACTCTGGCGACTCTCGGGTGTTCTGGATGCTTCCGGGGATTCTAAGATGCTGGGCGTTGATTTCGTCTGATTCCGAGAATATTTCCTTACTAGGATTTCTGAAACCAAAAACAGCAGAAAACAGCAACTGGCCCTTCGGCATCTCGTCAATAGGTTAGTTCCAGAAAACGCATAAATATGACATAAAGTATGCATAAAACATGTAGATATCATCAATAATGTGGCATGGAACATAAGAAATTATCGATACGTCGGAGACGTATCAGCATCCCCAAGCTTAGTTTCTGCTCGTCCCGAGCAGGTAAACGATAACAAAGATAATTTCTGGAGTGACATGCCATCATAAACTTGATCATACTATTGTAAACACATGTAATGGATGCAGCGATCAAAGCAATGGTAAATGACATGAGTAAACAAATGAATCATGTAGCAAAGACTTTTCATGAATAGTACTTTCAAGACAAGCATCAATAAGTCTTGCATAAGAGTTAACTCATAAAGCAATAATTCAAAGTAGAGGTATTGAAGCAACACAATGGAAGATTAAGTTTCAGCGGTTGCTTTCAACTTGTAACATGTATATCTCATGGATAGTTGTCAATGCAAAATAATATAACAAGTGCAATATGCAAATATGTAGGAATCAATGCACAGTTCACACAACTGTTTGCTTCTTGGGGTGGAGAGAGATAGGTGAACTGACTCAACAATAAAAGTAGAAGAATGGCCCTTCGCAGAGGGAAGCATCGATTGCTATATTTGTGCTAGAGCTTTGATTTTGAAAACATATAGAGAGCATAAAAGTAAAATTTTGAGAGGTGTTTGTTGTTGTCAACGAATGGTAGCGGGTACTCTAACCCCCTTGCCAGACAAACCTTCAAAGAGCGGCTCCCATTTTATTTTTATTTTTGGGTGGCACTCCTTCCAACCTTGCTTTCACAAACCATGGCTAACCGAATCCTCGGGTGCCTGCCAACAATCTCATACCATGAAGGAGTGCCTTTTTATTTTAGTTTTATTTTGATGACACTCCTCCCCACCTTTGCTTTCTCAAGCCATGGCTAACCGAATCCTTCGGGTGCCGTCCAACAATCACATACCATGGAGGAGTGTCTATTTTTGGTTAATTAATTTGGGACTGGGAATCCCATTGCCAGCTCTTTTTGCAAAATTATTGGATAAGCGGATGAAGCCACTAGTCCATTGGTGAAAGTTGCCCAACAAGATTGAAAGATAAACACCACATACTTCCTCATGAGCTATAAAACATTAACACAAATCAGAGGTGATAAATTTTGAATTGTTTAAAGGTAGCACTGAAGCAATTTACTTTGGAATGGCGGAGAAATACCATGTAGTAGGTAGGTATGGTGGACAAAAATGGCATAGTGGTTGGCTCAAGGATTTTGGATGCATGAGAAGTATTCCCTCTCGATACAAGGCTTAGGCTAGCAAGGTTATTTGAAACAAACACAAGGATGAACCGGTGCAGCAAAACTCACATAAAATACATATTGTAAACATTATAAGACTCTACACCATCTTCCTTGTTGTTCAAACTCAATACTAGAAATTATCTAGACCTTAGAGAGACCAATTATGCAAACCAAATTTTAGCAAGCTCTATGTATTTCTTCATTAATAAGTGCAAAGTATATGATGCAAGAGCTTAAACATGAGCACAACAATTGCCAAGTATCACATTATCCAAGACATTTTAGCAATTACTACATGTATCATTTTCTGATTCCAACCATATAACAATTTAACGAAGCAGTTTCAACCTTCGCCATGAACATTAAAAGCTAAGAACACATGTGTTCATACGAACCAGCGGAGCGTGTCTCTCTCCCACACAAGCATTTATTCAAACAAAAACAAAAACAAAAGCACACAGACGCTCCAAGTAAAGTACATAAGATGTGACCGAATAAAAATATAGTTTCAAGAGAAGGAACCTGATAATTTGTCGATGAAGAAGGGGATGCCTTGGGCATCCCCAATCTTAGATGCTTGAGCCTTCTTGAAATATGCAGGGATGAACCATCGGGGCATCCCCAAGCTTAGAGCTTTCACTCTTCTTGATCGTAGTATATCATCCTCCTCTCTTGACCCTTGAAAACTTCCTTCACACCAAACTCGAAACAAACTCATTAGAGGGTTAGTGCATAATCAAAAACTCACATGTTCAGAGGTGACACAATCATTCTTAACATTTCTGGACATTGCCTAAAGCTACTGGAAGTTAGTGGAACAAAGAAATCCATCCCACATAGCAAAAAGAGGCAATGCGAAATAAAAGGCAGAATCTGTCAAAACAGAACAGTCCGTAAAGACGAATTTTATTGAGGCACCAGACTTGCTCAAATGAAAATTCTCAAATTTAATGAAAGTTGCGTACATATCTGAGGATCACTCACGTAAATTGGCATAATTTTCTGAGTTACCTACAGAGAATTTTGCCCAGATTCGTGACACCAAAAAATCTGTTTCTGCGCAGTAATCCAAATCTCGTATGAACCTTTTTATCAAAGACTTTACTTGGCACAACAATGCACAAAACTAAGATAAGGAGAGGTTTCTACAGTAGTAACAACTTCCAAGACTCAAATATAAAACAAAGTTACTGTAGCAAAATAAACACATGGGTTATCTCCCAAGAAGTTCTTTCTTTATAGCCATTAAGATGGGCTCAACAGTTTTAATGATGCACTCGCAAGAAATAGTATTTGAAGCAAAAGAGAGCATCAAGAAGCAAATTCAAAACACATTTAAGTCTAACATGCTTCCTATGAAAAGGAATCTTGTAAGTAAACAAGTTCATGAAGAGCAAAGTAACAAGCATAGGAAGATAGAACAAGTGTAGCTTCAAAAATTTCAGCGCATAGAGAGGTGTTTTAGTAACATGAAAATTTCTACAACCATATTTTCCTCTCTCATAATAATATCCAGTAGTATCATGAGCAAACTCAACAATATAACTATCACATAAAGCATTCTTATCATGAGTCTCATGCATAAAATTATTACTACTCCCAACATAAGCATAGTCAATTTTATTAGTAATAGTGGGAGCAAATTCAACAAAGTAGCTTTCATTATTATTCTCATCATCAAATATAGGAGGCATATTGTAATCATAATCAAATTTATCCTCCATAACAAGCGGCACCAAAAGACTACTATCATTATAATCATCATAAATAGGAGGCATATCATAATCAACATAAACTTTCTCCTCAATACCCGGAGGGCTAAAGAGATCATTTTCATCAAAACCGACCTCCCCAAGCCTAGAATTTTCCATATCATTAGCAACAATGGTGTTCAAAGTGTTCATACTAATATGTTCCATGGGTTTTTTAATTTTCGGATCAAACCATCCATGTCTTAAATCAGGAAATAGAGTAAGAAGCTCATTGTTGTCCATTATGCCTTACTAGTGTAAACAAGAAACAGAAAGATGCAATTGCAGGATCTAAAGGAAATAGCTTCGAGCACACACACAATGGCGCCAGAAAAGCATTACACACTGGAACCGGAGTATGAGTGCCTTTTACCTTTCCTCCCCGGCAACGGCGCCAGAAAAGTGCTTGATGTCTACGGGTGGTTCTATTCTTGTAGACAGTGTTGGGCCTCCAAGAGCAGAGGTTTGTAGAACAGCAGCAAGTTTCCCTTAAGTGGATCACCCAAGGTTTATCGAACTCAGGGAGGAAGAGGTCAAAGATATCCCTCTCAAGCAACCCTGCAACCACAAAGCAAGAAGTCTCTTGTGTCCCCAACACACCTAATAGGTGCACTAGTTCGGCTAAGAGATAGTGAAATACAGGTGGTATGAATAAGTATGAGCAGTAGCAACAGCGCCAGAAAAGTGCTTGCTGGCGTGTAGTTGATGGTGGTAATATTGCGGACAGTACAGATGCAGTAGAACAGTAAACAAGCAGCGATAGCAGTATTGGAAACAAGGCCTAGGGATCATACTTTCACTAGTGGACACTCTCAACTTTGATCACATAACAGAATAAATAAATAGATGCTAGACTCTACACTCTCTTGTTGGATGATGAACACCACTAACTGTGTAGGATTACACGAACCCTCAATGCCGGAGTTAACAAGCTCCACAATATTCGATGTTCATATTTAAATAACCTTAGAGTGCATGACAGATCAACATAACCAAACCAAGTACTAACATAGCATGCACACTGTCACCTTCACGCTACGAAAGGAGGCATAGATCACATCAATACTATCATAGCAATAGTTAACTTCATAATCTACAAGAGATCACAATCATAGCCTACGCCAAGTACTACACGATGCACACACTGTCACCATTACACCGTGCAGGAGGAATAAACTACTTTAATAACATCACTAGAGTAGCACACAGATAAATTGTGATACAAAACACATTGCAATCATAAAGGGATATAATTAAGCACTTCACTATGCCATTCATAACAGTGAATAAGTATTCTGTGAAATATAGCCTAAGAGACCCACACGGTGCACACACTGTCACCTTTACACACGTGGGACAAGGAGTCTCCGGAGATCACATAAGTAAAATCCACTTGACTAGCATAATGACATCTAGATTACAAGCATCATCATATGAATCTCAATCATGTAAGGCAGCTCATGAGATTATTGTATTGAAGTACATAGGAGAGAGATTAACCACATAGCTACCGGTACAGCCCCGAGCCTCGATGGAGAACTACTCCCTCCTCATGGGAGACAGCAGCGGTGATGAAGATGGCGGTGGTGTCGATGGAGAAGCCTTCCGGGGGCACTTCCCCGTCCCGGCGGCGTGCCGGAACAGAGACTCCTGTCCCCCAGATCTTGGCTTCGCGATGGCGGCGGCTCTGGAAGGTTTCTCGTACCGTGGCTTTTTTCGTGTCGAAGTTTTAGGTCGAGGGGGCTTAAATAGGCGAAGAGGCGGCGTCAGAGGGTCGAAGAGGCGGTGTCACCATAAGGCAGCACGGCCAGGGCCTGGGCCGCGCCGGCCTACCTCCTGGGCCCCCTGTGGGTCCACTCTGGCGACTCTCGGGTGTTCTGGATGCTTCCGGGGATTCTAAGATCTTCGGCGTTGATTTCGTCCGATTCCGAGAATATTTCCTTACTAGGATTTCTGAAACCAAAAACAGCAGAAAACAGCAACTGGCCCTTCGGCATCTCGTCAATAGGTTAGTTCCGGAAAACGCATAAATATGACATAAAGTATGCATAAAACATGTAGATATCATCAATAATGTGGCATGGAACATAAGAAATTATCGATACGTCGGAGATGTATCACACCGATATTGGTTTTGTCACATATAAAATACAATTTCAATCTCAAATTTTACAAAGTGTTGTTTAAAAGGTAGCACAATGAGCTAGAAGTTGTCTATGTTAGATTTAGAAGAGTTCTAAATATTGTGACGGATTCTTCAAACGAAAGGCAGAGTATGTCATTGTTTTGACAATGACTGAGGATGTTACGTCAAAAGGTTCTTTGAAAACTTGGTGTAGTTCCGATAGTGTCAGAACTTTGAAACTATATTGTGTATAACAATATTAGTGACATATTTCAGACCGCGGAATTAAGGTTCCACCAGAAGACCAAACATATTTAATGCCGACTCATTTGGAAATGAGTGATGCGTTAAGACGCAAATGAATTACAAAATACATACGTTTCTGAGCATATCAGATCCGTTGACTAAAACCTCTCCCGTGAGCAAAACATGATAAAACACCGGAAGGCCAAGGTGTTATATCTTTACAAATGTAAACTAGATTATTGACTCTAGTGCAAGTGGGAGACTGTTGGAGATATGCCCAAGAGGCAATAATAAATGGTTATTATATATCTTTGTATTTATGATAATGTTTACATACCATGCTATAATTGTATTAACCGAAACATTGATACATGTGTGTTATGTGAACAACAAGGAGTCCCTAGTAAGCCTCTTGTATAACTAGCTTGTTGATTAATAGATGATCATGGTTTCGTGATCATGAACATTGGATGTTATTATTAACAAGGTTATGTCATTATATGAATGATGTAATGGACACACCCAATTAAGCGTAGCATAAGATCACGTCATTAAGTTATTTGCTATAAGCTTTCGATACATAGTTACCTAGTCCTTATGACCATGAGATCATGTAAATCACTTATACCAGAAAGGTACTTTGATTACATCAAACGCCACTGCGTAAATGGGTGGTTATAAAGGTGGGATTAAGTATCCGGAAAGTATGAGTTGAGGCATATGGATCAACAGTGGGATTTGTCCATCCCGATGACGGATAGATATACTCTGGGCCCTCTCGGTGGAATGTCGTCTAATTTCTTGCAAGCATATGAATAAGTTCATAAGAGACCACATACCACGGTAGGAGTAAAGAGTACTTGTCAGGAGACGAGGTTGAACAAGGTATAGAGTGATACCGATGATCAAACCTCGGACAAGTAAAATATCGCGTGACAAAGGGAACTGGTATCGTATGTGAATGGTTCATTCGATCACTAAGTCATCGTTGAATATGTGGGAGCCATTATGGATCTCCAGATCCCGCTATTGGTTATTGGTCGGAGAGAAGTCTCAACCATGTCTACATAGTTCACGAACCGTAGGGTGACACACTTAAGGTTTGATGTCGTTTAAGTAGATATGGAATATGGAATGGAGTTCGAAGTTTTGTTCGGAGTCTCGGATGGGATCCAGGACATCACGAGGAGTTAGGAATGGTCCGGAGAATAAGATTCATATATAGGAAGTCATTTTCTAGGTTTGAAAATGATCCGGTATTTTCTCTGGAAGGTTCTAGAAGGTTCTAGAAGAGTCCGGAAGAAATAAGGATGGAAGGTGGAGTCCCAGAGGGACTCCACCCACCTTGGCCGGCCAGCCTAAGGGAGGAGGAGTCCCAAGTGGACTCCCCACCATGGTGGCCGGCCACCCCACCAAGGAAAGGGGGGAGTCCCACTCCCCCTAGGTTTGGTCACATGGAAGGTTTTTGTTGGGGTCTTATTCGGACACTTTGACCTAAACCTTGGGGCTTCCACCTATATAAAGAGGGGAGGAGAGGGGCTGGCCGGCCACCACAACACCACCATGGCCGCACCCCTCAAGGCTGCCCTAGCCGGCGCCCCCTCTCCCAAACCCTAGCGGTTCCCTCCTACCTCTCTCTCCCACATAGCTTAGGCGAAGCTCTGTCGGAGATCTCCACCACCACCGCCACCACGCCGTCGTGCTGCCGGGATTCCAAGGAGGATCTACTACTTCTGCTGCCCGCTGGAACGGGGAGAAGGACGTCGTCTTCATCAACACCGAACGTGTGACCGAGTACGGAGGTGCTGCCCGATCGTGGCACCGTGATCAAGATCTTCTACGCGCTTTTGCAAGCGGCAAGTGATCGTCTACCGCAGCAATAAGAGCCTACTCTTATAGGCTTTGGAAATCTTCAAGGGTTAGTCTCGTTCATCCCCTCGTTCCTCCCATCTTCTAGATTGCATCTTGGCTTGGATTGCGTTCTCGCGGTATGAAAATTTTGTTTTCTATGCAACGAATCCCTACACGCATGTCATCCTCTATGTGCTATAAAAGTTTATTTTCTTGGACTTTTTTTTCACCCTCTGATTTTTGGCTATTTCCTTTTTCTTTTGATCCCCTGCCGCCTTGGAAACATTGAGTAAGCTGCTGACTCATGGGGCCCGCATGACATCCTCTATGTACAATCAACTTTCTTTTTCTTTTGATCTCAAGCTGCATTTGAAACGTTGAGACCGCTGCTGCTAAATGGGACCCGCATGTCATCCTCTATGTATAATAAAGTTTCTTTTCTTGGATTATCTTTGGCTCCTGATATTTTGTCACTTGCCTTTTTCTTTCGATCTCATGCCGCCTTTGAAACATTGAGTAAGCTGCTGGCTCATGTGTCCCGCATGTCATCCTCTACGAACAATATGTAGGGATTCGTTGCATAGAAAACAAAAATTTTCCTACCGCGAACACGCAATCCAAGCCAAGATGCAATCTAGAAGACGGTAGCAACGAGGGGATTATCGAGTCTCACCCTTGAAGAGATTCCAAAGCCTACAAGATGAGGCTCTTGTTGCTGCGGTAGACGTTCACTTGCCGCTTGCAAAAGCGCGTAGAAGATCTTGATCACGGCGCCACGAACGGGCAGCACCTCCGTACTCGGTCACACGTTAGGTTGTTGATGAAGACGACGTCCACCTCCCCGTTCCAGCGGGCAGCGGAAGTAGTAGCTCCTCTTGAATCCGACAGCACGACGGCGTGGTGTCGGTGGTGGTGGAGAAATCCGGCGGAGCTTCGCTAAGCGTGCGGGAAGTGGAGGAGCGGGGCGGCTAGGGTTTGGGGAGAGGGGGGCGCCGGCCACTAAGGGGTGCGGCCACCTTGGTGGTTCTTGGGGTGGCCGGCCCCCTCCCCTTGTCCCTCATTATATAGGTGGAAGCCCCAAGTGTTGGACTACAAGTCTCCGAATAAGACCCGAACCCAAAACCTTCCATGTGATAGGGAAACCTACCCAAGGTGGGAATCCCACTTGGGGTGGGATTCCCCCCTTCCATGTGGGGGGGGTGGCCGGCCCCCATAGGGGGAGTCCACTTGGGACTCCTCCCCCTCTAGGGTTGGCCGGCCATGGAGGTGGAGTCCCTTTGGGACTCCGCCTTCCATAGTGGTTTCTTCCGGACTTTTCTAGAACGTTCTAGAACCTTCCATAGAACCTTCCGGATCATTTTAAATCTCATAAAATGACTTCCTATATATGTATCTTATTCTCCGGACCATTCCGGAACTCCTCGTGATGTCCGGGATCTCATCCGGGACTCCGAACAAATATTCGAACTCCATTCCATATTTAAGTTCTACCATTTCAACATCCAACTTTAAGTGTGTCACCCTACGGTTCGCGAACTATGCGGACATGGTTGAGTACTCACTCCGACCAATAACCAATAGCGGGATCTGGAGCTCCATAATGGCTCCCACATATTCAACGATGACTTTAGTGATCGAATGAACCATTCACATACGATACCAATTCCCTTTGTCACGCGATATTTTACTTGTCCGAGGTTTGATCATCGGTATCACTCTATACCTTGTTCAACCTCGTCTCCTGAAAAGTACTCTTTACTCGTACCGTGGTATGTGGTCTCTTATGAACTTATTCATATGCTTGCAAGACATTAGACGACATTCCACCGAGAGGGCCCAGAGTATATCTATCCGTCATCGGGATGGACAAATCCCACTGTTGATCCATATGCCTCAACTCATACTTTCCGGATACTTAATCCCACCTTTATAACCACCCATTTACGCAGTGGCGTTTGGTGTAATCAAAGTACCTTTCCGGTATAAGTGATTTACATGATCTCATGGTCATAAGGACTAGGTAACTATGTATCGAAAGCTTATAGCAAATAACTTAATGACGTGATCTTATGCTACGCTTAATTGGGTGTGTCCATTACATCATTCATATAATGACATAACCTTGTTATTAATAACATCCAATGTTCATGATTATGAAACTAATCATCCATTAATCAACAAGCTAGTTAAGAGGCATACTAGGGACTCTTTGTTGTTTACATATCACACATGTATCAATGTTTCGGTTAATACAATTATAGCATGGTATATAAACATTTATCATAAACATAAAGATATATAATAACCACTTTATTATTGCCTCTAGGGCATATCTCCTTCAGTCTCCCACTTGCACTAGAGTCAATAATCTAGATTACATTGTAATATACCTAACACCCATGGCATTCTGGTGTTGGTCATGCTTTGCCCTAGGGAGAGCTTTAGTCAACGGATCTGCTACATTCAGATCAGTGTGTACTTTGAAAATCTTTACTTCTCCATCTTCGATGTACTCGCGAATCGAGTGGTAACGCAGCTTGATATGCTTCAGCCTCTTGTGTGACCTTGGTTCTTGTGCATTGGCGATGGCACCCATGTTATCACAGTAAATGATTAATGGGTCCAATGCACAAGGAACCACACCGAGCTCTACAATGAACCTCTTCATCCATACCGCTTCTGATGAAGCCTCTGAAGCCGCTATGTACTCTGATTCTATTGAACACTTCGCCACCGTGCACTGCTTCGAGCTTGCCCAGCTTACTGCAGCACCATTCAATATAAACACGTACCCAGACTGTGACTTAGAGTCATCAGGATCAGTGTTCCAACTTGCATCGGTGTAACCGCTTACAACGAGCTCTTGGTCACCTCCATAACAAAGAAACATATCCTTCGTTCTTTTCAAGTACTTCAGGATATTCTTGACCGATGTCCAGTGTTCCATTCCTGGATCACTTTGATATCTGCTAGACAAACCTACAGCATGCGCTATATCCGGTCTAGTACATAGCATGGCATACATGATAGATCCTACTGCCGAGGCATAGGGGATATTACTCATCCTTTCTCTTTCTTCTGCCGTAGCCGGTCCTTGAGTCTTACTCAAGACCTTGCCTGGTAACATAGGTAAGAACCCTTTCTTACTTTCGTCCATTCTAAACTTCTTTAGAATCTTGTCCAGATATGTACTCTGTGATAGCCCTATTAGGCGTCTTGATCTATCTCTATAAATCTTGATGCCTAATATATACGATGCTTCACCAAGGACTTTCATTGAAAAACTATTATTCAAATAACCTTTTACACTGCTTAATAGTTCTATATCATTCCCAATCAATAATATGTCATCTACATATAATATCAGGAATGCTACAGAGCTCCCACTCACTTTGTTGTAAATACAGGCCTCTCCATGACACTGTATAAACCCGAAGTCTTTGATCACCTTATCAAAGCGTCGGTTCCAACTTCTTGATGCTTGCTTCAGTCCATAGATTGAACGCTGAAGTTTGCATACTTTGTCAGCATTTTTAGGATCCACAAAACCTTTGGGTTGTACCATATACAACTCTTCCTCAATGTCTCCATTAAGGAACGCCGTTTTGACATCCATCTGCCAAATCTCATAATCGAAAAATGCAGCTATTGCTAACAAAATCCTCACAGATTTTAGCTTCGCTACAGGTGAGAAAATCTCATCGTAGTCAACTCCTTGAATTTGTCGGAAACCCTTTGCGACAAGTCGAGCTTTATAGACAGTAATATTACCATCAGCATCTGTTTTTCTTTTGAAGATCCATTTATTCTCGACAGTCTTTCGGCTATCAGGTAAGTCTACCAAAGTCCATACTTTGTTATCATACATGGATCCCATTTCGGATTTCATGGCTTCTTGCCATTTGTTGGAATCTGGGCTCATCATCGCTTCTTCATACGTCGCAGGGTCCTCATCATTGTTATCCACAATCATGACATTTAGACAAGGATCATACCAATCAGGAGTGGCACGTTCCCTTGTCAATCTGCGAGGTTCAGTAGTTCCCTCGTTCCAAGTTTCATGATCATTATCATTAGCTTCCTCTGTTGCCGGTGCAGGCGGTACAGGAACAGTTTCCGGTACTGCGCTACTCTGATCAACGAGTATAGATTTATCAATCTCATCGAGTTCTACTTTTCTTCCAGTCACTTCTTTAGTGAGAAATTCTTTCTCAAGAAAGGTTCCGTTCTTAGCAACAAAGATTTTGCCTTCGGATTTGTGATAGAAAGTGTACCCTATAGTTTCCTTAGGGTATCCTATGAAGACGCATTTCTCCGCTTTGGGTTCTAGCTTGTCCGGTTGTAACTTCTTTACATAGGCTTCGCAACCCCAAACTTTAAGGAACGACAGCTTAGGTTTCTTATTAAACCATAATTCATACGGTGTCGTTTCTACGGATTTTGATGATGCTCTATTTAAAGTGAATGCGGCTATCTCTAATGCATAACTCCAAAATGATAACGGCAAATCAGTAGGTCGTTTGGTATCCATCATTTGAGCATGGAATCCTGGAATTCATTTTAAAATTCCATAGGTGGGCTGTTTGGTTGCCACAGAATTGGACCATCATTTCATTTGGGAAATCCAGCAAAATGATGCCATGTGTAATCACAATTCCGAACTAAAACCTGTCATTCACAATTCCTGTGGCAACCAAACAAATTCAATATTGAATTCTACTGTCATTTGCAATTCCTGTGGCAACCAAACAAGTGTCCATTTCTGGAATTACAATGTAAATGAAATGAATACATGTATTCATTTCAAAATGCTACAAATGAAATGAAAACCTGGCTTCCAAACGACTTCTAAGAGACATCATAGAACGAACCATATCTAAGAGAGTTCGATTACGACGTTCGGACACACCGTTTCGTTGTGGTGTTCCCGGCGGTGTCAATTGTGAAAGCATTCCGCATTTCTTTAAACGCATGCTAAACTCATAACTCAGATATTCACCTCCACGATCAGATCGTAGAAATTTAATCTTCTTGTTACGTTGATTTTATACTTCACTTTGGAATTCCTTAAACTTCTCGAAAGTTTCGGATTTATGTTTCATGAAATAGATATACCCATATCTACTCAGATCATCTGTGAAGGTTAGAACATAACGATAACCACCGCGCGATGCTACGCTCATTGGTCCGCACACATCGGTATGTATGATTTCCAATAAGTCAGTAGCTCGCTCCATCATACCAGAAAATGGAGTCTTAGTCATTTTTCCATTAGACATGCTTCGCATCTATCAAGTGACTCAAAGTCAAGTGATTCAAGTAATCCATCAGTATGGAGTTTCTTCATGCGTTTCACTCCAATATGACCAAGACGACAGTGCCACATATAAGTAGAATTATCATTCAATTTAATTCGCTTAGCATCAATGTTATGTATATGCATATCACTACTATCGAGATCTAACAGAAATAAGCCATTCTTTTCAGGTGCTCGACCATAAAAGATATTATTCATAAAAATAGAACAACCATTATTCTCAGACTTGAATGAATAACCGTTTTGCATTAAACAAGATCCAGATATAATGTTCATGCTCAACGCGGGTACAAAATAACAATTATTTAGTCTTAAAACTAATCCCGAAGGTAGATGTAGAGGAAGTGTGCCGACAGCGATCACATCGACTTTGGATCCGTTTCCAACGCGCATCGTCACTTCATCTTTCAGTAGTCTTCGTTTATTCTTTAGTTCCTGTTTCGAGTTACAAATATGAGCAACCGAACCAGTATCAAATACCCAGGTACTAGAACGAGAACCAGTGAGATAAACATCTATAACATGTATATCAGATATACCTTCTTTCTTCTTCTTGACAAGGCCGCTCTTCAGATCAGCCAGATACATGGAGCAATTACGCTTCCAGTGTCCCTTCTCCTTGAAGTAATAGCACTCAGCATCAGGCTTAGGGCCGTTCTTAGGTTTCACACGAGGCGTGGCAGCTTTCTTGCCACCCTTCTTGAATTTTCCCTTAGACTTGCCCTGTTTCTTGAAACTGGTGGTCTTGTTGACCATCAACACTTGGTGCTCTTTCTTGATCTCTATCTCAGCAGCTTTTAGCATGCCAAAGAGTTCAGGTAACTCCTTGTTCATGTTCTGCATATTGTAGTTCATCACAAAGTTCTTGTAACTTGGTGGCAGTGATTGAAGGACACGATTAATCCCCAGTCTGTTAGGAATCACTATTCCCAAGTCACTGAGTTTCTTCGCATGCCCGGTCATGGCGAGCATGTGCTCACTAACGGAGCTGCCTTCTTCCATCATGCAGCTGAAGAAGTGTTTCGATGCTTCATAGCATTCCACGGCCGCATGAGTTTCAAATATAGCTTTCAGCTCATTGACCAACTCATGAGGATCGTGGTGCTCAAAATGTTTTTGAAGATCGGCTTCCAGACTGCACAGGAGGGCACACTGAACTTGAGAGTACCGAGTTTTCCGAGTCTCGTAAACAGCTTTTACTTCATCGGTTTCAGTTTCTGCAGGAGGGTCACCTAGCGGTGCATCAAGCACAAATTGCCGATTTCCGCCAGAGAGGAAGATCCTCACATGACGGAACCAGTCGGTGAAGTTGCTACCGTTGCTCTTAAGTTTTTCTTTCTCTAGGAACTAGTTAAAATTGATTGGGGACGCCATCTCTACAACATATATTTGCAAAAGTTTAGACTAAGTTTATGACAAATTGCGTTCAAATTTTAATTCAACATAATTAAAAATCTAGGTGAACTCCCACTCAAAACAATATCCCTCGCATTGTCTTAGTGATCACACGAACCAAATCCACCTCACCTAAGTCCGATCATCACGAGACAAGGTGTGATTTCAATGGCGAACACTCAAAGTGTTCATCATATCAACCATATGATTCATGCTCTACCTTTCGGTATCACGTGTTCCGAGACCATGTCTGTACATGCTAGGCTCGTCAAGGCCACCTTAGTATCCGCATGTGCAAAACTGTCTTGCACCCGTTGTATGCACTTGTTGATTCTATCACACCCGATCATCACGAGATGCTTCGAAACGACAAGTCTTGGCAACGGTGCTACTAAGGATGAACACTTTATTATCTTGATATTTTAGTGAGGGATCATATTATAATGCTACCGTCGCGATCTAAGCAAAATAAGATGCATAAAAGGATTAACATCACATGCAGTTCATATGTGATATGATATGGCCCTTTTGTCTTTGCGCCTTTGATCTTCATCTCCAAAGCACGGACATGATTTCCATCATCTTCGGGCATGATCTCCATCATCGTCGGCGTAGCGTCAAGGTCAATGGCGCCGTCTTCATGATTGTCCTCCATGTAGCAACTATTACAACTACTTTGAAATACTACTCAACATGAAATTTAAAGACAACCATAAGGCTCCCGCCGGTTGCCACAATACAATAATGATCATCTCATACATATTCATCATCACATTATGGCCATATCACATCACCAAACCCTGCAAAAACAAGTTAGACGTCTCTAATTTGGTTTGCATATTTTATGTGGTTTAGGGTTTTCGATAGAGATCTAATCTACCTACGAACATGAACCACAACGTTGATACTAATGTTGTCAATAGAAGAGTAAATTGAATCTTCACTATAGTAGGAGAGACAGACACCCGCAAAGCCTCTTATGCAATACAAGTTGCATGTCAAACGAGGAACAAGTCTCATGAACGCGGTCATGTAAAGTTAGTCCGAGCCGCTTCATCCCACTATGCCACAAAGATGCAAAGTACTCAACTAAAGATAACAAGAGCATCAACGCCCACAAAACCATTGTGTTCTACTCGTGCAACCATCTATGCATAGACACGGCTCTGATACCACTGTAGGGATTCGTTGCATAGAAAACAAAAAATTTCCTACCGCGAACACGCAATCCAAGCCAAGATGCAATCTAGAAGACGGTAGCAACGAGGGGATTATCGAGTCTCACCCTTGAAGAGATTCCAAAGCCTACAAGATGAGGCTCTTGTTGCTGCGGTAGATGTTCACTTGCCGCTTGCAAAAGCGCGTAGAAGATCTTGATCACGGCGCCACGAACGGGCAGCACCTTCGTACTTGGTCACACGTTCGGTTGTTGATGAAGACGACGTCCACCTCCCCGTTCCAGCGGGCAGCGGAAGTAGTAGATCCTCTTGAATCCGACAGCACGACGGCGTGGTGTCGGTGGTGGTGGAGAAATCCGGCGGAGCTTCGCTAAGCGTGCGGGAAGTGGAGGAGCGGGGCGGCTAGGGTTTGGGGAGAGGGGGCGCCGGCCACTAAGGGGTGCGGCCACCTTGGTGGTTCTTGGGGTGGCCGGCCCCCTCCCCTTGTCCCTCATTATATAGGTGGAAGCCCCAAGTGTTGGGCTACAAGTCTCCGAATAAGACCCGAACCCAAAACCTTCCATGTGATAGGGAAACCTACCCAAGGTGGGAATCCCACTTGGGGTGGGATTCCCCCCTTCCATGTGGGGGGGTGGCCGGCCCCCATAGGGGGAGTCCACTTGGGACTCCTCCCCCTCTAGGGTTGGCCGGCCATGGAGGTGGAGTCCCTTTGGGACTCCGCCTTCCATAGTGGTTTCTTCCGGACTTTTCTAGAACCTTCTAGAACCTTCCATAGAACCTTCCGGATCATTTTAAATCTCATAAAATGACTTCCTATATATGAATCTTATTCTCCGGACCATTCCGGAACTCCTCGTGATGTCCGGGATCTCATCCGGGACTCCGAACAAATATTCGAACTCCATTCCATATTCAAGTTCTACCATTTCAACATCCAACTTTAAGTGTATCACCCTACGGTTCGCGAACTATGCGGAGATGGTTGAGTACTCACTCCGACCAATAACCAATAGCGGGATATGGAGATCCATAATGGCTCCCACTCAGGGTGGGCATAAAAACCGTGAAACCGAAAACCGAACCGAAGCCGAAACCGAACTAACCGAATTTTCGGTTTTTTCCATTAACCGCTATTTTTTCGGTTTCTATTTATACTAACCGAATTAAATTCGGTAGAATTCGGTTTTTAGCCCCACCAACCGAACAAGACCGAATAGGTCGAATTGAGTAACCTACCATCAATTTGTGCATAAACCGATCATTCCATAGAAGCCCAATTGCGTTTGATGTTCCAAAAATTGTTCATTCAATGTATGACTTTGGTCTTTGATGTACTAGCTTTTTCTGAATATAGCGTGAAGCCTGCATAATAGAACACATCGCTCGAAGTCTTAGCTACCCCTTTTAATCGCCCACGAGTGATGCACCTGTACCACGAGTGTCGCAGCCTACCAAATAGCATCCCTCCACGATTGGTGCTCATTTGTCGATTTCTTGCGCAGTTCATGCTTTGTGTGTTCATATGTTAATCACTATTTGCTTTCTTCGGTGATGCCTACTATTTGTTCAAGTGAGTAGGTTCATTTGGTTTTAACCGAAAACCGAACCGAATTTGTCGGTTAACTGAATCTTCGGTTTCCTAAATTTTCATGCCAATTTCGGTTACCATTTTTAAAAACCGAATTTGTTCAAAAACCGCAAAAACCGAACCGAAATTTCGATTAAAACCGAATGCCCACCCTGAGCTCCCACATATTCAACGATGACTTTAGTGATCGAATGAACCATTCACATACGATACCAATTCCCTTTGTCACGCGATATTTTACTTGTCCGAGGTTTGATCATCGGTATCACTCTATACCTTGTTCAACCTCGTCTCCTGACAAGTACTCTTTACTAAATACCGTGGTATGTGGTCTCTTATGAACTTATTCATATGCTTGCAAGACATTAGACGACATTCCACCGAGAGGGCCCAGAGTATATCTATCCGTCATCGGGATGGACAAATCCCACTGTTGATCCATATGCCTCAACTCATACTTTCCGGATACTTAGTCCCACCTTTATAACCACCCATTTACGCAGTGGCGTTTGGTGTAATCAAAGTACCTTTCCGGTATAAGTGATTTACATGATCTCATGGTCATAAGGACTAGGTAACTATGTATCAAAAGCTTATAGCAAATAACTTAATGACGTGATCTTATGCTACGCTTAATTGGGTGTGTCCATTACATCATTCATATAATGACATAACCTTGTTATTAATAACATCCAATGTTCATGATTATGAAACTAATCATCCATTAATCAACAAGCTAGTTAAGAGGCATACTAGGGACTCTTTGTTGTTTACATATCACACATGTATCAATGTTTCGGTTAATACAATTATAGCATGGTATATAAACATTTATCATAAACATAAAGATATATAATAACCACTTTATTATTGCCTCTAGGGCATATCTCCTTCACAATAAAAGTTTTATTTCTTGGAGTTATTTTTGACCCCTAATTTCTGGCTATTTGCCTTTTTCTTTTGATCTCCTGCCCCCTTTGAAACGATGAGGACGCTGTTGGCAGGTCGGTCCCACATGTCATCCTCTATGAACAATAAAAGTTTCCTTTGATGGATTTATTTTGAACCCCTAATTAATTTCTGGATATTTCCTTTTTTTCTTTTGATCCCCTGCCGCCTTGGAATCGTTGAGCATGCTGCTGCCTCATGGGTCCCGCATGTCATCCTCTCAGAACGGTAAATGTTTCTTTTCTTGGATTTTGTTGACCAAATGATTTTTGGCTTATTTTTTCTTTCGATCTCCTGCCGCCTTTAAAACGTTGAGGACGCTGCTGGCTCACGGGTCCCACATGTCAGCCTCTATGAACAATAAATGCTGAGGATGTTGCTGCCTCATGGGCCCCGCATGTCATCCCCTCCGAACGAAAATGTTTCTTTTCTTGGATTTTTTACCAACAGATTTTTGGTTTATTTTTTCTTTCCATCCCCTGCCGCCTTTAAAACGTTGACGACGCTACTGGCTCATGGGTCCCCGATGTCAGCCTCCCCGTACAAGAAACATGTGATATCTTGATTATTTTGCAGACAATAAACAGTGTATTTCGCTCTGACCTATTGCAAACGGATAAATTAAATCTTTATTTTTACATAAACAAACTTATATGTTGAATCTCCTTGTTTTTTGTTTTTGCAAAGCATAGGACTTTCCTGTTTTTTTAGAAAAATCCGAACTTTCCTGTTTTGGAGTGGGCTGAAAGTGTACGAGTCAAAAGGCCCAGCAGGATAGTTCGAAGGCCCAGATGTCCAGATGCAGCCCAATTGAAATCTTTCTTTTCTTGGATTTTTTTCACCCCCTGATTTCTGGTTATTCATTTTTCTTTTGGTCCTGTGCTGCCTTGGAAACGTTGAGACCGATGCTGCAAAATGGGACCCGCATGTCATCCTCTATGTACAATAAAATTTCTTTTCTTGGATTATTTTTGGCTCCTGATATTTGGTCACTTGCCTTTTTCTTTCAATCTCATGCCGACTTTGAAACGTTGAGGAAGCTGCTGGCTCATGGGTCCCGCATGTCATCCTCTATGAACAACAAAAGTTTCCTTTGTTGGATTTATTTTTTACCCATAATTTCTGGCTATTTGCCTTTTTCTTTTGATCCCCTGCCCCCTTTGAAACGATGACGACGCAGCTGGCAGGTCGGTCCCACATGTCATCCTCTATGAACAATAAAGGTTTCCTTTGATAGATTTATTTTTGACCCTAATTAATTTCTGGTTATTTCCTTTTTTATTTTGATCCCCTGCCGCCTTGGAATAGTTGAGGATGCTGCTGCCTCATGGGTCCTGCATGTCATCCTCTCAAAAAGGTAAATTTTTCATTTCTTGGATTTTGTTTACCAACTGATTTTTGGATTATTTTTTTGTTTCGATCTCCTGCCGCCTTTAAAACGTTGACGACGCTGCTGGCTCATGGGTCCCCAATGTCAGCCTCCCCGTACTGCAAATCCTCTTTCTGCAAAGGTTGTATTTCTAGCTAGATAGCTAAGGTGGATTCGAATCTGCCGTTGTTCAGGCAGCTCAGGTAAGCCTTCTTGCACTGATTAATGGAACTAGTGTATAGCAAGGTCAAGACATGTGGCTCGGTGTAATGAATCTATTTGAATCATGTTGTGGATTCAATCTGATAGTTCTCTAACATGTCAGCCAAATTAGAAATTAAGTTTTTTTCTAAAATGGAAATGCAAATTAAGATGAACACAAACATTAGTTATCATAATAGCTGATCATACATACATACTTGCTAAGAGCAAAAGCTTGCCAGAGGTTTACCACCCATACAATTAATTAGCAGTTCAGATAAGATAACATTATATAAGTATAACTACAAATGCATTTGCTAAGGGCACATGGGACAACAGAACTAGACAACTGAAAACTTTATGACCAGCATGTCACAGCGGCATCGAAAGATCTTGACCTTCAACTTTGATCCAATGCGAAGTTTGGCACCGTCAATGAACTTTTTCCACCTGGAAGTAACAGCCAAGCGGCCATCTGTGGGACTGACGGAGTACCGTCCCTCCACGGTGAGACCTTCACTCTCCATGACGAGGGATATCTTGCCCCTTCGGCCAGCATTGAGATCCTTGGAGATACTTTTAGGCAATTTCTGATTCAAAGCAAGAGATACCACCAAAAATTAGTCAATGACACCAATGCACTGAAGACTGAACCATGTGAGACTTTGAGCAGAGAAGACATCAAGATAAGAGCAGTTATGCTATCATATACTCACGAACATAGCCTTCAGATGCGTCCTGGTCACCACACGGGTGGCCACAATAATGAGCTGAGACCTCGGTGATCTGGTACATGAGCTGGTGCTGATGGAGGAGACTGTTGGGCAGGTGCAATAAACGGTGCCTCTAGAGCAACCGGTGCTGATGCAGGAGACTGTTGGGCAGGTGCAGTAAACGGTGCAGCTAGAGGAACCAGTGCTGATGCAGGAGCCTGCTGGGCAAGTGTAGTATATGGGGCGTCTACAGGAACCAATCCTGATGTAGGGGCCTGCTGGGTAGATGCAGTAAACGGAGCTGGTACAGGAACCGGTGCTGATGCAGGAGAGTGGGAAGCCGGTGCCGGTGCTGGTGGGGGTGCCCTTTGTGACATCCGCTCCTGTTCCATCAGGGGATCTGCAGCGTTGATCATGTTAAACCCAGCAAGCTAGAACAGAGGGAATGGTTTAGAACAACTGCTCATAATGCAGTAATCAAAGGATATGAGTACAAAAAAGTTACATATTATATATTTGGAAGTGTCTCCAACTCTGTAAGAAGTTACCTATATCTGCTCGTTTAAGTTTCTGATCCTCAGCTCGTCGCCCTTCTTCAGACCGTAGTCAAAAGCAAACTTTTTCCAATCATGTCCATACAAATATGTGATGGCCTGCGTCTTGTAGACATACACCTCATAGACCGTGTAGGTGTTCATCAATTTGCCATTGCCATGCATAGTGAAAGACCCTTCATGCGGACACATCTGGGTATCATTGGATGAAGTTCACAAGGTACAGTCTGCAGGTGAAAATTGATACTAATGTAAGAAGCATGAAGACTAAAAACAAGACTTTACTATATGACAATTCATGCTAAACCACTGAGAATACATACCTATAACTCTGTGAAGGAGTTATTAGAAAGGTAGATAGAGCCATAGGAGGTGTTATATGCGGGGTATGTACATGGCCCCGCCATATTCCCGCAAGCTCGGCATCGGGATGGTGAAGGAACATGGAAGGTACTACTGGTGCGTAGCGCTGAATGTAAGTGGAAGAATTAGGTTGTGTAAAGTGCATAGTTCAGAGCAATGCAAATGTTGACAAGCGAGTGCATAACACTATGTTACAAACTGAACAGTCAAAATTTAGTGTATGATGAATATAAGCATGCTAATTTGGCGTTTCCGAATTCCAAAAAGCATTAGATAGAGCCGGTGATAATATCAGACATAAATCATGGCATGTATATGTGGCTTAAGAAAATATACCCGAACCCTTGGATGGTTACGGCCCGGCTGGTCCTTGGACTTGAGCTTATATAAGCATCTAGAAGGTGGGGCTGAGAGTAACTTGGTGGCAGCCTCTGCAGATGCCTCATCAGCAGCAGTTGCAATCCTTTTGACCAATGAAGGCTTAGCAGTTTCAGTCTGCATATGAAAATTGAAGAGCAACAGACATCAGCAGTGATATATAAAATGAATCTATGAGACACTGATGCATATAGTGCTAGATGTAAGTGGAAGAATAGGGTTGTGTGTGTTTCTGAACTATTGGTAAGTATTAGACAAATCTGGCAATAAACAGACAAATCAAATCATGTATGAGGATTAAGAAAATATACCTGCTTACTGAAAAGGATACCACCCAGCTGGCCCGTGGCCATGTGCTTGAGGAGGTTTTCAGAAGATGGTGGCGGCACCATCGTCTTCACGGCAGGCTCATCAGGATCATTTTTATCCATTTGAGTAGAGGCACATAAGCTTCATCCTGCATATGAATAGCAACAGAACTCATCATTGATATTTAATAAATCTATGAGATAGACTAATGCAAATAGTGCGGGATGTAAGTGGAAGAATAGGGTTGTGCATAGACAACAGTTGACAACAATGCAAATGATTACAAAAGAAGCCAACGGAACTCAACAGTTTATATACTGGATGAGACAGACTGAAAAGTGAAAAATTAGTGTATGATGATTGTAAGCAAACGCAGTGTTTCTGAACTTTTGGTAAGCATTAGGCAAAGCCAACAGTAATTAAACAGATAATAATAAAATCATGTATGTCGATTAAGAAAATATACCAGATTCATTAAAAGGTCACCACCCAGCTGGCCCATGGCCTCGTGTTTGTAGAGGTTTTCACAAGATGGTGCCGGCACCATCGTCCTCACAGCAGCCTCATCGGCCTCATTTTGCATCCACTTGAGTAAAGGCGCAGCAGTTTCAGCCTGCATAAGAATGGGAACAGATCTCAGCAGTGATATTGAATGACTCTGAGACAGACTGATGCATATAGTGCTGGATGTAAGTGGAAGGGTATGGCTGTGTATGGACAACAGTTCACAACAATGCAAGGGTGTGTTCGGTTCAGAAACAACGTGGAATGGAATGGAATGGTTCCATTTCAGAGGAATGGAATGGTTACATTTTTGTTCGCTTGGGAAAAATGGAGAGCAGAACAGATCGAGGTTAAACTAATCATTTGTCTCATAATTGTAATTAGCAATTGCAAATGACATTTTAATCTCAAAGTCGTAATTAACAGCGCCTAATTGTGCTCTTTTAATCTAAAAATCGTAATTAACATCATTTTTTGTTGGGTTAGGGGAACTGGAGAGTAGATGAACATTACTGTATGATGATTGTAAGCAAACGAATTTGGTGTTTCTAAACTTTTGGCTTCGAGATCTTATGGGCTTCAACTCTAGCCTACCCCAACTTGTTTGGGACTGAAAGGCTTGGTTGTTTTTGTTGTTGTTGTAAACTGTTGGCAAGCATTAGAAAAAACCAACAATAAACATACAAAAATCAAGGCATGTTTTGTGGATTAAGAAAATATACCATATTCATTAAAAGATCACCACCCAGCTGGCACGTGGCCTTGTGCTTGTAGAGGCATTTAGAAGATGGGGGCGGCATCAACATACTAGCAGCCTGATCAGCCGCAGTTTTGATCTTCCTTTTGAGTAAGGCCCTAAAGTTTCAGTCTGCATATGAATAGCAAAACAAAAGGTAGACCTCAGCAGTGATATTGAATTACTGTATGAGATAGACTGATGCATATAGTGGATGCTCTTAGCCTTTTGTACCATGAACACTAGCTATGGACAGACAAAAAAACTAGTTGACTCGGCTTTGTCGCGATACCTCCATCCCAAAGCTTAAGGCTTATTTATTTTTGAGAAATCAAAACAAGTAAAGTTTGACCAAAATTTTAGAACATTCTATCAACAAATATAATATTGTGTAGATACCGTAGGAAAATATATTTCACAACCTATTTAATGATATTAATTTTGTATTTTGCATGTTAATAATTTTTGGTAAAAGCTTAGTCAAACATGGTATAGTTTGACTTTCTAAAAATAATATAAGCCCTAAGCTTTGGGATGGAGGTAGTAGTATCTAGATCTAAAACACATCCAGATACATCCGTATCTATAGATAGTTGAGTCAATTAATTTGGATCTGAGGGAGTATCAGATTCAGACTACATCATGGTAAGTTGGTTAAAAAAAATTACCCCTGGGCGGTCCCTGCCTAGTTCGGCAGTGGCATTTTGCTTCTTGTGCTGCGGATTTGGCCATGCTCCTGCAGCAGGTGGGGAGCTATCGTTCCCCATAGCCTCAGCACGGAACCTAGAGGTACCAACCTGATACAGAGAATATAGAGCATGGTGTCACAGAGGCTTTACGCACAAACAGCTGAAGACATGTGCTACTTTAAGCATTTTCCAGAACAGGAACAGATTGAGGATACGGACAGACAAAGTGGATAAGCAAACGGAGTACCTGCTTTGCGGGGCTGGGGACGCAGCTCAGGCTTAGCCAACTGCCCACATGCGTGGTGGCCTTACGCTCCATTGCCCCCCCCCCCACCACCACCGAGGTCTTTCCTTTCCTGTACAAGCTGACAAAAGATACAGTGAGGATCAGCAAAAACTACAAAGGTTGCAAATGTCGACAAATAAAGGAAGAACACCCCAATCCAAGCAGAGGTAGCCCCCACCCCCATCAATCACTCCCAGCGCGAGGGTGACCAGAAAGACACCCCTTCGCCCAGAATAGGAAATAGATGCGCAAGATATCGAGGTGAGGAAAAAAGAACCGATCTCGAGAAAGGAAAGAATATTACTAGTACTACCTAATCCGCTTGGTCTAGAGGCAGCTTGCCCCACCAAGCTGGATGCCTGGACGGTGGAGGCGAAAGGAGGGGATCGAGCTAGCGGCTTGCATCCGTCGGCTATCGGCACTCGATCGGGAGAGACAAGGGGGGCTACATAAAGGGGAGGGGTAACATATTTTATTACACAGTGAACTTACTGATGTGACTAGTCATTACATGTCTCACTGAAACTGGGGCCCATAGTGTGGCACCCCAAATTCACTTGAACCTGCCCGGCGGGACGCATTGGCGCGTCAAGAAAACCCCCGAATTGTAGCGGGGAAATGAAACATTTCACAAAAATTCAAAATTCAAGCACACTGCCACGCGCCAAGCACGCAGGCTGTTCCTTCCTCTTCCTCGGTTCCTCCTCCCCTATCCGAAAAAACCCCAAATCCCAAGCTCAAACAACAACAAAAAACCCCCAAATCCCCTGGCCACCATGCATGTCCTCGTTAACCCGCTGGAGATCGTACCCGGACGAGGCGGACCCCCCGCCCTGAGATCCCGAGTTTGTCCGTTCCGTCCACCTCGAGGCACTGCATGCTGTCTCGCAACGGCGGCTTGAGGGCGCTGCAGAGGAAGTTCCGCCGGAAAGTGCTCATGGCAACCGTGCAAGCTCACCGGTGTGCTGTATCCCGAGAGGAACTGGTCAAAGCTTTGCTATTCGCAAAAAAAGCGGGCCAAGATCTGGTCAAAGATTCGTCGATGGCTTGCCGAGAGAGGCTTGGAGTCCAGAGTCAATAAACTAGCTGCTCGAGGACTTGGGCGGTTTACACCGATTCATATTAACTGACTCAAGTTTGTCAGTCTAGTTAACAAATGCATCTAGATACATCCATATCTAGACAAAATTGAGTCAATTAATATGAATCAGAGGGGAGTGCCTGAAAGTGTTTCATGCTACCAATTAATGCGCTGGCAGGACTGGCTGTAGAAGTAATTGTGCTACTACTCATACGATGAACTGATTGTGTGGGTGTCAAATTTTGCAACGCGATCATCCACTGAATGCTTAATTATAGTTCTAGCACCAAAGGCGTACAAATCATAACAAAGATAGTACATACTACAACACCAGAACATAAGAGTATGAATCATAAAGTAGCTCAACATTTTGCATCAGGGCTGGGTGGTCCTGAGACTACCGGGACGCCCCTGATGATCTCTGGGCGTGCATCCACTTCAACGCAAAGTTGTGTACTCGGTCCACGGCCTCCTTCTGTAGGCTGGATAATCTCAGGTGCAGGACCTTCGTCTATGAAAGGCTCGTCATCAGTACCATCCACAGGTGCATCAGGGCTGGGTGGTCTTGAGACTACCCGAACGCCCCTGATGATCTCTGGGCGTGCATCCACTTCAGCGCAAAGCTGTGTACTCGGTCCACGGCCTCCTTCTGTAGGCTGGATAATCTCAGGTGCAGGACCTTCGTCTATGAAAGGCTCGTCATCAGTACCATCCACAGGTGCATCAAACTGAGATTCATCTTCAAATCTCCCATCAAACTGAGAGACCTCTTCAACTCTATGCTTATGCAATTAGTACATCAAAAATTAGACAAACATCTAAGGGATGCAACTTGGACAAATACCATTTTACATTTACCTTCTCATCTGGCACAGCACATGTCCCAGAGCTGAAACCCGTTTCCTGAAGCAAGCGCTTTTTCTCTCCTTCCCGTCCATCCATCTGCAACAAGTTAAATTTGAGTACAGAACCTTGCACAGCAATGCAAACTATTGATCGAAACAGCGGCAGCATCAATATAAATAATTAACTACATATGCCAGCACACATACAGTGTGAACAAGATCTGCTTCTCCCGCTGAAGGATCATTATATGGATCACCATGATAAACCCACCTAACATATGTGCGGTCCATCCCAAAAATGTGTAAATGATCTTCCACTACATGGTGAGGCCTCTTCTCACCATTCATACATGTGCAGCGCGGGCAATACACGTCCAGGTTGTGACCTTCATGAGCTCTAATAAACCCCATAAAGGGTTGAACACCATTTATATATGAAGGGGAACATAAATGTCCATGCAGTATCCAAGTTCTGTCCATCTGTTTAATTATGAGATACAATGGTTGGTGATTAATTTAAGGCGAAGTAGGAAATGTATATCCATCGAGTACAAAACTATACTACATGATTATGCATTTCAGCAATCATGTCGAGTACAAAACAAAAAATTCCCATCTACATTTTAGCAAACAGATCGTGTACAAAACTCTTCCATGGCATTTCAGCAAATTAACGGATCGAGTGCAGAACTGACTCTATATGCCCACGCAAATGAACAAACTGATCGAGGACAAATCGAGCGGAAAACTATAAAGTGCCAATTAGTTCGAGCATACTGACGATTTTTTTAGCAGCATCAAGAAAATATAAATCGTTAGGCCGTCTTGCCCGATGCATGATTGAGCTAGAGATAGCAGCCCTACTGTGGATCAACTTGACCGCCGATGCGTCTCGAGAAGAACGACGGGGAGGGGAAGCTTCTTCTTCGCACGGACGGGACGGGGAGGGGAAGCTCTTCGCACGGACGGGGATAAGATGTGTAGGGGTGGGTGGGGGTCATGCGGCCGGGCCGCCCGGTAGGTGGTGTTTAATGGAGTTGTGTGTGTAATTTGCCGTGCACAAGGTTGAGGAATAGGCGGTTTCCTTTGCCGCGCGCACAATTCAAACTATCCCGCCCATGTAGTTTAAATTCGTCCTATTTTCGTTAAATTGACATAAAGTCATGTGAGTGGGTGGAAATTAGCAAATTTGCTTGAAAAATAGTAAAACTCTGGAATTATCCTTTAAATATGCTCTACTTCGTGTGAAAATCGGGGTGCGGAGGCATGTTGAGCTGTTTTATTTGTACTTTCTTCATTAAAACTCCCATTTTATGCACTTTGGATGGAAAGAAATCATTTGTACATAAATTTTGACAACGCCATTTGCAAACATTAATTGTTTTACATGCCAAGATGCACTCATCCACCAAATCTGGGGCAAAAGTTTATCACAATCTAGATATATATGTATAATTAGTGAGGGACCCCTTTTGATTTTGTGCAATTTCCACTAATTAGCTAGAGAGAAGGGGTCAATTAATTAGGCCATGTTAGGGGCTATGTGTTTTAGATTAGGGTTGTGTGGATTCAAATACAACTTCTTTATTTGTGTGCTATGATTAATCAAAACTAGATCGATCGACTGCGCACACATTATTAGAGGCACATGCCTTTGCGCACAAAGTGCATGTGTGTGTTGTTGGCCACCAACGAGAGAGCGGCGAGAGAGCGATTGAAATCTCCAAATTAAACACATATATAAGCATGCATGGTTAGGCCATGCATGCATATTAATTATATATATTGTGAGGCAAATTAATTAAAGTGTGTTTTCATTTCAGACCTTGTCAAAATTCAAGTTAATTAATTGAATTATCAGTACTTATTATATAATTAATGAATCCCAATAATGTCTATATATATGATCGATATAGGCCATATATTAATTGGGGTTATATAATCTAGGGTTTACTAGCTATATATATAGCAAGGTTTTATTAGATCGGGTTATTAATTAGCTTGGGGTTATGTGTTTTAACGAGGGTTTGATTAGCTAAGGTTAGTTTTCTATATATATAAGGTTTAGGGTTAATGGCACATATATTTAATTAGAGGACCGCGAGGACCCCTGGCCTGCTTGATGCGCAATTAAGGGTCGTCGTTGGCCTATAGCTAGCTATATAGGGTTTTATGGTTTATTTAGAGGGTTTATGTGTTAGGGTTAATTATAACTTGTTGTGAATTAAATTACAACTTTTTTATTAGTGTGCTACACAATTAATCAAAACTCTAGCTAGATCGATCGAGTGTGCACAGACATGCACTATTAGAGGCACCCGCCTTTGCGCGAAAAGTGCAAGCATAATGTGTGTCGTTGCGCTGGCCACCAATCGATAAAGAGAGAGATAGAGATGAGAGATTATTGAAATCGCCAAGAATGTTCAAATATATATATATAAATATGCATGCATGGTAGGCCATGCATGCATGCACACTAATTATATATATATATATTGTGAGGCAACGTAATCAAAGTGTGTGTTTTCATTCGAGAACTTGTCAATATATTCAAGTTAATTAATTTATCAGCGCTAATTATATAATTAATTAATGAATGAATCTCAGGGATGTTCGATCATACATGATCGATATAGGCCATATATATTAATTGGGGTTAATCTAGGGTTTGCTAGCTAGCTATATATATATATAGAGAGAGAGCAGGTTTTTATTAGATCGGGTTATAGCTAGTATAGTTTGGGGTTATGTGTTTTAATTAAGTAGCCAGGTTTGATTAGCTACGACGGGTTATTTATATATATGGTTTAGTTAGGGTTAATGTCACACTTAATTTAGAGGACCGCGAGGCCCCCTGGCCTGCGTGATGTGCAATTAAGTGTCGTTTGGGGCCTATATATAGCTAGAGCTAGGGTTTAGGGTTTATAGGGTTTAGGGTTTAGGGATTAGGGTCTAGGGTCTAGGGTCATTAGGCCGGGTTAGGGTTGTTAGGGATTAGGGTTAGCTAGGGGTTATGGTTTAGGGTTTAGTGTTTAGGGTCTAGGGGTTATGTGTTTTAAGTATAGGTTAGGGTTAGGGTTTAGGGTCTAGGGTGTTTAATTAGGGTGTTTAGGGTTTAGGGATTAGGGTTTTAGGGTTTAAGGTTTAGGGATCATCGATCGAGTGCGCACACACAGTATATATTAGAGGCACCCGCGCCTTTTGCGCATAAAGTGCATGCGTATGTGTGTGTTTTTGGCCACAAACGATATATAGATCGAGAGAGAGAGAGATCGAAATCCCCAAGAATATGTTCAAATATATATTAAAAAATATATATGCATGAATGCATGCATGGTAGGCCATGCATGCACACTAATTATATATACATATTGTGAGGCAACTTAATCAAATGTACGTGTTTTTCATTCGAGAACTTGTCAAAATTCAAGTTAATTAATTTATCAGCGCTAATTAGTTGGTCGCCTGCTTGATGCGCAATTAAGTGTCGTTGGCCTATATATATATGTAGGGTTTAATTAGGGTTTAGGGTTTAGGGTTAGCTACACCTAGGGGTTAGGGTTAGGGTTAATTAGGGTTTAGGGTCTAGGGTTTAGTGTACGTTTAGTGTTTAGGGTTTAGGGTTTAGTGTTTAGGGTTTAGGGTCTAGGGTTTAGGGTTTAGTGTTTAGGGTGTATGTTTAGGGTTTAATTAGGGATTAGGGTTTTAGGGTTTAAGGTTTAGGGATCATCGATCGAGTGCACACACACATTATTAGAGGCACCCGCGCCTTTGCGCATAAAGTGCATGCGTATATAAGTGTGTTTTTTGGCCACCAACGATATATAGATCGAGAGAGAGAGAGAGAGAGATTGAAATGTATATATATATCCACAAGAATATGTTCAAATATATATTGAAATTTATGCACGAATGATATGTGCAAGGTATGCCATGCGCGCATGCACACTAATTGTATATATATTATGAGGCAACTTAATCAAATGTGTTTTCATTCGAGAGAACTTGTCAAAATTCAAGTTAATTAATTTATCAGCGCTAATTAGTTGGTCGCCTGCTTGATGCGCAATTAAGTGTCATTGGCCTATATATATATATGTAGGGTTTAATTAGGGTTTAGGGTTTAGGGTTAGCTAGCTAGGGTTTTAGGGTTAGGGTTAGGGTTAATTAGGGTTTAGGGTCTAGGGTTTAGGGTTTAGGGTTTAGTGTTTAGGGTTTAGGGTCTAGGGTTAGGGTTTAGGGTTTAGTGTTTAGGATTTAGGGTTTAGGGTTTAGGGTGTAGTGTTTAGGGTTTAGGGTCTAGGGTTTAGGGTTTAGTAATTAGGGTGTATGTTTAGGGTATAATTAGGGATTAGGGATTAGGGTTTCGGGGTTTAAGGTTTAGGGATCATCGATCGAGTGCACACACACATTATTAGAGGCACCCGCGCCATTGCGCATAAAGTGCTCGCGTATATATATAAGTGTGTTTCTTGGCCACCAACGATATATAGATCGAGAGAGAGAGATTGAAAAATATATATATATATATATCCCCAAGAATATGTTCAAATATATATTGAAATATATGCACGAATGATATGCAAGGTATGCCATGCGCGCATGCACACTAATTATATATATATTATGAGACAATTTAATCAAATGTGTTTTCATTCGAGATCGAGAACTTGTCAAAATTCAAGTTAATTAATTTATCAGCGCTAATTAGTTGGTCGCCTGCTTGATGCGCAATTAAGTGTCGTTGGCCTATATATGTAGGGTTTAATTAGGGTTAGGGTTAGTGTTAATTAGGGTTTAGGGTTTAGGGTTTAGGGTTTAGTGTTTAGGGTTTAGTGTTTAGGTTTTAGGGTTTAGGGTTTAGTGTTTAGGGTTTAGGGTTTAGTGTTTAGGGTGTTTAGGGTGTTTAGGGATTAGGGATTAGGGTTTAGGGTTTTATGGTTTAAGGTTTAGGGATCATCGATCGAGTAGTGCACACACACATTATTAGAGGCACCCGCGCCTTTGCGCATAAAGTGCATGCGTATATAAGTGTGTTTTTTGGCCACCAACGATATATAGATCGAGAGAGAGATTGAAATATATATATATCCCCAAGAATATGTTCAAATATATATTGAAATATATGCCCAAATGATATGCAAGGTATGCCATGCGTGCATGCACACTAATTATATATATATTATGAGGCAACTTAATCAAATGTGTTTTCATTCGAGAGAACTTGTCAAAAATCAAGTTAATTAATTTATCAGCGCTAATTAGTTGGTCGCCTGCTTGATGTGCAATTAAGTGTCGTTGGCCTATATATGTAGGTGTCGTTGCCTAATCGACGGTACCCCGGAGGAGGGATCCTCACGAGGGGGAGAAGAAGTAGGGGCCATAGGGCGGAGTGCACACGGGACGGTGGTACGCGATTTACCCAGCTTCGGAACACCTGCACGATGACAGGGCCTACTGCTGCTTGTCTGGAATTATCTGGGCGCTTTCGCGTTGTTACAATGAGTTGTGGTTGTGCCTCTAGGGCTCCCGGGATCCGGCTTATAAAGGCGCACGGATCTAGGGTTTACATGGAGAGTCCTAGCCGGATTACAGACAGCCTAGCTACGGTACAATATCTTGCCGTGCACGTCACGGATCCGCCTTCCATACACGTCGTACTGGATCCGGGTTCCTCATGGGCCTCCCTGGATCCGGGTCACTCCTAGGTCGGTACGGATCCGGCTTGCTGATCCTGGGCTGGACTTCTTCCTTCATGATCAACAGCAACTGGGCCGCCCGATGGGCCACATGCCTCATCACCGTCTGTGGGCCACCCGGGCTTGCCGGATCTAGCCACTGTCGATGGTACACCCATGAAGTATACCCACAACAGTAGCCCCCAGAGTTCTCCGAGTTTCGCCTGCAGTTTCCGCCATGCTTGTTCCTTAGATTTCCGGCATCATCGGGAACGCGGAAAAACTTGAAGAGCTCAAACTTTGCATTTTCTTCTTTTTCCAACTCATAGCCGGAAAATGCTCTCATCCTGCGGGACTTCATCCATCGACGTTCCAAAGAACATTTCCGGGTTACTCCCTGCTCGCGAACAAGAGCCAATTTATCTTCACGCACTTACCCGGAATCTTAAAAGACTCAAACGGTTCCGCCAATTCTGGCGCCATTTTCGCGCGATCCGCGCGGTAACTTATCTCTAGCCATATTTACCGCTAGGGTTTGGGACACGTGTCACGCATCCAACGGCGCGACGCTTGCGTTCCGACCACAGGATGCGGAACACGAATCTCATCCCCTCTGCCTATAAATATCAGCCGTCGACCCCTTTACCCCTCATTCACCCCCTTCTCACCTCTCTTCCGAGCGCCGCCCGTGAGCCTCTTCTCCGCCGCGCCGGAACCTGCCGGAAAGTCACCGGAGCATCGCCGGAGCGAGCCCTCCGCCGCAGTGTTCTTCGTGTTCTTAACTCCGGTGAACCACCGCGCGGAAAACTCGCCGCCAGCAACTCCGACCACCGCACGCGCCATTACGGTAATCCTCGAGCTCAAACTTCGCGCCGTAGTTGGTAGGGATGAACTTTGGGGAAGACGAAGTGAGATCCGACTAAGGAAAGTTTCCGCCAACCTTTTTCTTCAGATGTCTTCAACGACTCCACCTCCAAACTCGGATCCGATCATGGCGACGCCAATCTCCTCCGCCCCTCCTCCCTTTGTTCCCATCAGGCTGGATCCTTCAAAGGATTCCGGCAAGGAGACCGAGGGGACCTCCGCTCACCCGGAGAAAACCTCCGGGGCGGGCCAGTCGGAGCAGCAAACAGAAGAGGCTGCCAAGAAATCAAAAGCCCGGAAGCGCGACTCCGAAGCTAAAGGAAAGTGGTGGCCCTGCACCACCACCGAGATGGAATTGAAGAATCTCGAGTCAGAGGGCTTCCTGCAACCCGGAAGCTGGAGGACAGTTCCAGATGAACCAGCTCCGGCTCCAAGGGACGACGAGATGGTGCTGACGAAGGCACTGGTGGAGCGCGGATTCTCATTTCCGCCTTCGGATTTCTTCCGGGAGATTCTGAAGACGTATGGACTCCAACCCCACAATATATCTCCGAACAGCGTGCTCGCCATCAGCAACCACGTCGCTCTCTGCGAAGGTCACCTCCGGGTAACTCCAGAGCTTCCCCTCTTCCAATATTATTTCTCTGTTAAGAAGGAGAAGATCCGCCAAACTTCCGAGCTGGCGACTTGCGGATCTGTCACCTTCATCATCCGCCCGGGCCGCGTCTACCCCCCCACCGACCGCCACGAATCCGCGAGATACTGGTCTGGGGGTTTCTTCTATCTGAAGGACGTCTCCGACCCCGCGAGCAACAAGAAACTACCACCTTTCAAGAACTGCCCCGCCACCGAGCTTCCGTCATGGACGCATTGTCCCCACTTCTCCGACTCGCCACAGCTGACCCGCGCTGTCAGGCGGATCTGCAAGCTCACGGAGGAGGGGCTGACTGGGAAAGACCTAACCCTCTCCTGGTTCACGAAGCGGATCCAGCCGCTGCAACATAGAGACCGCCTGATGTTCGAATACACAGGGCGTGACGATCCGATGCGCGCCACCAAGGATAATCTCTCCGCCGATGCCATCGACAAGAGGATCCGGGTCCTCATCAAAATCCCACGTGAACTCCACGTTCACGTATGCAACAAAGACATCCACACGGAGGGATCCGGAACTGCGGTATGTCGCCTTGACTTTGATTTATCGTTTTTCTTCAAACTTTTGCTAAGTGTAACTTTGAACTAGCTCGAGGCGCTTGAGGAAAATGAGCTCGGAACTCTCCTCCGAGTCCCATCCACCGGCCACGCGGATCCGGAGGCCACGTCAGAGGCGGAAGCTCCTGAAGCTCCACGTCCCGCGAAGAGGAAGAAACCAGCCCCTTCCAGCCCTTACGCGAAACGCCCCCGCGAAACGCTCAGCATCGCGGCTACCCGGAAAGCTGAGGCGGAAAAGAAGCGCCTCGCGCTGATTAATACCAGCAACAAAGGGCAGCCTGCCATCCAGCACTTTTTCAAGCCTTCCGGGTAAGCGTCTTCTTCCGAGACCCAAGTTCTGGTTTAACACTTGCTCTTATATTTGTATGCTTTTCCTGAAGTTCCGGAAGCCAACCTCCCAAGGCCCCAAGGGTCATCAAGAAGAAAGTCAAACCATCTCCGGCTTCCTTCCCTATCACTCCTGAGGTGGAAGTTCCGCCTAAGGCTTCATCTGCCAGCAAGCCAAATCCGAAGGACATCATTGACCTTGATGACCTTCCGGAAGACCCTGCCCACCATGGCGACTCCGCCCAGAGGACCTCCTCACCCATGCCTCCACCAGATCAACCAAGTTCCGCTTTCGCTGGACCTACTGATGAGGAGCAAGAGCAAAAGGCCAAGCTCCTCCAAGTTACCAATGCGACCCGCGTCAACCTCGAGCCAACTCCATCCCTCCAAAAACTTACCCTCGCAGAACGTCACGCGGAAGTTTCCGCCATGCTGAACAAGGTATGGGGGAAGCCGGAGGAAGAGGTGGGTTATCTCGCGGAACTGGAGGATAGCCTGAAGGAATTTTTCGTCAAGCACAAGGAAGTGCGGCAGGTAATACTAGCCCCCAAGCATTGGGTGATATAGTTCCGTGTAACATGTATTAGCCGATGCTTTCTCAAAATGTACTGTTAGGCGGAAATTTGAAATCTTCGCCAAGTCTTCGAAATCTTTGCCAGCCCCCCAGATTTTAATATCCGACTCTCTCTGCTGCTTCTCAGTCCACGCGGAAACTGCACGAAGATTTGCGCATTCACGTGCTGGAGCAAATCAAGGAGATCGAGGGACTGCGCGAACACGCGGAAAATAGCCGAAAGGCTATCCAGCTGCTTGAGACCCGACTTCAAGGTACGAGATCCGGATCTTCACTTTTTGTTTTGCGCTGACAGTTGTTCAGGGTGCATAACATGTTCAATTCTGCTTTCAGAAGAAACTGCCAAGCATTCCTCGCTTGATGAACTATCCGCCAAGGTCAAGGTGCTTGAGGCGGAGAACGAGTCCCTCCAAAACTTCATGAAAGAATCTTCAAGCAAAGAGACTGAGGCGAGGAAGGAGCTCTCCGAGAAGCACGCCCGTGAGAAGGCGGAACTGATCGACAAGCTGGAGAAAAGCCAAGGCCGCGCGCTCTCCCTGATTGCCAAGAACAAAGCCCTGGAAGCGGAGGCGGAAGCCATTGACAAGCTTATCTTCCGTAAGCATTTTTCCGCGTCGTTGCTCCGACCACCTTGCATGTTTTCTTTGATGGAACTGAACCTCTTTCTTTCACAGCAAGCCTTGGCTTTGAGTGGACAAAGGACTCAAACCTGACGAGGACGGAGGCGTACGATGAAGCGCAGATCTCAATTGATGCGCTGTTTGGAGCTTGTCGCGGGATTGCCACGGCTCTGCGGCTAAAGAAAGCCAAAACCACAGTTGTCGACACGATGACCAAACTTATGCGACAGGTGCCGGAGTTCATGAAGGACTGGCAGAAGTCTTCAGCGCGCGGAGCCGCCTCCTTAGTCCTGGCCACCTGCAAGGCTTTCTTCCCCTCACTCAACCTGGCGCAAGTTGCACGCGGAGCCCCGAGAGTTCCGACATGAGCGCCCTCCTCGCGGAAACTGAAGGCTCTGAAGAGCTGTTTGTCAGGCGAGTGGATCACTCGTTCTGGTACAACAAGCACGATCTGCCCGAAGGTTTTTCCGATGCAGAGGAGGACGCAGGCGAGCGTAGTTTTATGGGGAAGGATCCGGATCCAGCAGCGAGCACTCCGGAGAAAACTCTAGAGAAGACTCTGAAGCCGGATCTGGTGGCAGCGACGACGGCTCCAGCTACCAGCAATCTGAAGAGGAGGACTCCGAGTAGAGTTCCTGTTTGAAACATTGAAACAAGTTGCATTATTTTGGCCCCGGAGTGGGTTTGTAATAAGACTAAATTCTTAAGTAGCTAGGAACGAAACGATAATGCATGGGGCGGAAACACTTATCCTGCTATCCGTTAAATATTATGTGCATGTTTCGTTTTATGTCGGAAAGCAAGTGCTGACTTCGTTATTTTCCGGCTTGCTCGCTTGACCTTCCACGAGCCGGAAAACCTTAGCTGGAAACGCTCGCCAGCGGCGACGAAGCCCAATGGCAGTCCGTCCATAACCGCGGAAACAAGCCCCCAGGCATAGGTGCCGGAAATCGCTACTAGGAATCCACGAGTTTGCAGCAGATAACAACTTAATCAGAAAACTTAAGCTTACGTCCTAAAGGACGATTTTGAAAATCACAACTTTCATACACGCCTAGGCGGAAATATCCAGCTCTGCGGTTTTAGTCGGAAAAAACATACACGATCTAAAATGAACAAGTAAAGGAGGTAAAAGACTCAAAGAGTGAACCAGAAGCTTTATTTCATTGATCATGTATAACTATTACAGAGTTTATAACTCGGAAAATATATGCTAAGTGTAGAAAGGACGTAGCTGTGCGATATTCCAGGGGCGATCTGTTTCATCGTAGATGTCATCCGGATCCTCACGCTTGCGTTTCCGGTGCCAGTTAGCAGGTCTATCCCTTAGCTCGCGGAAATCAACAAGGTAGTACGACCCGTTATGAAGCACTTTGCTAACGACGAAGGGTCCTTCCCATGGAGATTGCAGCTTATGGTCTTTCACCTGTCGAAGGCGGAGGACCAGGTCTCCTGCCATGAAGGAGCGTTTCCGAACTCGACGACTGTGATAACGTCGGAGCTTTTGCTGGTAGATGGCGGATCTCCGGTCTGCTAAGTTCCGAGCTTCCTCGATCAGGTCCACAGAGATAGCTGTCCGGCCTCGTCAGCTGTTTCTTCATTGTAGGCGGAAACTCGCGGTGAATCGTGGATGATGTCGGAGGGAAGCACGGCTTCGGATCCGTATACCAGGAAAAAAGGGGTAAACCCTGTTGATCTGTTAGGGGTAGTTCGTAAACTCCACAGAACAGCCTCCAACTCATCAGCCCAAGCTCCAGCTGCTCGTCGCAGCGGTCCTTCAAGGCGTGGTTTAATTCCTGATAATATTAGGCCGTTAGCCCTTTCAACCTGACCATTGGACTGTGGATGAGCCACGATGCGAGGTCCAGTCGTATCCCCATTGTTTCACAATAATCCCTCAATTCTCCTTGAGCGAAGTTCGTGCCATTATCTGTGATTATGCTGTGTGGGATGCCGAATCTCATCACGAGGCTGCAGACGAATTTTAGTGCCGTAGCACCGTCGGCTTTTCTCACTGGCTTAGCCTCGATCCATTTGCTGAACTTGTCAACAGCGACCAGGAGGTACTCAAAACCGCCAGGAGATGATCTTTTTAACTTACCAACCATATCAAGCCCCCAGACCGCAAATGGCCAGGTGATAGGTATGGTCTTCAGCTCTTGGGCTGGAGCGTTTGGTTGAGTAGCGTAGTACTGACAACCTCGGCAGGT
The DNA here is from genome assembly GCF_019359855.2 of Lolium perenne. Classification (NCBI taxonomy): domain Eukaryota; kingdom Viridiplantae; phylum Streptophyta; class Magnoliopsida; order Poales; family Poaceae; genus Lolium; species Lolium perenne. The sequence goes on from NC_067246.2 coordinate 141,115,669, forward strand.
CTTGACTATTTTATCAGCGTCTTCTTTAGCTGTAAGCCAATAGAAACCTAACCGAAAAGCTTTTGCAACGAGTGATCTGGGAGCGGCGTGATGCCCGCAGTCCCCTGCGTGGATCTCTCTGAGGATTTCAATGCCATCTTGATTGGAGACGCATTTAAGAAATACCCCTGCTGCACTTCGTTTGTAGAGCTGTCCATCAACTATTGTGTAGGTTCTTGCTCGTCTGACGATTCGTCGTGCGAGGACCTCGTCCTCCGGCAACTTCGATCGATGAGGTAGTCCAGGAAAGGCTGGGTCCAAGCCGGAATGATAGCCATCACTTCCCTAGCCGGAGACACTGCCACCTCTGGGTTTTCCGGGTTAGCGCCCTTAACTGAGGGTATCCGGAGATGCTCCAGGAAAATGCCAGGCGGAATTGGTTTCCTGCCGGATCCGAGCTTGGATAGCATGTCTGCCGCTGTGTTATCGTCTCTCCTGACGTACTTGACTTCGTATCCGAGGAAGCTCTTGGCAATCTCGTCAACTTCATCTCTGTAGGCCGCCATGACGGAATTTCTGGCATTCCAGGTTCCGGCTACTTGTTGTGCCACCAGGTCGGAATCTCCACAGCATATGATGTGCTTGATCCCAATTTCCTTAGCGATGCGTAGACCGTGTAGTAGAGCCTCATATTCCGCCATGTTGTTGGTAGCTTCGAAGTGGATCTGCAGAACATACTGCAGTTCTTCTCCGGTAGGGGATTTCAGGGTGACTCCGGCTCCTGAGCCTTGATGCTGCTTGGATCCGTCGAAGTGCATGACCCATGTTTCTGGTTCCGGCTCCAGACTTGCATCCGGAGCTTCTGTCCAATCTGCAACGAAATCTGCCAGAACCTGAGATTTTACCGCAGTCCTTGGCTTGTAAGCGATGTCGAAGGCGGATAATTCGATGCCCCATTTAGCCGTACGTCCTGTTGCGTCAGCGTTGTTGAGAATTGTTGACAGCGGAGCCTTGCTCACGATCGCATCGGATGCTCTTGGAAATAATGCCTCAGCTTCCGGCTGCCTAGGAACACGCCATAAGCTAGCTTCTGAAAGTGAGGATATCTCTGTTTTGATTCCGTCAGCACCTCGCTAATGTAGTAGACAGGTCTCTGGACATCATATTCATGACCTTCTTCCTTTCGCTCCACCACGATGACGAGGCTGACGACTTTGTTGGTAGCTGCCAGATAAAGGAGCATTGGCTCTGACTCTACTGGAGCTGCCAAGATAGGTGGGGAGGTGAGTATTTCCTTCAACCCTCGAAGAGCTGCATCAGCTGCGTCGTCCCAGACAAATTTGTCTGTTTTCTTCAGCAGCTTGTACAGAGGTAGTGCCTTCTCGCCAAGACGGCTAACAAACCTACTGATTGCCGCAACACAACCAGTTAGTCGTTGCACATCTTTGAGACAAGTTGGCCTTTTGATGCACAGGATTGCCTTGATCTTTTCCGGGTTAACCTCAATGCCTCTGTGAGAGACTATGAAGCCAAGGAGTTTTCCGGCTGGCACGCCAAAGACGCACTTCAGCGGATTCAACATCATCTTGTACCTGCGGAGGTTGTCGAAGGTTTCTGTGAGATCGCTGATCAAGTCGGATCCTTTCCGGGTCATGACCGCGATGTCGTCGACGTAAGCGTGCACGTTCCGGCCAATTTGGTCCTTCAGGCACCGCTGCATCGTACGTTGGTAAGTAGCACCTGCATTTTTCAAACCAAAAGGCATAGTAACATAGCAGTAAGTACCAAAGGGGGTAATGAATGAAGTCGCCTTTTGGTCGGATTCCTTCATCCGGATCTGATGATACCCGGAATACGCATCAAGAAAACACAGAAGTTCCGCCCCCGCCGTCGAATCAATGACTTGGTCAATGCGCGGCAAGGGGAACGGATCCTTCGGGCAATGTTTGTTCAAGCCGTGAGTAATCGATGCACATTCTTAGTATTTCAGTGTTCTTTTTGGGTACAAGGACGGGATTCGCGACCCAATCGGTATGGATAACTTCTATTACAAAACCTGCTTCTAGTAACTTTGCTAGTTCCATTCCTATGGCGCGGCGCTTCTTATCTCCAAAGCGTCGCATAGCTTGCTTCACTGGTTTGGCCCCCGGATTTATGTTGAGGTAGTGCTCGGCGAGTTCCCTAGGTACTCCGGACATGTCAGAAGGTTGCCATGCGAAGATATCCATGTTAGCGCGGAGGAACTCGACGAGCGCGCTTTCCTATTTGGGGTCCATGTTGGCTCCGACTGAAACCTGCTTGGAAGAGTCACCTGGGATGAGGTCATGCTTCTTGGTTTCTATCGCGGGCTTGAAGGAGGTTTTCTGCTCGGAGATTTGCTTCTTGGTGGTCTGCATTTCAGTCGGATCCACCGCGGCTCTGTAGCCTTTCAGCTCTTCTCCGGATATCACGTACTCGCGAAGGCGGCTTCGCCTAACTCGCACTCATGAGGTTTGTTGTAGTCTCCGGGTACGGTAATCAGTCCTGTAGGACCCGGAATCTTGAGCTTGTTGTAGATGTAGCACGCTCTTGCGTGGAACTTGTGGTAGGTGGGCTCGCCGAAGATGACGTGGTAGGAGCTCTTGAAGGGCACAACTTCAAACGTGATCTTTTCTTCGCGGAAATTATGAACATCGCCAAAAGCCACGGGAAGTGTGATGCTGCCGAGGGAGTTCGCCTTCTTACCCGGAACCACGCCATGAAACTCAGTGGTGCTGTGTTTGAGCTGTTCCTTGGTGAGGTTCATCCGCTCTAGAGTCTCCAGGTACATGATGTTCAGGCTAGCTCCACCATCCATGAGGCACTTGGAGAAGTCATACCCATCGATGCGGGGACTTACAACCAAGGCGTAGCATTCCTTCGGCACAATTGCGGGATGATCCTTCCGATCAAATGTGCACGGGATTTCCGACCACCGACGTATCGCGACACAGCCGGAACTATGGCGTTCAGGATCCGGGTAGCTGACTTGGAGGCGCGTACTGTTGGGGTTCCGAGGAAAGTGTGGTAAGCCCCCACGCTCTTTTTGTCGAATGGGTTGGATTTTCCTGCGGATCCTGCCTTGGGATCCGGCGAGTTATCATCCTCATCCATCGCCTCGAAACTATCGTCCTCCTTGTCCTTGTTCTTGCCCTTGCCACCTTTTCCGCGAGGGCGGTGCTTCCGGGCGCGCTTGTATCCGGCCTCCGGGTCGTTCTTTAAATCATTGACCCACTTGCAGTTGCGGTTGGTATGAGTGGCCTTCCCTGTAACAGTATCCAGATGGGGCATGCAGGGCATGTCTCTGTACTCCTCATAGGTTTGCGGTGCGCGGGATCCGGCAGCAGTGACCTCGGAGGTATGCTGCTGACCCCTGCCGGCTCCGCCTCCGCGTCCGCGTCCTCTTCCGCCTCCTGGACCTCCGCGTTGAAACGCCATGGCGACCATCTCGGATCCGCCACTCTTCTCGGTCATCGTGGTTCTTGCGCTTATGGCTGCCGCCGCCGCCGTTGTCACGGTTCTTCTTTTGTCGGTGCAGGGGGATTGTCGTGGCTGCGAGATCACCGCCGCGTCGTCATCGGCGGCGGTGTGATCGCTAGCGATGGTGATCATGTCATCCAACGTCAGTTGATTTGCATTGACCATGCAGGTTAGCTTGTGTCGCAGCAATCCTCCTCGCTGCAAGCCCCCAATGAAGGCGTGCATTGCTGTGCGGTTGTCAACGTTCTCGCACTCGTTTCTGCATGCCAACCATCGGGTGAGGAAATTCCTCGATGTTTCGCCCTTCTTCTGGATGCAAGCCTGTAGGTCGCTTGTTGTGGCAGGTCTCTTGTAGGTGCCCCTGAAGTGTTTCTCAAAAGCGTTCTTCAGGTCGAACCAGCAAAAAATGGAGTTCTTCTCGAGGTCGCTGAGCCAGATCCGGGCTGGACCTACAAGGTACAATCGGAGCATGCGGCGGCGATGTTAGGGGTTCCTCCGGCGAAGGTTACAGCATTGTAGTAATCCTCAATCCAGGTATCCGGCCTTTCGGTGCCATCATAATGCTTCAGATTTCCGGGTAGCTTGAGGTTCATCCTTGGCTTTGGTTCCTCTCGAATCATCCTGCCAAAGCACTTCGGACCAATGTAGTCGGTTCTGTACTCGTTAAGGCGGTCCCGCGCGTCGCGCGAGCCGTGGCTAGGAGACTTGGAGCGAGAGCGAGATCTCCGGCCATTGCCTCCGCCTCCACCTCCGCCGCCACCGCTAGGTGGTGGTGAGGGAGACCTGCGAGGTGGGCGGTCTGACTTCTTGCTTCCGCCATCTGAATCTCCTCGGCCTTCCTGGTGCCGACTCCGCTCCGTGGCTGCCTTCGCCTTGGCGCCGGCTGCCCTGGTCGTTCGGCGAGGCTCCGGTCACGGCTCCGACGAGGCTCGGGTCCCGGCTCTGCGAGGTTCTCGGGTCGCGGCTCCGACGAGGTTCTGGATCGCGGTTCCGGCGAGGCTCGGACCGCGATCTTCATTCCGACTCCTCCCGGGCTCGGGCTCATGAACATTGTTCGATTCCGGCGAGGTTCCGGCGAGCGCTCCTGTTTCTGTTTCTTGGCAGCACGTTGTCGCGGATAACAAGCGCACCATGCCCTACGGGCCTGGTGTTTCCGGCTGGACTACGGCGGCGAGGGGGTCGCGGGTAACCGTTGGGTGGAGGTGAGGGGTTGCGGTATTTGTCTCTTCCGGAGTACATCGCGTCCTTTCCCTTCCTTGGATCCGACGGAGGCGTACGTGACGGAACGGGGATCGGATTTGGGTGCTCCTCGGCCCTTCTTCTCGCGCTCCGAGGATCCGGTGTGCGATTCATCGTCCTTCGCGCGGTAGATACACAGTTATCCGGATTGGATTCCAACCTCGCGCGAAGTATCTGCCTTGCTCGTCGCTGCATTGCCGACGCGACAAGTGTGCGGAGATAGTTGATGTCAACTTCTTCGTCCTTCTTCTTCAGCAATTCCGCTGCTTTCTGTATGTTGTCCTTGGGAGTTTCCAGCGGCTGGTGATCTGCGGGCGTGTTGAAGGGTATTCTGCGAGGCGGAATTGCTTCTCTAACAATTCGATCGGCTTCCGCCTGCGCATAGGTCATCTTTACCTCCCACTCAGCCCTCATGCTCTTGACCTGCTCGAGTGTGGCAGCAATCTCGCGGTCCTGTCTCTCGAAGTTTTCCGTCCAGGCTGCATGATCTGCCCTTCCTATCCTTAACGCAGCTTCGGTATCGGCGAGCCTCTTGGCTGTGGCCAGCATTTCCTTTCTGGCGGTCTCTAGGGCCTCCAGATCTGCGGCGTCGCCCGGGGTTATAGGTGTGTTAAGAACTGCTCGCGCGGCCACCTCCTCTGCTGACAAGATTTCCTCCGAGGGGGAATCCCTTTGGGGTCGCACCCGAGACATTGGAGATCCTTGATGGGATGGTTGGGGGTCAGATTGGCTGACTTGGTCTCCGGATCCAGTTTGTCCCAGCGCTGCTACCGTTGCGAGAACCTGCTTGGGCTGGGCGGAGTCGACTTCAGGCTGATCGCCGTATCCGTACTCCCTTATCTTGCGAACGAAGTCATCAGATTCCGTGGACGGGGTGTCGCTGGAAATTGGGCTCAGATTGCCCAAAATCGACTCTTCAACCGGAGCTTCGCTTTCTCCGACAAGCTGAGCCTGATCCGGATCCGCGTTGTGCTCCGGTGCCTCTACCTGCTCAGGACCAGCTCCGACTGCTTGAGGGGCGGTTCCGGCGGTGTGGGCCAAGAAGTGTACGAAGTGGCACCTCTGCTTTTCTAACACCTGGGAAACCCAGGCGGATCTGCATTGGTCTTCCACCTTTGTTTCCTGCTCAGGGGCGGATTGGGTGGGCTTTGAAATTTCCAGATCCGAGGCGGAATCTTCCTCGGGAAGCTCCTGCATCTCAGATCGGATCTTCGCGACAGCGTCCAGCTCTGCGGCGGTCGCGTCTGCGTTACTTACCAGTGGATTTCCGTCGGAATCGACGGTTTCCCCGATGAAGATGTGAATGCCGCCAATTGGGACGATGGAGAGCTTGACGGGGTTTGTCCTAGCCGGAATCCAGCACTCATCCGGAGGGACGATCGGCAGATTCCCGGCGTAAAGGACGCGCCCCACAGCGATGGTGTCGTCGTAGCTTCCCATGGCGGAACCCTCCCGGTTCCGGCCTCCAGACGCCACAGGCCCCACGGTGGGCGCCAACTGTCGTTGCCTAATCGACGGTACCCCGGAGGAGGGATCCTCACGAGGGGGAGAAGAAGTAGGGGCCATAGGGCGGAGTGCACACGCGGGACGGTGGTACGCGATTTACCCAGCCTTCGAACACCCGCACGATGACAGTGGCCTACCGCCGCTTGTCCGGAATTATCTGGGCGCTTTCGCGTTGTTACAATGAGTTGTGGTTGTGCCTCTAGGGCTCCCGGGATCCGGCTTATAAAGGCGCACGGATCTAGGGTTTACATGGAGAGTCCTAGCCGGATTACAGACAGCCTAGCTACGGTACAATATCTTGCCGTGCACGTCACGGATCCGCCTTCCATACACGTCGTACTGGATCCGGGTTCCTCATGGGCCTCCCTGGATCCGGGTCACTCCTAGGTCGGTACGGATCCGGCTTGCTGATCCTGGGCTGGACTTCTTCCTTCATGATCAATAGCAACTGGGCCGCCCGATGGGCCACATGCCTCATCACCGTCTGTGGGCCACCCGGGCTTGCCGGATCTAGCCACTGTCGATGGTACACCCATGAAGTATACCCACAACAGTAGGGTTTGATTAGGGTTTAGGGTTAGCTACCTAGGGGTTAGGGTTAGGGTTAGGGTTAATCAGAGTTGAGGGTCTAGGGTTTAGGGTTTAGGGTTTAGTGTTTAGGGTTTAGTGTTTATGGTTTAGGGTTTAGGGTTCAGGGTTTAGGGTTTAGTGTTTAGGGTTTAGGGTTTAGTGTTTAGGGTGTTTAGGGTGTTTAGGGATTAGGGATTAGGGAGATTATGGTTTTAGGGTTTTATGGTTTAAGGTTAGGGATCATCGATCGAGTGCGCACACACATTATTAGAGGCACCTGCGCAATTACTCGTTGGCCTATATATGTAGGGTTTAATTAGGGTTTAGGGTTTAGGGTTAGCTAGGGGTTAGGTTTAGGGTTTAGGGTTTAGTGTTTAGGGTGTTTAGGGTGTATGTTTAGGGTTTAATTAGGGATTAGGGATTAGAGTTTTAGGGTTTAAGGTTTAGGGATCATCGATCGAGTGCACACACATATTATTAGAGGCACCCGGTGCCTTTGCGCATAAAGTGCATGCGTATATATAAGTGTGTTTCTTGGCCACCAACGATATATAGATCGAGAGAGAGATTGAAATATATTTAGGGTTTAGGGTTTAGGGTCTAGGGTTAGGGTTTAGGGTTCAATGTTTAGGGTTTAGGGTTTAGGGTTTAGGATGTAGTGTTTAGGGTTTAGGGTCTAGGGTTTAGGGTTTAGTGTTTAGGGTGTTTAGGGTGTACGTTTAGGGTATAATTAGGGATTAAGGATTAGTGTTTTAGGGTTTAAGGTTTAGGGATCATCGATCGAGTGCACACACACACATTATTAGAGGCACCCGCGCCTTTGCGCATAAAGTGCATGCGTATATATATAAGTGTGTTTCTTGGCCACCAACGATATATAGATCGAGAGAGAGAGATTGAAATATATATATATCCCCAAGAATATGTTCAAATATATATTTAAATATATGCACGAATGATATGCAAGGTATGCCATGCGTGCATGCACACCAATTATATATATATTATGAGACAACTTAATCAAATGTGTTTTCATTCGAGATCGAGAACTTGTCAAAATTCAAGTTAATTAATTTATCAGCGCTAATTAGTTGGTCGACTGCTTGATGCGCAATTAAGTGTCGTTGGCCTATATATGTAGGGTTTAATTAGGGTTAGGGTTAGGGTTAGCGTTAGTGTTAATTAGGGTTTAGGGTCTAGGGTTTACGGTTTAGTGTTTAGGGTTTAGTGTTTAGGTTTTAGGGTTTAGGGTTTAGTGTTTAGGGTTTAGGGTTTACTGTTTAGGGTTTAGGGTTTAGTGTTTAGGGTGTTTAGGGTGTTTAGGGATTAGGGATTGGGGTTTTAGGGTTTTATGGTTTAAGGTTTAGGGATCATCGATCGAGTGCGCACACACATTATTAGAGGCACCCGCGCCTTTGCGCATAAATTGCATGCGTATATATGTGTGTTTTTTGGCCACCAACGATATATAGATCGAGAGAGAGAGATTGAAATCCCCATGAATATGTTCAAATATACGCACACACATGGATTATTAGAGGCACCTGCGCCTTTGCGCATAAAGTGCATGCATATGTGTATTGTTCTGGCCACCAACGATAGATCGAGAGAGAGAGAGAGATTGAAATCCCCAAGAATTAGAGGACCCCCTTGCACAAGTGTTGTCCATCTATATATAATATGAATCCCAATAATGTTCATACATGATAGGGCATATGTGTGAAGCAATTTTTTTCGAGAACTTGTAAAGATTCAAATTTATCAATGCTAATGGAAACTAGTGCACATTAGAGGACCCCCTTGCACACGTGTTGGCCATCTATGTATAGTTTGAATCCCAATAATGTTCATACATGATAGGCTATATGTGAATCAATTTTTTCTTCCAAGAACTTGTTAAGATTCAAATTTATCGGTGCTAATGGAAACTAGTGCACACTAGATGAGCCCCTTGCGCAAGTGCTGGCCATTACATATAGTATAAATCTCAAGAATGTTCATACATGATAGGCCATATGTGCAAAGATTTTTTTTCCCGTGAACTTGTCAAAATTCAAGTTTATCGGTACAAATGGAAACTAGTCCAAAAAATTACATAGAGGTCCAAAAGAACTAGACAATAACTAATAGGACCTACAATTTTACAAAAAGGACCCCAAAACATATAGAAGAAAATCAATCGAGTCCTTCTCGACCGCACATCAGATCTCTGCTCTGCATCCTTTCCAGCAACTCCGTCGCCGGGGACGCACCACTTGGGACGGTGTCGCCGGTAGTCGCCAGGACGAAGGAGAAGAAGGGCCTCAGCAACGGCATATTGGCTCTGAGAAGGGCCGCTGAAAGGCCAAGATGTTCACGGGCAAGACAGATGACGCCTTCGTATGCCCCGAGCTTGTGAACGTTAGCATCTTGACTTCCCCATTGGCCAGATCTGAAGCACTGACCAAAGCAAGCCTCACCGTTAGTGCCATCACCTTGATGGCACCAGATCGGGGTTTGGCCGGCAAGATCCGTCAGATTCACCATAGGCCAGATCTGAAGCCGATGACGAGATCCCCGACTCAATTGCGCCATTCTGCTCATGGGAAACACTGGATCTAAGCTTACAACAACACTAACTCCCTCAGATCCAAATTAGCTGACTCAACTTTGCTTATCTAAATATGGATGTATCCACACATGTTTTTACTCTAGATACATACACGTCTAAGGAAAGTTGAATCAATTAATTTAGTTCGGAGGGTGTACGATGTACAGAGAGAAGTCGGCCTCATCTCCGGCCGGTGAGGCCGCCGGAGAGAAGGGGGAGGAGCCGGGGGAGTGGGAGAGACTCGAGAGAGAAAGAGAATAGGAAGAAATGAGAGCTCCCTGGGGAAAAACATTATTTTTGTCGTTCTACTCGTAGCTTGAAACTGAAAATTTCGGCCGCGCGCCAAATCATCCCGCCGCATCCATTCGAAAATCGTGTGACCAGTTTTACCCTTTTAACCCTGGTTCGGAAGCTACAACCCACCGACCATGGAGGGCTCATTCGATAACAATGAATATCTTGCCTAGATCCCGAACCCTCCCCACAGGCCCACACCCACCCACCAACCATTCGCCCCATTAGCTCAAAAATACTCTCACACGCCAAAGCTCTGACTCTCTACAGTACTAGATCTGCTTCGCCACCTGCATACTCCTCCACAGCGTAGCCTTGATCGTGTTGGCTGTCCACCCACCTGATCCGCTCCCCCGCCGCCCTCGCCACCGACGAATCTGCTTCACCGCCGACCTCGCCACCGACGGATCTGCTTCACCGCCGACCTCATCCAAAGCGTAGCAATTAACGCCTTTCCTGTCGACGCACCGGATCCTCTCCAACGGAACCGAGTCTACTTCACCGCGGCCCCCCCTCCACAGAAACCGATCTATTCCACCGACTACCTCAGCGCAGCGGCTGTATCAACTTCACCGAATCCCTTGCCAGCCAACCAGATATGCTTCACTAACGCCCGCTTCTACTGAAACAGGGTCGATTCATCGTCTCCCGCGTTCGCCGCCGCTGGAATGCAAGTTGTCGCCCCCGTCCACCCAGCCGCAGCTTGGTTAGTACGCTGGCCCATTAGATCGAGGTGTTTCTTTAGCCATGTTTTGTGTAGTTATTTGCAGATCTCATATGCCATTAACTTTCTTGATGTGTTGCTTCGCATGAAGTTCGTTTAAATATTGTACAGTACAAAAGCATTATCCGGTCGCTACCATCCTATTCATTCTACTGGCACATCTGGTTGCTTCGCATGACCTGTGTGCATCCACATATTTATAGCCTTATACCCATTCATTTGCTGCCAACTCTTTTTTTACTACATGCTATTCCTTTTATAGTCATGCTATGGGCATTTCCAATCTTGTTGTTCTTATACCACGTCATTAGCTCACCGCTAGCCGCTAGCTGTTTTCTCGTGCCTGCTATTCTCACACTGCTTTTATAATCATGGTATGTGCATTTCCAATCTGCTTGCTCTTATACCTCGTCTTTAGCTTATAGCTATTTTTTTCCCATGAATGCTCCTGTCGCACAGCTTGTATAGTTATGCTGCGTGCATGTCTGGTCTTTGTATTATCGTAGACTAACTTGTTAATGTTATTTTTCCTAGGGATTGATCATGCGAACCACTTATTAGAACATCCAACATTAACAGCGGGGACGCTAGGGAAGGTTGGAATCTGAGTTCTTGGTTGGGAATTTTGGCAGTTTACTTCTGTTATTATCTATAACCTATATGCATTGTTCCTTATGCAAGAGATTAACACTTAGAACCCTGCCATAGCAATGCCATTCATGCTTTACTATGTTTCTGCCTATTTGATATGCTTGTCTTGGAACAACTGCGAAGGTGATTTGAACCTGACATTTGGTCATTCTTAATGCCAGTTTACTTTATGTGGAAAACCTTGGCATTACCCTACTCTAAATCTGAATGTCTAAAATTCGTATCTCATGCAAAGCAACATCTAGTTGGTTTTAATCTGATATCTGGTAAATATTTGCTTATTCATTTGGCAGCTCAAGTTTTTTGTTATTTGAAACCAGCTGACTTGGTCTTAAATGTGATATCTAAACACAGATTAAGGACAATGGAGCCGGAGGATTAGCATTTCACTTGATGGCTGAACCTAAAATGACAGGCATGTCGACCACGACTAGTGCACGCAAGAGAAGGACCTGCAGCGAGCCAGTATGTGCTTAGTACATGCATCTTATCTTATCTTGTGCTTATTTCGGCTACATGTTGTTATCTGATCTCTACATTGAGTAATACATGTTTGAATAGTTAATTGTTGTAACTATGTTTGCAATATTACCAGAATGCAGTTTTAATGAAGCAGACATCATTAGAAGATAATCGCCAAAGCGACCCTGTGCAACATTATGATGTAAGTCTGTGCTTAGTACAAGTTCCATACATTGTCTTATTTATGCAACTTGTTATTATCTTATATCTACATTGCATAATAAATGTTTGAATAGTTCACTGTTGTAACTATGTTTGCAATATTACTAGAATGCAGTTGTAATGAAGAAGTCCTTAGTAGAAGATAGAGCGCAAAAAAGGTTCCGGGGTAAGCCTATGCAATGATATAATGTAAGTCTGTGCTTAGTACTTGTGACTATCTCATATCGACAATGCTTAATACATGTTTGCATAGTTCATCGTTTAACTCTTTTTGCACTATTATCAGAATGCAGTTGTGATGAAGCAATCTTCATCAGAAGAGAGGCCCACAAAAAGTTCTGATCTTTCTTCTGATGCATCTTCTCATAGCCGTCAACCTAGACCATTCCTTTCATCAAACAGTAAATATCTCAAGTCTGTACTTTATAAAAGACATGGTATTGCTGCTTTAAGATCTGTAGCTGATATGTTGACCAAGAGTACACAAGATTCAATCAAGGCGATTGCCAAATGTCAACGTGTTATTGAGGATGCTAATAGAAGTCCTCAATGATTCTATGTAATTTTTTTATTTGGGCACATTAATTGCCTTGTAATTTTCCTAGTTATTTTATTTGTGTATGTAATTGTGTGTATCATTGATATCAGATTTTAGGCTCATGAAATTTAATGCAAGTTGACTAGTCAAACAACCAGGGCCCTACAACAGATTGGGACGGCCCACTTACAGTAGTGTGGGACCCACTTTCATTTTGGGCCGGCCCACTTACTTATTGGGCCGGCCCGGTTACACGATAGTGGGCCCCACCTGCTTATTGGGCCAGCCCACTTGCTATATGGTGGACCCCACATACTAAATGGGCCGGCCCTTTAACAGTAAAGTGGGACCCACCTGTGTTTTTGGCCCGGCCCACTATTTTGTTGGGCCAGCCCACTTGCTATATGGTGGACCCCACATACTAAATGGGCCGGCCCTTTAACAGGAAAGTGGGACTCACCTGTGGTTTTTGGCCCGGCCCACTATCTTGTTGGGCCGACCCACTTGCTATATGGTGGACCCCACATACTAAACGGGCTGACCCTTTAACAGGAAAGAGGGACCCACCTGTGTTTTTGGCCCGGCCCACTTTCTTGTTGGGCCAGCCCATTTGATCTATTGTGGACCCCACGTACTAAATGGGTCGGCCCGATAGCAGGAAAGTGGGGACCACATGCTAATTGGGCCGGCCCACTAACTTCTTGGGCCGGCCCACTTACTTTAAGGTGGACCCCACTTGTTAAATGGGTCGGCCCGATAACAGGAAGTGGGCCCCACATGTCTTGTGGGCCGGCCCTTTTGCCCGTTGACCTGTCAAACGAATGCATTCGGCCCGACCCACATGCTTAGTGGGTCGGCCCATTTATGTTTTGACCAGTCAACCTTAGAGGTTAGGCCCGGCCCACGTAACTAATGGACTAGCCCAGCTATATAGTTGACCGGTCAAACTAAGTCAGCTGGCCCGGCCCGCAAACTTAATGGGCCGGCCCGCTTAAGACGTGGCAGGCCTCGTGTGGGCCTACCATCTACCACGGGGTTTCAGCCGGTTAACGCCGTTAACTGCCAGTTAACGGCGTCTGCCATGTGTCAGTTTGCATGACGTCAGCAGTCAACGGGCTCCCAAAAACACTTCTGCAACGGTCCGATTTTCCGTGGCGGAAGGGCGCCCAAGCGCGACGGACCGAAAAAAATGCCGTAGGACTTTGCCTGACGCAGTTTCGACAACAGAACCCATATCGTCGGGTTAGGCCCATAGGCGACGAAAAATGGCCCTTAGCGGACGATTTTGGGACGTTGTCTATTAGAACTTTTCTTGTAGTGCAAGTGGACACTTGTGACTCCAAGAGGGGGTATTTATGCTCGATAGTAGGTTCATGCCTCTAGTTTTCTGGGAGAGTGACTTTATAACTTCTAAGATTGTAGATGTGGTGTTGCTACTAGGGAGGAAACAACAATGTTTTATCCGAGGGTAATTCTATTGTTTACTTTACACACATTCCTTAAAGCGATAGTCTGTTGCTTGCAACTTAATACTGAAAGGGGATCGAACGATAACCTGAAGGTGGATTATTAGTCATAGACGCAGTTGGATTACGGTATATGTATTATGTTGTAATGCCCATATCAAATCTCATAGTAATCATCTTGTCATGTATGGTCGATATTCTATCAATTGCCCAACTGTAATTTGTTCACCCAACATGCTATTTCTTTATGGAGAGACACCTCAAGTGACCTGTGGACCCTGGTCCTATTTCCTTTACTGATAAATTCAATTGCAATCACGTTCTGTTTACTTTATGCAAACATCTCCTTCCATTCAATACGTCTAATCATTTGTGTTCAGCAAACCAATGAGATTGACAACCTCACTACAAGTTGGGGCAAAGTACTTTGGTTGTGTTGTGTGCAGGTTCCATGTTGTTGCTGACGTCGGTAGTGCGCCCTGCCACTAGTCAGTTAGTAACACCTTCAGAAGTCACGCCTTTCTCCTACTGGTTGATTAAACCTTGGTTTCTTACTAAGGGAAAACTTGCTATTGTGCTCATCATACCTTCCTCTTGGGGTTCCCCAACAATGTGAAGTCGGTGTTACGATAAGCACCATCACATGATCAGCCCCTAGAGTATTTGGCATGTTAGGCATAGAGGGGTTAGGGGATGATACCTCGAAAGATTTAGCATGAAGAAATTTTCTTCCTTCATGTGAATATCCTCATTGGGGGATTAAATGGGTGATGAAGAGGTGGTGGAGATGGATGCAAGAGCAACCAACCCATTGGAGGTTTCATCTTCTTCATCATCATCATCATCATCATCATCCTCGGATGTGTATTCTTCTTGAGTTGAGAGCACAATAGATGTATCCAAGGAGGACCTTGCCATGAAGCAATGTGCATTCTTGAAGTGAGGGTTCTCATTGGGGGATTCAAAGAGGGATGAAGATGGAGTAGTGGTAGTGGCAATAGCCACCAACTCCTTTGAGTTTTCTTCATCACTATCACTCTCGTTGTCATCGGAAGAATACTCATTTTTAGTCATTAGCACAATCCTTGATGGCATCTTATTCTTCTTATTCTTGATGAAGAGTTTCTTGTTGGGAACATTTGAATCTTTGCTCTTGTCATTTGGAATGAGCCTTCTACCACGAGTTTCTCTATTCTCATATGGGCACGCGGCGATGAAGTGGAACTTCTCACCACAACTGAAGCAAGATCTTGATCTTGGGCCCAAGCTCTTGAACCCACTTGCTTTGTTTCTCTTGATGTTTTCTTCCTTTGCTGTGGATGGATCAACCCAAAAGGTTCTTGCATGGAATACCATATGGTCATGGTAGTGGTATTCCGAATCCTCCGGATATGACATGCTCCAGGAGGTTCTATATGGTTCTTGAGTGTCTACATCTTCCACCGTATTGACATTCAAAGCAAGATTTGTACCTCTTGCCATCCCTATAGCACGATTCCGAGAATCTTGAGAATTATGTTCGGCCACCTTGAGAGCTTGCATCTCGTGCACCACTTGATAGGAGGTTAGCTTAGGATAGCTTTCTCTTCCAAAGAGACTCTTGACATCAATGGGTTCATAAGGCATCATGCAATCAATATACTTGTCCTTGATCCAAAATTCATCAATATGTTGGGCACCCACATTCCTAAAGGCATCGGCAATGGAGATAAGCCTTCTATACATCTCATGATGATCTTAATCTGGCAACCTCATGAACCCTTCAGCTTTGTTCCGAAGAGCACTATACTTGTTTCTCTTCATGCTTTCACTTCCCACAAACATTTTGGATAAACCATCCCAAGCTTCCTTGGCGGTGGTGAAGTTTCGAATATAAGTTAAGTCCTTTGACCCCACAGCTTGTTGAATCATGTTCAAGGCGACAGAGTTGAGTTGGTGGTCAACCTCTTCTCTTCTATTAAATTTGTCGGGGTTGAAAGGCTTGAACCCTTAAAAATGATTCTCCAAAGCTCATTGGAGGCACTGCATACATGAGAGCAAAACTCAAATTGTGACTTATTAAAATCTTCAACATTAAACTTAGGTGGATCACCCCTATTATTCATATGAGGGTGGGGAACCGGGGGATCGGGAGAGCGCAAAGGAGGAGGACCGACATTGTAGCTCTCACCAACACCCGCTTTCGGAGAAGTAATAGGGTTTTAATTTTGTCTAAGTTTTCACCATCTAAGGGCTTTATAGTCGAGGGTGAGCCTGAAGCATCTCCCTCTACTAAAGAGTCCTTGTCCTTTTCCTCTATGACGGGAATGGCGGAAGGGTCCGGTTTTAGAAGCTCCGAAAAATATTTCTTCATATTTTCCATATTAGCTTCCATGGAGGATCTCAAGGATGTTTCCATCAACTTGAGATCTTCCATGGAAGCCTGCTTTGCGGCCCCTTCCGGATTCACATTGTCCGGCATAGTCTTAGACGGTTAAGCCCGAAATAAGAGCCGAGGCTCTGATACCAATTGAAGGGATTGTATGCCGCACCGAGAGGGGGGTGATTAGGTGCTACTTAATTTTTAGTTCTTTTTTAATTTAGGCTTGACACAAAGGTAAATTCTCTACATATGAAACTATGTGAATTTACCTAGATGTCAAGGTATACAACTAAGCAAGATATTGCTAGACAAGATATAAAGGTGAAATCAAGGATAGAGGAAACCGAGAGTGGAGCACGCGGAGACGCAGAGATGATTCCCACAGTTCCTTCCTTTTGAGGGGAAGTATGTCTACGTTTGGAGGGGTGTGGTCGCCACAAAGGCCTAACCAACGCCGCGAAGGCCTCGCCCAGGTCTCCTGTGAGCAACGCGGCCTAGCCCACTTCCACTAAGGGATTTCCTCAAGGCGGAAATCGGCCATTACAAGGTTCTTGGGGCACACATCCACAACTGAATCGGAGACTCCCAATAGCTGTAACAACACAACAACAACAACAACAACAACAACAACAAGAACAAATCAATCACAAACAACTAGGGTTTCCAAATGGAACACTAGCAAAGGGGACCTCAAGAAAATGAGGGGGAAATGCAAATCGCTTTGGTGAAGATGTAGATTCGGGTCTTCTCCTTCGATTCTCCAAAGATCAAGGGCTTTGGATGGTTGGAGCAGGAGATCTAATGATTCTTGTGGCTCAACAATGGTGAGATCTTCGTTTTGGGACGAGCAACCTCTTCCATTGGGGAAGAGGGTATATGACTAGGTGCTTCAGATATGACCGTTGTAGGCGTTTTTTGTGTAATACCGGAAGTACCGGTGAAAGGACACGGATGCCGCCAAGAGGGGGGTGAATAGGCGGTTTAATTTTTTTACGAATATGGCTTAACAAATGCGGAATAAAACTAGCGTTTAATTTTTCAAGCAAAAAACCTATATAAATAGGGTTCACCTATGTGCTCCAACAACTTATGCTAAGCAATTCAAGCAACTATATGATAGCAAGATATATAACTTCAAGCACGAAGGCTATCACAAAGTAAAGTGCATAAGTAAAGTGCACGGGTATAGGAATAACCAAAGTGACGCGGAGACAACGATGTATCCCAAAGTTTACACTCTTGCGAGTGCTACTCTCCGTTGGAGCGGTGTGGAGGATAAGTCACTCCAAATGCTCGAAGGCCACTGTATTCTCCTCGAGAATTCCCACCAAAAGGGATGTCCTTGATCCACTATGGAACCTTAGGTTGGTCACCGAACCCGCACAAAGCTTGGGGCTATCTTCACAACTTAATTGGAGGCTCCCAATAAATCGTCACAAAGGCCTTGCCCTTGAAGAATCTCCACAACTTAATTGGAGTCCCCAAGAACACCACAAAGACCACTAAGCCGTCTAGGGTCCAAAGACCCAAGAGGAACAAGCTCTGGGAACAAGCTCCCAAAGTGAATATCTCACGAACTTTCACCTCCACGTATCACCGCGGAGAAGTCAAACCGGTGCACCAAATGCAATGTCAAGAACACCACAAAGATGCCCAAATCCTTCACTCTCAAGTTCCAACAAAGCTACTAATGCTAATTGGGGGAGTAAGAGAGGAAGAAAAAATAAGAAGAGGGACACCAAATTTCTCTCCAAGATCTAGATCTAGTGATTCCCTTACAAAGAGGGGGATTTGATTGGTGCAAATGTAGATCTAGATCTCCTCTCCCTTTTCCTCAAATATGAGCAAGAATCATGGAGGAACTGAGGGAGGGGAAGCTCTCATGAGTTCAACAATGGTGGAGAGCTTATTGGGGAAGAAGGAGTGCTGCCAGAGAGAGAGAGAGAGAGAGAGGAAAAAGAGCTTAAATAGGAGGCTCCATTTTTCTGCCGTTGAACTGCTAAAAAAGGCTTGGGCCGGTAGTACCGGCCTGGAGGAGCGGTACTACCGCCCCAGCAATGAACGGCCGCAGCAGCAAAACAAACAACGTGCGCGGGCGACCAAGGGAGGCCCCAGCACTGCAAAGCCACCAAGCGAGGCGGGAGCCAGAGGTGGACGCGCAGCCTCGCACAGAAGGCCAGGGCCAGCTGGGGCCAGTGCAGGGCAGCCTGGCAACGCGCGGGTGGAGCGCTCGCTCGCCGCGTGCCTGCGTTGACCGGGCGCGCAGTGGGGCCGAGCGAGGACGCGGCTGCCAGTGCGAGCAGAGCGGCTCGGTCGAGCTAGAGCGTGCGGGGCACGCGGGGAGCTCCTATTCACCGAGCTGGTCGGTGGCAGCGACCCACCGCACACCTCCTCTGGGTGTATATGGGCTCGTCCCATTAAGCTGATCGTCCGCACACCCCAGGCGGGAGGCACTGGACCGGCCCAGTAACTTTTCTCTCCTATCTTTCTTTTTTCTCCTGCTATTTCATTTATGTTTTGCTGAATAAGAACAAAATTTGAATCTAAACTTTCTGAAAATTTGAACAAATTTAGAATCTGAATATTTTTTGAATTTCAATATTTTCACATTTGAAATATTTTGAACAGATTTCAAATTTGAAGGGTTTTCAAATTTAAACGGTTTTCAAATTTGAAGGGTTTTCAAATTTGAACATTTTGAATTTAAACATTTCGTTTATATTTTCGCATTTGAAAATATTTTGAACAGATTTCAAATTTGAACGGTTTTCAGATTTGAACGGTTTTCCAATTTGAACATTTTTTAATTTAACATTTTCTCAATTTGAACAATTTTAAAAATTAAAATTTTCGAATCTTAAAAAATATAAACAAAACCGAAAACAGAAAATAGAAAAAAAACAGAAAAAAGAAACCAGAAAAAGAAAAAGAAAAATGAAAAGGAAAAACGAACTACTACAGGCTAAACAGATAAAAATGGGCCTGGCCCATACCCGGCCAGGGGGTGTGCGGTGGCCGGTAGCCACTGACCTGGTCGGTGTATAGGTTTTGCCGACGCGCGCGGCCGAGCGAGAGCTGGCGAGCGGGCACGCAGGGTGAGGCGAGGCGTGCGGGGCGTGGAGGTGGCTTGGTGGCCGACCAGCCCACATGGGCGGGGCCCAACGAGCGGGGCGCATGCTGGAAGCTGCCCACGCGCGGGAGGAGGCCGGTACCTCCGGCATGGGCTGGCCGGTACCTCCGGGCCTGGTACTGGTTTTGGTACCGAAAAAAGGCCTAGGTTATACAGAGAGCAAGGCTAGCTGGGCGGTAGCGAGCGCGGTAGAGCGGGCGGTAGTACCGTCCGTGTCCTTTTTTTCTTTTGAACTCAAACTTGAAATGCAAATAACTTGAGATTGGAAAATCCAAATGAGACGAAACCAATTTTGTTGGAAAGAGGACGACAATGAGACGAAAATATGGAAACTAATGGGGGTGATTTTATATGTTTTTTTAGAGTGAAACCTTTTAATACGAAAAACCTGGAAAAACACCGATATTGAAAACGCAACAAGTGGTATACACGAAATCCATTTTCGATGAACTAGAGCTTGTCATAGAAATAACCACAAGCTCTAAAACACCACATGGATAAGATTCAAATAACAACCAAGAAAGATGATGCAAGGAGGCAAAGGTTTGACCGCACTCGGAACGATACGATCGACTTACTCGCTCGAGAGCCCCTTGATAGAACGACAATTATCCTATAAACCGTTCTCCCAACTAAACCACGAGACCGGTGAGAACGAAACCCTATCAACAACAAACCTTAACCTTGCACCTTCCATTTGAGCTCGATGATGATGATCTTGACTGCAACAAGATGAAACGCCGTCCTTGATTGTGCTTGCTTGATGAAGATGAGAACTTGCGGATTGCTCCCCCATACTCCACTCACTTCTTCGCACTGCAATTTTGACGCCAACTAATCGTTCAAGCATTGCCTATGGACAACTCCTACACATATAACCCAATGCATCCATTAGTCCATAGGGATTATCATTAATTACCAAAACCACACAAGGGGGCTCTATGCACTTTCAACCGGCCACAAGGAACGGAAGTTTCGGTTAGATTTCTCCTCCTGCTGACCTGATGCTGCTGCCTGTTGCAGGCGGAACAAGGGCGGTAGTACCGGCAGGCGATACTATCGGCCAAGTTCCGGCCTACTTCCAAAAATGCGGAATACTCCCCTCGAAACCATCTGCAACTAAAATGAAATTTCCGGAAGTAGGACCGGATGTAGGGCGGTAGTACCGGTCGCCGGTACTACCGGCCAACTTCCGCCCAAAGCCTTCTCTGCGCATTGTGTTGTCGCTACTGACAGAGGAATCTGGGCAGTAGTTCCGCCAGCTGTGGCCGGAACTTCCACCTGGAGCAAAAACACAGCAGCTACTTCATTTTAAGTGATCTATCCAGCACAGTAATGTGAAGCACCTTTCTATATACATACAACAACACACATAAACTTGTACCTGTGTTGACATCAAACACACAAAATCTATAAGAGCGGGAAATGTTCTTTCAACTGTCCGCGCCACTCAAACGGACGCAGTCGGACGCGCATACGCGCTCATTTGGGTCGCAGTGTTGGAGACGCGCTCGTCCAAACGGACGCAAACGGACGTCAGACGCGCTCATTTGAATCGCAACGTTGGAGATGCCCTTAGACACGAGGATATGCTCCACCTCAGGGTCAAAGAGTCGCGCCTCTGCCAGGCAGTTCTCTTCCTCATCGGCCTTGGTGGTACCCTCATGTCCCCTTGCACGAGTAAGCGTGTGGCGCTTTGTTTGTCAGGGAAGTTGAATTATGCTCTATCTCCGGAAAAAAAAACTAGAATGCCATATAGTCGTAGGCGTGTGACGCCTTCTCTAGGTCCCGCCACGTACCAAGGTAGCGTCTTTCCATGTTGATGGTGATCAGAGGCACCCTCCATGTGGGTCTTTTGGTACTCATCATGTGTACACCACGTAACTTCGGGTTCGACATGGTACTAGCAACAAAAAGATTCAAGTTCATAAATAGACAAACAATTTTATTTACACTGCACTAACAATATTATCATCTACAATGTACAAATAATTTTTGCACTAACAATTTGTAGCATCTATATATTTTTATCATCTAACAATTTTTACCAACATGTGTAAAAAAAATTACCAACTACATCATTATATCATCTAACACTTTGTATCTAATATCTAACAGGATACATCACACTAACAATTTTGTAAATTACATTAGTATATCATCAACACTATACTACACAATTTTTATCTATAATTTTTATCTACATTAAACCACTAACATAACTATATCATATACACCACAGTATGCGCTATACTAACAATTTTAATCTATAATTTTCTAGCAAAATCACTAATCTAAAATTTTCTAACACTAACCTATAATTTTCTAACTCTAATCTAAATCTAACAACTACACCATTAATCCAAATCTAACAACTTCACCACTAATCTAACACTAACAACTACATCACTAATATAAATCTAGCAATTACACAGCGTTGGAGGAAGTCACCGGTGGGCATGGTGTGGGGCGATGGAGGTGTTGGGAGGTGGCAGCGCGTGGCAAACGGAGACGGTGTGGGGCGGGGGGATGGAGATGCCGTGGGGCGAAGGTGCAGGGTGGGCCCGATGGTCGCGCGGTGTGGTGACGCGGGACGGAGAGAGTGGCAAGAAGAGGAGAGTATGGGGAACCGACGGAAAGTGAGGAGGATTACGAGTGCGCAACCCTCGGTGGTGGACATGCATGCCAAGGAGGGTTAGAGCAACTCTAAAAGAGCCCGTAAATCACACCGGAATCGTATTTTTCCGGCCGATTTATGGGTTCGGGTCCAAAGTGGCGCAAAATAGAGACTGAACTCGCTGCTCCGTCCGAAAACTTTCTCAAGGGCCAAAAAATTTCACACTCGACCTCTACTAATACAGAGTGAATGGCAGTTCACAGCCCAAAACTGGACAGATTTCCGCCTCCAGCCGCCGATTTCTAGCTGCTTTGCTAATTGTGCATTGCCGGTCAAACATCCTGTCAGCCCGCTCCAATTCCAACCATGTCTATGTCAATTCCCGACGAATCTTAGCGATATTCCGATTCCTTCGTGGGGAATCAACGAAGGCAGCCGCTCCAGCAGCATAAGGCCACTAGCCATCTAGTGTTCGCTATCCTTCATCTTTCGATTAGCGAGATGATCTTCAAAACTACAGGCCTTAAATTTGCCTTTCTTAAGACTACCATCCCCGTTGAACATATTTTCAAAATGTTCCATCATTGGCTATAAGTAGAATCTTCAAAGCCCAAAAAAAAAACACAGTCAAAGTCAAACGTTTGTCGGTGGCACAGGGTTGTGTTTGAAGAAATGGAGTTTCATTGAAGGACAGATTTATGAGCGTAAGCTTCTTGCAGTTACTAAGCTCTTTTGGTATGCTCCCACTGAGCCCAGCACCTTTGCAAACAGCCGATATAGACTAATTTCGATTAATTCACAAATATCAATCGATTCCATAGCTAGCTAGCTGAGTGGTGCTACTATTCCGATTAAGTTGCTAGCTAGGTGGTGTCCTTGTTGAGGAGGTCGACGAAATGCGCGGGATTGCAGGTCGCGCGAGGCGCGCAGGTCACGTGAGGCAGCTGCATGGACGCATGCTGCGCGTGTGCGCATGTACTAGCTGCGGTGCTTAGCTACTAAGGTGCTTTGCTGCTTGGGCGGCGGCCACGCGGGGAGATCTAGGCAGTGACACGGACAGTTAATTCTATGAAGAAGATGATGATATTTTGCATATTCCATTTTTCTCAGTTTTAGTTTACATGGTCGGCTCTATCAATCATTTTGCAATATGTAAACACATTTTGAAAAACTGAACTCGAGATTTTCGGTTTAAACTTTTACATATTTTGTTAGAGATGCTCTTAGCGCTAAGGTTCTTTTATTTTTGTGGAGAAATCGAGGTTGGGAGTTGGGACAACGACGGTCTAGGTGAGCCCTGCGATCTCCATGTGGGCCCAGGTGACAGCGACTGAGTCGAAGGCTACGTGGAGAATTGCCACGGCGACGCTGGTATCGACGTGCGTACGAACGTGCGATCTACCATGCCGATGCGACGACCTATACTCTTCAATTATTTGATATCTCTCGTTTATACGCTCTACCTTGACATGAGATCCATGCAAATATATTTTTGTTGATACTGACAACAATTGCAGTAGCAACATACTAGTAGCTGGCAATGAAGATGATGATGTGGAGCACTTGCACTAACATGCAGTCCTTACTAAACAAGTGGCGATAAAATCAGCTGTTGGCTCCCGCAATCCTCTATCTGTCATAGGAAAACACTCTTCCGTTGACAGGAGTACATAGGGTGCGCTTGATTGCCTGCTTGATTGCCTGGGCCGAATTTCTGCATGACTGCGCCAGCAAGATGGGAGCCCTTGCGCGTCGTGAACGGGCCATGGGTCACTTTTAGCGGGTCATTTGGTAGGCTGTGCGGCCTTTTGGGCGCCGGAGAAGGAAGCCAGACCCCATCCTTTGGTTACATATGAGCCCAGTTCTAGCCTCACCATTTATCCACATGGTGACCTTACCTCTCACCTCTTTGGCATGTCGACGATCCCGAAAGCAGACACCACCATGGCACCGCCGTCACGCCAGTCAAAACCATCACCACGTCGCCGACCACAAAGACGAAAAGCACCATGACACCGCCGGTCACGCCGGTCACAAACATGGGCACGTCGCCGACCACGAAGATGAAGACCACCATGACATTGTCGGTCACGCCGGTCACAAGCATGAGCACATCACCGATCACGTAGATGAAGACCACCATGGCACCGTCGTTCACGCCAGCCAGAAGCATCACCACCTCGCCGACCACGAGGATGAAGACAACCATGACGCCGTCGGTGACGCCAGCCACAAGCATCACCATGTCGTCGACCACGAAGACGAGACCACCATGACACCGCCGGTCACGCCGGTCACAAGCATCACCACGTCGCCGACCACGAAGACAAACACCACCATGACACCACCATTCACGCCCGTCACAAGCATAACCATGTCGCCGATGATGAAGTTGAATACCACCATGGCACCGTCGGTCACGCCGATCACAAGCATCACCACGTCGTCGACCACGGATATGAACATCACCATGCACCACCATGGATTATCACCTCTCACTTCTCACATACCATCACCACGTCACCGTCTATGAAGATGACAAGCGAGAAGTTGAGTAAAAGTAATGCAAACTATACTCACACATACGTACACATTACAGTATACTAGTGAGTCATTTATTTATCCGTCTATGTCCACCAAAACGAAAACCTTTCAACATGAAAATCATGCGGAATGGTGGGGTGAACCCACCCCTCAAAGGAAATTTCAAACGGTTGAGCGTGTGCGACGAATTTGACAAAATTCGCTCAAAACTTCATACACGAAATTGACGATTTACGACTGACGAAACTCGAAATTGTGGGAATTGATTCCTATCATCAACACGCATCTTTTTCATGTACAGCTTATTTCGATTCGGACTATGTTTGTGTTGATTTGAGTAGAGGGTGTGTGAAGTAGTATAAGAGAGAGAGAGCGTAACCCAGAGTAAGTGCACGCGTTGCATCAGTGGAGCCAAGGAGGCTCGAGAACGGGTCTGTCCCTGGAGAAACTGCCATTCCGAACGTTCCTCCGGGGTCTGGCCCAACGCTGCTTTAAGAACCGGTTCATGCAAGAACGCAGCTCGGTCCAGGCAACCAAACGGAACGAAAATTGATGGCCCGATGCGAGCCAAGGGGCTCACAGGCAACCAAACGCGCCCATAGTAACCTTTGCTATACGCGTGTGTAAAATCAGCAATCGACTCTTGCAATCCTCTAATTCATAGTCCAACTCTTCTCCACATTTACCAGCGACAAGATGAAATTAATCTGTCGTCACATATTTGTAAATTGCCCTGGGAATCAGGCCTGCTCGGAATGAAAGATCTCATTCAACTTAGACTTAACTAAATTTCAGTCATGTGATGTCATCCATGTCTTAGTTACAACCTGGTTACAACTCATGTAAAATTTAACTCGAATCTGAAAGCAAATTCAACGGTATGGATATTTATTCTCAGTTACAACATATATGTAACTGGGAAAATTTTAGTTGCAACCTATATGCAATTAGGAAATGTCAGTTAAAGTTGTCATATCAACACGAGTCACGGTGCAAATCTAATGGCTAAAGAGTCAACTAAGGTTTATTAAATATCAAGCGCATGAGAATTAGCAATTCCGAACTGTTAATCCCTCTTGGGTACACTATTAGTAAATTTTACTTTTTATCTAATTTATTTACTTTCTTTATTACTTCTACATAAACTGAAAATCTTATACTACATGTGTTTGACAAATAGATGATGTCACGCATGTGAACACGCCTTAGGCAAAGGAAAGGCGCCACCAGTGAGCCAAGGCATATTAAAGTGGCGCAGGTGTGGGTGGCGTGTGCTAATTTAATGTGAGTATGGATCATGCGTACTACCACAGAGTGGGCATATAAAATGCCAATGTTGTGGTACGTAACTTGTAACTGAATCGGGTACGAGTTGAACTGAGGAATATATATACAATCATAATTCTCCTGCTACTACTCCTCACGCTGGCGATCGTACCAGCCAGGTGGGCACTGTACATGTACTGAAGGAACCTTTCTCACCCTGTCACATTATAATTTTAAGAGCATCTTCACGGATTTAGGTGTATTCAACGTTTAGAGCATCTCCACTCGTCCCCCCGAGGAGGTCCCCGGCGAGCGTTTTTTCCATCCGGACGGCGAAATTCGGCCCAGTCGCGCCCCCGGTTCCTCGTTTTCGTCCGGATTTGGGCCTAAATTCATCCGGCGATCCCACGCCCCCCCCCCCCGGCCCCCCGGGGAGCTCTCGGGGACTCCGGACGAGTGAAAAGCGGGGAAGGGCCCGATCTGTCGGTGACTCGACGCACGAACCCCACCGCCACGTCGCTCAAAATCTCCCCCACCCCTCGTATCTCTCTCGCCGCCGGCACCACCCCGCCGGCTTGTTGCCCAGATTGCGCCGCCACTCCTTCCCCACCTGCCTATATTCCGCCGTGTTTGGACGACGGCCTATCTGGCTGCTCTTCCGCCGGCCTGTTTTCCGGCCTGCTTGCTCGTCGTCGCTCGCGGCTCGGGTTGCCTCGACCACGCCCGTCAGGTGTTCGTCCATTTGCCTCGCCGGCCATGGACTCGGACGAAGAGGAGGAGCAGATGTTCGTCGAGCTTATGCAAGAAGAGATGGCAGCAGCCGCCCAAGACGACGAGCACATGATGATCCTTGGTTGCTTGGCAAGCATGTACGCTGTGTGTGCCTACACAACATGATTATTGAAGATGAGCGAAAGCATCCGGTTCCTCTGGCTGAGCAAGAAGCACCATATGAGAGAGAGGGTCCTCTTGCACAGCCTAATCACCAGGTGCCTCCATCATGGGCCGCCTTCATTGCTATGCGCCAGGAGATTCGAGACTCTACAATGCACCAGCTGCTGCAAGATGATCTGGTGGAGCACATATGGAGGCTCCGAGGCAACGCCAACGCCGACGCCAACTAGTCTGTCTTAATTTGTTTGAAAAATTGTGAAATTTGTGTGCTTCATTTGTTTCAGCACTTGTTAAACATTGTACTGTTATCGCCGAATTTGTTTCAGCAATTTTCGTCCTCTTGTTTGCCGAACTTGTTAAATTTTATGTTGAATTTGTTTGAAATATGTCAAATGGTCGAGGTTGGGGGTTTCCTGCCGGGGGGACGGCTGGAACTTCGGCGCTCCCCACGCCAAAACTTCATCCAATCCGGACGAAAATTTCGCCGGATTTGGGCGTGGGGAGCGCCAACGAGTGGGGATGCTCTTAGAAGCTTCCAGTCGCGTGCTCCAAAACCCTTTTTCATCTGGCATGGTTCAATATGGTGTCCGGTGCCATGAGTCTATCCCCGCTACACAGGAGATGTTGCGGGGCGTCGGACGCAACTAAAAGACGCATCACGAATGGCGGACCAGCTGTGTCATCATCATAGGGTTGTCCCGCACCAATCGCCTATCTTTGGCCAAGGAAAATAAATTTTCGCGTATTGCGGTTTCCTAGACGCGCACAGGGAGACTTCTTGTCGCGCTTTGTCCTCATGCCGGTGTTAATGTGCACCACCGCCCCATAGCATACCTTCGACGTATAAAATGGAGTGCTCACACAACCCTAGCACCACATAACTTTCTCCATGGCGGGTTCAACTGGTTGTGGTCAAGAACACGGACGCGGCTGCCGTGGCAGGGGCAAGGGTGGTCCTATTGCACGCTCGCCATAACCTGAGGAAGGGGAGACGGAGTTCCTATGCGACAAGTACTTCGAGTTCCTCGTCCTCATCAACGACGATCCTTTCGGCAAGAAGAAGCTCCCGAACAATTTCATGGAATTTCTTGTCGGCCAGGGTGAACCTGCGGGCTGCGACGTTTGTTGGTGGCCCATGGAGATCTTGTTCGACGGGTAAGGAAGATGAAGTTCACCCACGACCACAACCTAGAGGTTGGCTACTTAGTGAACTTTCTCTACAAAGGCGACAGCAAGATGAGTGTCAGGGTGTTCGACGACAAGTCCTGTCGTATGCACTACCACGACAACAACTCCGGCAACTACATCAGGGATGAAGGCGAGGGCCATTAGAAGCTCTAGTCTAGGTTTCTATGCCTCCCTTGGATGTCTGTGTCCACAAGCTTTTTGGATATTCTTCATCGGCTATTTCAATGTTTTTTGCATGTAAAAGCAACAAAGCATCTCCAAAATCATAAATAAGGTATTTATTTTAAATAGTAAAATATATGTTTAGGTGTTTGGGGGGCACGTTTAGGTAGAGACGCGCCCCAAAAGCAGCAGCATGCAAAGGCATGTCCCAAACGGTCAATCCAGCACAACTAAAGATGATCTAACATGAGCAAAGATTATGCAGATATTCAGTTCGAGTCATGGGTGCACGTCCAGAGATTATGCCCTTTTATCCAGCTTAAAAGTACGATACTACAATACTGGAATTCAGTTGAAAAGTATCGAACATTTATGTACACAAGATACTGGTTGAAAGGTAGTTTCGACGTCCAAAAGATTGGTGAAAAGAAGAGAGACGGTATATATTCTTCTGAGACTGCTAGTAGTTCAGGTTTTTGTTCTTCAATGTCATGTCACTAGCATGGAAGTTATTTTCTAGAAAGTCAACAACGATACTACAGGTAACCCTCTTGCGAACGGAAGTTGAAGTCCAGGCTCTCAAAAGCTTTGTCTGGCTCTTGCAAGCTGTACATATAGTACCACCATCATACAACATTCCCAAAAATGGGACCAAATTTGTAGGCAGTATCGGAAGTACAGAATACCAACTGTTAGGTTCCTTTTTCTCATCTGCAAAATTTCCCTCTGAGAAGAAAAGAAACAGCTACTTTCTAATCCTGACGTGTTCAATCTGTGGCTTCAACTTTGCAACACCTAATCTGAAGCATGTGTTTCAGGCTCTCTTTCTCAAACCTGTCTTCCGTGGTTCCTTTCTGCTCCCCGCGCTTCCTGAACTTAGGGAAGTCATTCCTACAGCGCTTTGGTACAAGTCCTTCAACCTATAGGCATCATTATATCATATATAAAACAGTTCTTACAATCATAATTACTTAAATTTAAACAAAGAAGTTTGACGTGATATATCAACAAACCTTGGCATACTGATCACGAGTGCAACAACAGAAACTCCAACGATAAGAGGAAACACTGGGGCTGGGGTCAGTTCCTGCAAGAAATAGCAATTAGATGATGATATCCTATATGAAGACAACTTACAACACGTTGAAACTTCAGGTAGATGAAAGGTGTTGAGTTGAAACTTTTAATAAATTTGGTACAGATGCAATTTACATAGTACAAAGATATCTTGGTTCAGATTAAATAAGAACCCTCCCCGCCAAAAAATAAAGAACCTTTATTTGTGGTGCAGACATCTCTCAAGAAAATGGTTTCAAACAGCCCATTTCAATTCTTACCTCTTCACCAGTACAAGAACAAAAAAAAAAAAGACTACGGCGTTGTGTTGCAATGTTGATGCAAGTCTGAAAGGCGTTACCTGCTTGTGATGGCGTTCTTCAGTTTTATATTTAACAGGACCAACATGAATCTGAGGTTGCTTTTCCAGGTCAACTTCAACCAACTCCGATTCAAATATATGTGTATGTGATGGAAGGCCAGACCGAAGCTGAACAAGATGCTTGCCTTTGGGCAAATTTCGTACTTCAAAGTAGTATGAAAGAGGGACAGGAACTACAGATACTATTCTAGAGGGGTCAACAGCTGATCTAATTTCAACAGATAGATGTGGTTGCAACACATCAATGCCATCTCCTTCCACGTGACCACTCAAAATTGTTGTTTCTGGTTGTTCAAAAACCACAAAACTAATACCAGAGATGTCCTCCTGACCAACCTGATTAAAAAAAGAGCAGTGCCTCTGTCATTAACAGTTGTGAACAGTGACAAGATGCAGTATGCAAATTTTGCGTGCAAAGGAGATCCACAATAACTTACATCAATCGATACAAATTCTGGTGAAGCACGTTCAACTGCTGCCAACCTAATACTATCTTTTGCAGCCACTCTTACTGAGTAAGTTGAGCCAGGCACGAGTCCTCTAAGACGGAACCTTCCAAAGTAATCTGTGGTAGCTTCCTCATAATAACCTCTTGATTCAGATCTAGCTTCAATAAAAACGCCTTCCTTTGGTTGGCCAGTTAACAGTGTTACAGAACCCATGGCACTACATTGGAATGCTGGTTGAGTTAGTACCATAAGATTGGCTTAGTGAAGCAGGTTGCAAGAACTGTCGTAATTGGTTAATTTAGAACTAACAAAACAAATCTTTAAACTGAAACACTGTCATTACACAAGCTAGGATCACTGCTATAGTTAATCGATTTGGAACTTCACAAGCACATGAATGTGGTAATCATTCAAAAAGAAAAAATATATATCATGACCATTAGTGGTAGCTCCAACCCTCCACTTCAGCACTGATACAGTAGCAGTGGAAAGCCCATTAGGGTGTGTTTGGTTCTAGAATGAAGTGGAATGTAATGGAACCATTCCGCACCTCGAACCCATTATTGTATTTGGTTAGGAAGGAGGAATGGAACATCCCCGTTCCTTCAAAACGAATATACCCTCAAATGCGGAATACAGTGATTCCTCCAAATTCGTGGGAATCTGGTGGAATCCCCCTGCCTAACCATCACCGCAAACCACTCGTAAAAAAGCACCTTACCTCACCTGACCGATCCACCCATTCCCTTGATTGGAAATAGGCTGCGGCGGAGGGGAAGGAAGCAGACAAGCAGTCTGTGACAACGGTGGCGGGGAAGGAAGCTATCAACTCATATTTTCACTCAGTCGTTTTAACACATTGTCCCCCCACCTACCACCTCAAAATAAAAGGCCAATACCCAGCAACAGCAGTATGAAAAACTGAGCTTTGACCATTGAGTTTCCTTAGTGCATTATGAGTAAATGAAAACCTGATGTCACAAATTATACTTTATAAATCAAATTTAACAGATTCTCTCGTCAGCATTGCATAGCCAGAACAGACCCTCGTATGCATCTGCAGGGTTCATAATAACAGCTTCCTAAGAAATACTCAAATGATGGATTCCAGAAATAATCTACGGCCATGAATTTTCTGCAGTTTCTATGGTTTCTGTCTACAGATAGAAGGAGATGGGAGCAAATAAAAACATGCAGATCAAATTTTGTATGTAAAAGTCAAACAAACCTGTAGGCAACACGGGTTGCACGGAACTCAACCTCTCTAGACTCCCCAGAATTGAGATCAATAGCAACAGTTGATGGAGTAAATTTATATTCCTACAGCAAAACCATCAAACAATTAAGGGCTCTCCAACCAATGAACTTGAAATAATGCCACAATTTAAGTTACATTATGTAACCTAGATGGCATATATAGTGGCTAGTGCGCCAGCATGACTCAAATCTTTCTATGGACACTATGGCTTTCAAAAGAATCTCAAACCCAATTCAAGTGTGAATTCAGAAGTGGGCAAGCATACCTGGTGAAAAAGTATATACAAATCAGAAAGACCCTTAAAAAAAATTTATATTTTTTCTTTGCAAAGTGTCTTTAGTATCCTTAGCGCATTAAGATTGAAGTGTAAAATAACTCTCTCCTTATTCTTTGATATTCTTATTTAAGAAATTTTCAGAAGTTAATTCAGCCGAGGCCTTGAGGGGATTGGCTATCACCCATCAGCTATTCTGTCAGATGAAGGCTATAAGAACTCAATGAACAAGCTAGCAGAACAGACCCAGTTTGATCAAGTCATCCAGAGGTAACACGTCAATACATGTTATGCATGAGAAAAGAAAAACTACAAATAGGAGTCAACATAATGTGACAATCATATTAACATCTGAACAACCCACCAATGTAATTAGATTATTCAGTAGCAACATCTACTTTCAAGAATTTAGCTTATTCATAATAGGTGCGGTGCGTTACAAACTAGCGCTGAGAGCATAAATGACAACAACGTACCTTAAGAAGAGGACGTAGATAGAAACTTCCAGGGAATAAGTTGGCAAAGCTGAAAGTTCCACCAGAACCACTAACTGAGTTATTTCTGTAACCTCCTTCGCCACTCAAGGATAACAATACTGATGGTAACATCTCTGTATCTTTTTCACCATAAACACGTGCTAATATTTGACCAAGTTTCTGGCAAGAAAAGCTGTATGGGCCAGTTTTCTTGAGATGATAACCAACCTGCAGGAAGGTCGAAAATGATATCAGGTAGGATATTCAAGAAAGCATATTTTTGGTCATTGCTGATTTTAAATGTTCCCTTTCCAGTTGTTATTGTGCAACTCATGCATACCATTACCAGCCGCAAAGAAACATCATTTCACAATGAATACAACAGTGCATTATTAGAATTTGAATGAATACAAGTGGAACCATTTCTGACTAGTCTTCTAGTGGAAAGGTAAATTAAAATAAATGTGTTCCACATAAGCCTCACTTGCCATGGCTTTCTTATTTGAAAAAAGAGTAATGTCAAGGCAGTTTGTATCTCCGGCAAAAACAAAACAAGAAAACTGAGAAATCAAGCCAATGCACTGTAGTACGCTACACAATTGCAGCATATACCCAGGAACTCAAGACTATAGCAAGAACATAAATATTTGTTTGCAGAAAATGATACAAACCTTTGAAGCTTCAACTTCATATCCTATATCATCATATAAAGGACCTGCAAAGAATGATCCTTTGGAATTTGTCTTTGTCTCTGCTGCTATATCACCATTCTTTAGCGCTGCAAACTTGCTATTTCCTGCTGCTAGAATCTTGATGTCAACATCAGAAGTTGCAGGTGAAACTGATCCTTCAAGGTATAGACCCGTTTTAGCAGTGATAGAAGGAACAGTATCTTGGCATCCATTCGTTGACACTGAAAACTGCAGTTTACATATTATGAATGTATTACAATCACGGTTTCACCATTCAGGGACAGAAGTTTTTTCTTAACAAACTATCACTAACCTGCTGCCGTGATGGATAAAATAGGATCTTTTTCCTTCCAGTGCTGTAAAAAGTTGTGAATCTTGTATTAAGAAAAGCATAATAGATGGATAATCATAATTGTTGGCTGAGATAAGGGAAACAAATAGTAAGAAAAGTAAACAAGAGTTACAGGCAGTACCAAAATTCTACAAAAGCAAACTTGACTATTGAGAAAGTCTTGATAGATATAGGACTGTTGGTTCAGAACTAAAAGAACTATGGGTAAGCATTATACCTAGAATCACGAGGGACAAAGATGAAGTTTTCCCCAAGATCAGTCCAAGTAGAGTACTCAAAGGCAGTAATGCCATTTTGATGGCTCTTTCCAAGTACAGGTATAGTAGAGATTTTCTCAATGGAACTCTCATCATCACTCTTAAAGGCATCAACAACAATATCTTCTGATAGATCAATTTCTTCCAGAGGAGAGCTTATGTCCACATGGATTTCACCTCTTACTAGATACTTCCTTGCACTGATATGAACCGGCTAACAGGGGGAAAGTCATTTAGCATTAGGGCGTCAAAGTGAAATTTACTTGCATAAATATTACAAAAATGTACACAAGTAGCTCACCATTGGATTCCGTGTATCAAACACAATGGATGAGCTCCCAAAGGAAATGCAAGGATTAACTAAATGAAGCTCATGTTGCCCAGGAGTTTCTATGCAAATTCTTTGTGGCCCTTTCTGCGCAGGATAAGTGGATATATGTTAAACAGAAGTTCTATTGGTTCAAATATATTGTAGATTTATTGAGTACCAAGAATGGACCTTTATGAATAAGTCAAGTTTAGAAGAGTCTGGCTGATGAATGTATGCTTCAGTGTCATGGGTTGAGACTAGCTCTATCCAGTAGCCCTTTTGTACAAATACAATGTCTAGCACATCATCATTGCCAACATCTACATCCAAGGTATTCTGGTCCCAGCACCAATTATCGTTTGCAGGTGCCTCGGATGAAAAATGCTTCACCTAAAAGGAAGGGTTCATTTACCAGATTGGTAAGACTTTAAACAGAACAGTACAATTTCAGTTATTGCTGCACAGGATTTTACCTCTAGACGATATTTTCCAGGAAATACTTTTGTGAACACAAAATTAGCATCACCTTGCTCCAAACTGGTTGTCTTCTTTTCATGTTCGATACCCCCAGCTATTCTAACAAGCGAGAGCAGAATATTTTCGCTGCACTTCTCTTTGCAGAGGACCGTACCATAAACATTGACTTGTGACTGTTTACAAAGAGATATTGCTCAGTTATTATCGCAGTCTACAAAACATACATGAAACTTGATGGAAGTTAAATACTATTTAAAAAATCCCGAGAATTTGTAAAAATGGTACTCGTTTACCTGAGAGAACTCTACATCAAGCAACGGGCTCTTCACGTTGACATCAATATGTCCTGGTGAAAACATAAGGCTGGAAAAACCTTCAGAATCTACAGGTAATGCAGATAACCGGTATTCACCAGTAGGAACCTGCAAATTTGCAAGAAAGAAAGACAAATTAACAATTGTGCCATACAGGTCAACTTTAGATTATTTTACTTAATAAAAGAGTGCTGGAGGTCACATTGCAGGCTGGTTCGTGCTAAGATCAGACCAAATTTCACAAGGATACAAATAACCGTTCCAGCTAGAAGATTCTATGCAACAA
The DNA here is from genome assembly GCF_019359855.2 of Lolium perenne. NCBI lineage: Eukaryota > Viridiplantae > Streptophyta > Magnoliopsida > Poales > Poaceae > Lolium > Lolium perenne. Next base: position 141,150,154 of record NC_067246.2, read on the forward strand.
AAAAGTCTTATTCACATGCTGAACACAAGATCGTCATTATTAGTAGAAAAGAGCAAAAGGCTTACTATGGAAAATTACTTTGCCTTGTGTTTGTTCAATCGGTATGCATGGAGGATACGTAGCATGTAAAAATTATGAATAGTATTATAAGTGTTCAAACTACAACACATAGCTTACGATTTTATCTTCATATGAAAAAGTAGTAAAGGATTTAAACATCATTAGGTGCAAACTGAAAAAAATATATAACCACATACCTCAAAGCAAAACCTTCCATTCTCGCTCACCATTTTCCTCTGAGGCTTTACATTTTCAGGTCCGTGTGTTAAAGTTACCTATCATCCCCATCAAAATGTGAGGCTAATGTGATTGTCGTGATATCGATGAAATAGAGAACTACATCAGTATATTACCATTGCTTTGGAATTTGGAGTTACAGTTCGGACAACACCACATACATCATATCGAACCGATTTGATATCATCAATGCTTGCCATGTTTGGTAGAATCTAGTGGAAAAGACAGTCATTAGCCATAAAAGGGAAGCTGAGGCACTTGGTCTTACTCCCTCCTTCCCAAAATGTAAGGCATATTAGTTTGTCCTAAGTCAAAACTTTTGAAGTTTCACCAAGATTACAACAAAAAAAATCGACATCTATAATACCAAATAAATATGCATATATTTCGAAATGTATTTACTGATATTGATTGGTACTGCAGGTGTTGATATTTTTCCCTTATAAACTTGGTCAAACTTTAAAAAGTTTGAGTTAGGACAAAACTTATATAGTTCTATGCCTGTAATTTTGGGAAAGGACTCAATCAATAACTATGTTACCATGAAGTTCTCCAAACTGTTGAATTTATAATGATCCTTCTCGGCAACTATGGTATACTTCTTGGATGTAACCTACACAAAAGGCAGAACAGAAGGCAATTTATAGAAGATGAAAATAGCTAGTTTACACTGAAAAATGAAGGGAGAGCATAAGTATCTGTGTTTCTTTCTTTTCAGGTCAACTAGAGGAACTAAGGCCCTGTTTGCATCAAAGGGGAAAAGGCATTTTCTAGGATAAGAATCCCACAGGAAAAATTCCGTCGGTACCATTCAGAATATTCATCTTAGAATTACTATGGGATGGCTATGCCTTAGGAAATGTTTTCTTCTACACTCCACATTCCTATGTTTTCTTGCAAGACATCCAAACAAATCTTTCGCAGCTATGCCATAACTCAATTACTGTGGTTTTCCTGTTCCTGAGTTACAAGTTCTTTCATTCCAAACGGGCCCAGGTGTGCTTGCAAAGACAAAAATTATGTACCTTTTTAATCCAATAATCTATGTATCCTAGTTCCTATTAATTATATGACAAGAACTTAAGAGTAAGATGTTACAGTTCAGTTAGTGTCTGTTGGTCAGACTGTTTTAGAGTTGTCCAGTTTGAAGATGTACTAGCAATCAACTCAAGGGAAGTTGCCAAATTCCTGCTAAATTCTCCTAGGCTTGAGTTATTTTTGGAGTAGACAGAAAGAAAAAGGAATGTCAAATCAGGAAATGGTGGGTATGACCGTATGAGCCATTGTTCTCAAGTCCAAATTTTGCGCCCATGCTGAGTAATACAATAAAAAAAGCCTGTTGCCTCAAATGTGGTGAATTATTTGCTATTAGGAGCTTAAAGTTCCAGTAGAACATTTGGTGACAATTTGCCTCAAATTCCTATTATCATGAAACTTGCGATTCAGAGACTATAAGACGACAATTTGTGCCGGACCAGATCAGGGCTAATTACTGCAAATCTGCAGCAGACACTAAGCTAGCTTCTAGTTCATTCCTAAGAGCAAAACCTAGAGGCATTCTTTTTGGAGCCTCTTATAATTTACTACCTGACATAACTGAGTTATAACTTATAACACTATTCACAGCTTTCTAGCCTTTAAACTGAGACTAGAAACTTTTCTATACTTTAGTTGTACTTTTATCATATTTATTAAAATTTATTGAAATTTTCAATACTTAGTGTGCAACAACCAACTTAACTGATTTGGTCAACAACAAATTTACTAGCTCCTCGTGAACCAGCTAGAGTAACTAAGCAGACCAGTGGAACTGGTATTCTCTACACAAATAACCATGCTACACACTGATATTTGATATAAAATAAAGATATGGTTAAGATGAAAAGCAACTCCCAATATCAACACATGTGCTACCTAATAATCGATCAAATAAGCTTACCTGATCAAGTCTGTAATACCCAAGATTATCTGTAACAGCTCTCAACTGACCATCAATTATGACATTGGCACCTTCGATGCCAGCACCATAGCCATCAACAACACGCCCACCAACAGAAAACCCAGTAACCTAGCAAGATAAATGTGAAAGTTTGCTAGTTCTTAGTCGAGATCAGGTTTGCATATGAGGAGTGAGGAAGATAACCACTGAAATTGAATGTGTAAGAATATGTTCACGACCACATCCAATAAAGGAAGTTACAAAACTCATATGTGCTTAAGCAGCTAAAAGTTCTAGTCTACATGAAAATGTCATTTCATCCAAAATTTGCACCCAGCCAAGCTTGCAACAGTTTTGAATGCTTGAACCATGTACGTTCATCTACTATTTATATCCATTATTCAGAAAGCATGCATGCTAATCCAATTAGTTGTTACTTCATCAAGTTAACAGTTACCCAGCTTTAAATGATAGGTGGGTCCTCTGTAAGTCATCCTCAAGAAAAAAGTAGCTTCATACATAACTTAAGAGTCCAAACTACGGGAACCAGATGCATAGTATCTTCAAGTATTACCTGGAACTTTTCAGGGATCGTCATGTGACTATGTTCAACAGAAACAGGCAGTGAAGAAGGTGAGACTTCAAAAACAGTGTTTTCCCCTTTGTAGTATGGCAACAGCTCATAGTTACCTGCAGAATTATACCAAAATGAACATTTGTATGCTTACATACACCATGAAATGGTATGGCACAAAGATCACCTCACCCTCACAATCATGCAATACATGAAAATATTGAGTAGCAACGGAACTGTGACACCAATAACACATCAAACAAAATTTAGCGCTATAAATAAAAGGATGGATTCAAATTTAGAAGATTTGGTAAGGGACACCCGAAGGAATGTCTACAACTTGAAGCACCAACCCCAATGGTACTGTGGATTTAAAGCGTTCTTGTTAAACAAATAAGGTAGAATAAATATCTATATGAATGGAATACAGTGCAGTTCTCATGTAGGTTCCTTTATATGCATACCTGGCAAAAACCAGAATAAGGCTTTCAATGGATAACAACCATAAATAGATAGAAAAGAATAATTACAATCCATGCTGCAAGAGGACAATCATTCCTTATCTATGAGATGATTATTATTAGTTAAATGAACACATACGTGTACAACTAATGTTGTTATCGTGGAACATCATAAGAGGAAATGTCAAAAGGGAATCCTCGTACCATGAAAACGAAGAACTTCATTACAGTAGTGTTGCACTGTGAGTGTGAAGAAGTTTATATAAGTTAACTTACCACAGGGTATTGATCTAAATGAGAACTTCCCGTCCGCACCAGATACTGCATGGCAAAGAGCACCTTCCCTGGGTGCACCAATCAAACCTTGTGAGCAAGGAACATCCTTTACGTCATTTGAATATAAATACAGGTGAACTCCCAAGATTGGATTTCCCTGGCGAAGGAATTTTTTAATATATGTTAGTATATATAAAAGTCCAGCAAACAAGAAAATCAGAATCACCGAGATGGCAATTTCAGTTATATGCCTACATCATTGGTTATTAACTTATTATCAATATGCAGATTCTTTCAGTACCTGTGCTACTACAGAGCCATGAATATTGTATCCAGATACAAAGAAAACATCATCAACAACAGCATTTCCAAATCGCAAGTCGGCCTACATATAAAAACATACTCCACTGTAAGACAACACAAGTGTTCCAACAATATATATTGGCAGATGAGCATAGATAAAATCCTAACCTCAGATGAACCTCTCATCTCAATTTCATAATCAGGATGAGAAGCACGCAATTTGTAGCTTCCTGGACAAGTTTAGACATAAATAATAAGCAAATGTGCTACATAAAACAAACAAGCAAATGCATGTCAGGTACAATGTTAATGAAAGGAGGAGAAACAAGATACACATGGTTATCATTTGTAGATGGGTGCAACAAGAACCTGGCTTGACATAGACCATTAATGATAAACTGAAATTTTGGCTGAGTTGGCTGCATATGTAGCAAACAAGGACAGTATAGAAAGCTTAGACAGAAATGTGGTGTTTGGACAGAGGAAACTATTCCATGGGATAGTTTTACCTCAAAATGTCTGTATCGTATTAGATAGAAAGGAAAGGATGCATGAGACTTAGGAGTTGGGACGCAGCTGGCATATATGTGGTGATGTATGGGGCTTCTCTTGTTGGAAAAATGAACCTTGCTCCCATTCTACAGATGGCTCCAGTGGAACACCAAAGGAGGGAAATGAATTCTGGCCTCTAGGGTTCAACATAACATAAATAAAGATAGCAGGTATGGCTTGTCATGATATCAGACCCTAAACAATTTTTCAGCAGTCAAACAGACAGGTCTAACTCCTATCACAAGACACATGCCAACATAATGTTAGTGACCCCATTGCACATCTTTTACACAGGATTTGATCTGTAGAAATCAGACAATAGAAACAAGAAACCAGATTGAACAACCTATAAAGGTCACGTCATATAAATCCTTAACAGGGTGCTAAAAACAACGTGAGAAGGAGATAGCTGCATAAGAAATGACCAGGACTCCTCGCATCGAACTTCAGACATGTATGTGCTGTGGTTTTCTATGCATAGATAATAATAATAATAATAATAATAATAATAATAATAATAATGTGAGGCTAACCAGGAATTATGTTCACAAACGAATATCCTCCTGTTGATGATGTTAAAGCGGATGCAACTAATTCATCTGAATCTGACAACAGATCAACTTTCACACCAGAAGGACCTCCATCTTTTGAACAGCTCCTAGCGCCAACAGCTCCCACTATTCTACCAGATATTGTAAACCTGCATAGTGGATTCAACAGTTTAAACTTAAATCTGACAATTGTGCACACAAAAAATACAATATCAAATAAAAAAGTCAAAGCAACAGACCCAGTGAACTGAAAGTTTATGTCTGCATTTCCATTGCATCCATTTTGGTCAATGACAACAGGAACCTGGAAATGTTAATTGATTACTTATTTCACATGAAAGGAAGGTTGAAGCAAAGCACGTAATTGACACAGAAACAAGGGATGAATGAACAGGTTCAGTCCTGACATCAACTTACCGTTTCAGGCTTCCATGACCATCCCTTAGGCCCCTTAACTCTGACCACAAATGAACCCTGTGGATACAAACAACCAAACCAAACAAACAGGATCCAAAAGTTATTTCCATGCCAAGGCAATGCTCAGTACATTGAAATATCATCACACAGTACATTGAAATATCATCACATACTCCCTCCGTTCTGAAATACTCTACATTCTAGGCCTGAAATTTGTTCTGAAATAGTCTACATTTTAGCTTTGTAATCAGCAATAATGACACAGGAAACGAAGCAGTCTTAGGGGGTGTTTGTTTGGGCTTTTTTCAGCATTCTAGAAGAAAAATCCAGCAAATCGAAACAAACGGGTGGCTTTGGGTGTTGGCTTTGGCAAAGCCGAAGCACCTAATAGGCAAAGATGTGGAAGCACGTCTTGAGGTGCTTCCCGCAACTTTCCCTTAAACAGCCGAACCGTTTTTTTTTACTTGCACATTTCGTTTGTAGTATTTTGCAGATTGCCACCCTACACCGAATCGTTTTTCCCTTGCCCCGTTCTCTCTCCTGACTCATTTCTTTTCCCCATCGACCGAACCGAGCAACAGCGACGCAAGGACCACCCCCACAATAGGCCGCCGCCACCACTCCGCCGGTGGGAGACCCTCCGCCTTAGCCCATCGTAGCCCACCGTCCATCCTCCCTCTGTACCCGGCCGGTTCCCACGGAGGGGTGTAGTTCTGTTCTACGCCGACACGAGGCGGAACTCTCTAGAAAAGGCCATGGCTGTGCTGCACCGGCGGTCTGCACAGCATTGTCTGAGGCCAGGGCGGTGTTCCGGCACGTCGTCCAACTAATTGAAGCCCAAGCCAATCAGACCGCCTCGTATTCTTCACGGATTGTGCTGCTGCACAAGCTGCACTCGTTGCATTTTCCCTGCCTGTGTTCATCTACGATCTATGTTCGTTGCGATGTTCCTGCTGTATTGCTGCACTGTTGGCTGAAACCAAGCTACTACTAGTATGTCTGCTAATTAAGGTGAAGTTAGTTCTCTAGCTATGGGTTGATTCTCTATTTTTTATTCTGACATGGATAAGTATTCTGATCACCGTGGTGTCTTTTTGATTTAGATTGGTATGGATATGTATTAGAGACAAAGTCACATATCCCCTTATACATTTAAATCAACACAAAAATACGTTCTCGAAATATGGGGTACTTCAGACAATTTATCTGCCCACAGCGACACAGCTAGCCAAGGTGCCAAACAGTGAAACTCGGAACAGCGGCTTTCTCCATATAGCAGCTTTTCCCACAGAGCAGCTTTCCCCACACAGCCAGCCAGCCACGGCCCAAATAAAGAGGCCCTTACTTTTTCTATTGGATATCACTACTTTCAATGTAGTTTGGATTGGTTGAAGTAGTACTAATAAATGTAGTACTAATTTGTCTGATTTTTTCTAGGATGTAGACTAAATCAGAACGGAGGGAGTACATCATAAAATTAGCTAGTACGTAGTATTGTTCAATCATTGTTCCTATTGTAAATAAGTTATAACATAAAAAGGGACAACACACATAATGGAAAAACAACAACTAAAAGCAAATATCGCCCACGAAGATACCTTGTCATATACTGGAATGAAATAGTAGCCATTAGGAGCACACTGAGTGCTTTCCTTGACCAAACCATCGACAGTACACAGCTCAACCTGATTCAGAAAGTTTATGAAGGAATGAATTTGTGCATACCAGATACAACAAATACAAAACCAAAAAAAAAAAAGAGACTAAAGAGAGCATGAAGAATCAAATATATATAGAAACCAAAAGCAGGGGTGGACCTAGAGTCCCTCCAGCCCAGGCGGACGCCCAGGCTTGACAGCGACGTAACACGATTTAAACCCAAAACAAGAAAGCATCGTATGCCCTGTGCCTTGTAGTTTGCACAGGCTTTCTGAGTCCGCCATTGCAAAAGTATCCTACCATCAACAATTACTTCAGATACAGCATTCATTCTAGCATAGCAAGTCGATCATGGATACAACTATTTTGGTTACAGATTTTCTGACAGCTTCAACATTTGAAACTTAGTCAAAAGTCAAAATCTCATCCTAGCAAGTTTTGGTGACCACCATCACCAGCAACAAGAAGTTACAACAGTCATGGTCTCGGGCAACAAAAGATTAGCATTTGATTCTCCACAGCCTATTTTTCCTTTTCTCCATGAGGAGAAATTAGGAGTAGAAACTAGTAAAAGTAGTTGTACTGTACAAAGCAAGGAGCAATCAGAATTATGAACAATGCGCTCAGACTAGCAGCAGACACTGGAAGTTGGGGACCAGTGTCATCCGGCAATGATAAGAACCCACAAGGTCTCAGCTTAAGTGAACTACCACAGGCAACACTACTTATCCTGCAGAACCACTCATGAACTACTCGCTGAGGGCTCGCTCGAGAGTAGCAGCAGTAACAACAAGCAGAGCGCAACGACAATTCCGGATATGGAACAGCTCGAGTGGCACGCAGGGAGGGGCATTGATCGCATACCGTGATGTCGGAGTAGTCCAGCTTGGAGTCCGACGCCTTCCTGGACTTGGCCAAGCCCGAGCTCGCCTGCACCAAGAACCCAATCGAAACAATGCATCAGAGACAACCAAGCAGGGCCGAGCCAAAACTGAAGTTTGAGTAAGACGAGGAGTACTTCGACGAAGCCGCCGCATCCGTGGATCTCGTCGGAGGCGGCGGAGAAGGTGGCGAGGGAGAGGAGGAGAAGGAGGAGGGCGGGGAGGCGGGGATCCATAGATCGGATCTATTGGTCGCCGAGCATGCGAGCCAGGAGACGACGAGTTCGAGGAGATGTGCAGCACTAGTAATAGCAGTGGAGTTGCGACAGATAGTCACGAGACAGGCTTTTGGACTAGGAATTTTGGGTTGGGTTTATGTGGGCTGTTAATTGACCCTGCACTGGAGCCTTTGGCATCAGGGTGAGATCATGCAGTATATGGGCTGGGCTGGGCTGGTCTGAGCTGGTAAACGCCCGTTGAGTGCAGCCGGCCTTTCTTCCTGGTCGGTTGATCACAACAACATCGTCATGGCCTATGAGTGTCTAAGCTTTATGGAAAACTAGGAAAATAGCCCGTGCGATGCACCGGGAAAAATCATTGCAACAGTTGATAGTCGCCCGATAAATTAGACTAATAGCATGTAACATGTTTGAGCGTTGTTGTGCAGCTACTCTTCTTGTCGCCACTAATCGCCTCCATCTTCCTGGGGTCAATGAAGTGGTCGTAGCGCTTACTGTGCTTGTGGTCGAACACCATCTTCTTCAACTACCCGATCTCCCTATTTGGTCACTAAACACGATGTAGTTCCTGATGGTCACATTTAGGATCTCGATAGAGACATTCGCTGCGGCACAGTGAGCAATTGTCGATGAACAACCTGTCGATGACGATGATAATGAATCCAGCGGGGTCCTTGTCAAGGCCAGTAGGTACGCTTTGTGGTATATTAGGTTTAGATTTATATACAAGTTATTTCCTTGTATTTTAGTGCAACGAAAATTACATAGCTTTGCTAAAATTTGCACGTTACAAATTGACATCAACTAAACCTAAAATTAAAAGAAAATTAAAGATCATATGAGATAGAGTCGGTACAAATATTTGCAAAGCACAAACAACGTGAGCTAATCCTCTGAGCAACTTTTGTTTCACGAACACATCTAGTAGCAACATCCAGCTGGCCAGCGCCGGCTGTACACTTATACAGCTGCGTGCTTTGCCCTCCCTCTGCCGTCGACCTGGATCAGTCCTCTTCCTTTCCTGGACAGGAGGTGAACAGCATTATCACACTCACTTTCTAACTCAATTGGTCCAACGCCCAAGAACATCATGTAGTGTAGGCCACGAACAGCTTCAACAAATTCAGATTATTCAGGGTGAGTGTCCCTTCAGGCCAGTAGAGAAGATTGATTCACCAGGCATCGACCACTACCTTATCTACTGTCCTGAACAAAGGAATTCCGTATAATTTTCATCCAGCCTGGCTTTGGTTTCTTCTAGACTGCGGAATCTGGATGCATAGTGCACTATTTGTTTTAGAGCTCACATCCGCAAAGAGTGGCTGGTATCCTTTTATCACCAAGTGCAACTTCTAAGATCGTGTCCGATGCTATCCAACTATCTTTGAAGGCAACACATTTATCCAACTTGTGAAGCCTTCAAAGATTCATCTCATTCGGATGCCAAGAACAGAGCGACGCTTCACATCAACATTGCCACCGTGCGTGATCTCAAGTAGCATGCTTCAGCCACTTCCATCAAGAATATCCGAAATTGCACTCCAAAAGAATCGAAATTCGTCCTAGTCAGAACGGGCTAAGCCGAATCTTGCTTGGCCTCGAGCAGCTGCGTCCAGGACAAATCTACAAGAGGGGGAGCACGGTGACTACTTCCAGGCGCGCGAGCCAGGGCGTTGTGGCTATCTCGCTGGGCAGAGGAATCGACGCGTGGAGATCCTTGGGACCAACAACGCGCGTTCGCTTCGAATTTGGTGCCGGCCTCGAGCGTGTTCTTTGATTACGCGACCCGGAGGGAACTCCTGGATGGTGGAGAGGCATGTGGAGGCCTCGGCGGCGAGGGAGGCCCCGGCGAGAACAGCCGCCACTGCGTTGGAGGAGGGCTGGCGACGGGCGTGATGGAGGAGATCGGGGCAGCGCCACGCTAGAGGAAGGGGTCGGGCGGCTAGCCACGGCAGGGGAGGTGGGGAGACGTAGGCAGGCCGCTGAGAAGAAGCCGCCGTCTGGCTCCCGGGAGTGGAGAGTCCCGTGGAGGGAGATAGGCTAGAGGATTATCGGCCGTCGGCGAGGTCGGTGATCCGTCCCCATCACAGGCGTGAAGGATTAGCTCCACTTGAATCGAATCCAATACCACAGATCCAGCTTCCAAGCATCCTCCCAGCTCCTGGGCCAATCCGGCCGCAACAGCGCCGTCCCGGTATCCACATCGGCGTCCTGCTTTCCGCCTCGGCCGCCACACCATGCCCAGCATGCACACCTCCATACTGTATGATTATATCGGCGGGATTTTCCGGTGGCACGGTTTCGATCTGCGATCAATTTGATGCAAGGATAGCTCCTTATTTAAAGGCTCTTAGAAGGAAAGAAGAGGAGTCCTGCGTGGTTGGGACTCTACCTCTCCCGACGGGCGCCGCCGTGAGACCGGATCGGATTGAAAAAGAGGGGAACTGTATAAACTGAACGGGTATCGTGGCAGTACCAGTATTATGTGATTTGGTGGGAGGGCAAAATGGTCCAAAAAAAAGTTGGACGAAAATTTTGGCAGAAACCTTAGCTCCTTTATTATTAGGTATAGAAATGGAGCTCTAAAGCTGGACAAGCAAAAAGGCTTACAATAGAGTTAGTGAAATTATCTTCGAGCTATTAGGATACGTATGGGTTTCAACATAGCATGGGCTAATCTGATGATGAGCATGGTCTCTCATCCGTGTCATAGTGTTATCCTAAATTTTATTCAAGAGTAAAGTTCACTTTTTATCTTGTAGTTGTGCTTTTATGACACATATTACCCCATTTACTAAAAATTCTACCAATATATCCAATTTAGAAGACTTTGCACACGGTTTAACTCAAGTTTGGCATTTTGCCTGTTTTTTTTCGAAATGGGGTGTACCCCGGCCTCTGCATCGGTTGATGCACACAGCCTTTTATTAAACCATTCAATATTCAAAGTTTACAACTCATGGATCAACGAGGGTCGATACAAAAATCAACCATCGAAAAAATAAAAGACTGCTAAGCAAACTAAGCATCATGTATTCTCTTAACATGCCGCCAAGTAGCCTGGTAGAAAATATCATGGGAAACCATGCGAAGGCGGTTGCATCCAGAAACCATGCATTCCCGCTGATCCTCCGGGAGCAAGAAACGCCAAAGCTGGATCCAGTGGACCATAGTGTGGATAACCTGCAAAAAATTGGTAGAGTCTTTTTTGTTAAAAACAATATCATTCCTGCAATTCCAAATTGACCAACATAAAGCCGAAACACCAATGCGAATTCTAGCTTTGTCATCTTTGTCAACTCCATTAAGCCAATTTTCAAATATATTTGTTACATTGAAAGGAGGTGGAATATTATACGCAGCGAAAGAACCCGCCAAATAAGCTTAGCAAAAGGACAAGAAATAAACAAATGTTCAACTGATTCCTCGGCATCATAGAAAGAACATTTCGTATTTCTGTTCCAATTCCTCTTTGCTAAATTATCACGGGTTAACAAGACTTTCTTACTAAGGAACCGCATAAAGATTTTTACTTTCAGTGGGATTTTTATTTTCCAAAGATACTTGCAAAGATATCTTGTGTGTCCATTTAACATATCAGTATACATCGATTTAACCGTGAATTTCCAAGTGGAAGTTAGACCCCAAACAAATTTATCAACATCATCATCATTTAAATTTATCATCATTAAACGTTGACATAGGTGTGCCCATTGATCCCACTTATCCCCAATTAGTCTTCTCCGAAAACCAATATTTAAAGGAGTTGACCCCATAACATTCGCCACAGTATCATGCTTACGGTGGACTATATTATATAGTTGCGGATACTAAGCTGCAAGCGTCTGATCACCTAGCCAAATATCCTCCCAAAAACGCACACCTTCTCCAGAGCCTACTACAAATTTACCTCTACTAAAAAATTCCCCCTTTATTTTCATTAGTCCCTTCCAGAAAGGTGAATCAGTCGGCTTACTATCAACTCCAGCCAGTGTTTTTTGTGATAGATACTTATTTTTTTAGCAGTTGTTGCCATAATTCCTCTTCAGAAAGAAGTTTAAAAAGCCATTTACTAAGAAGGCAGGAAATTTTAATTTCTAAAACTTCAATACCCCAACCACCTTGGTCCTTAGGTCTACAAATCAAGTTCCACTTAGTTAACCTATGTTTCTTTTTATTTTCCTCACATTGCCAAAAGAAACGTGATCGAAAAAATTTAACCTCTTCCTTACCCCTTTAGGTAGCTGAAAGAAGGATAGCATAAACATTGGTAAACTAGTAAGAACTGAATTAATCAACACAAGGCGATCCCCGTAGGAAAGTAATTTTCCAGCCCAACATCCTAATTTGTTTTCAAACCTACTTTCCACTGGATTCCACTCAGAGTTTTTTAATTTTCAATAATGTTTTGGAACACCCAAATATCTAAAGGGTAGAGAACCAGATTCACAACAAAATAGATGTTTGTACTGTTCCTCTTCCTCTTTAGCCTTACCAAAACAGAAAATCTCGCTTTTGTGGAAATTAATTTTTAGTCCTGACAACTCTTCAAAGAAACGCCAAATCAGTTTCATATTAATAGCCTTTTCCAAGTCATGCTCCATGAAAAGTATCGTGTCGTCAGCATATTGCAAAATGGAAATTCCTCCATCAACCAGATGAGGGATGAGACCTCCTATCTGACCATCCTCTTTCGCTCTTGCTATTAGGATGGCTAGCATATCTGTAATAATGTTAAATAACATTGGTGATAGTGGATCACCCTGTCGAAGCCCCTTTCTGGTTCGGAAGTAGTGACCAATATCATCATTGACCCTGATCCCTACACTTCCTCCCCTCACAAATAGTTCGACATAGTGACACCAACTAGGATGAAACCATTTCATGCGCATAACTTGTTGAAGAAAAGGCCACTTTAACTTATCATACGCCTTCTCAAAATCAATTTTAAAAATCACACCATCCATTTTCTTCCTATGAAGTTCATGAATGGTTTCATGTAAGACAACTACTCCTTTAAGAATATGTCGTCCTGGCATAAAAGCTGACTGTGTAGGACTGATAACTGTTTCGGCAACTGTATTAGCTCTAATTGTGGCGATTTTCGTGAAAATTTTAAAACTAACATTAAGAAGGAAAATTGGTCTATATTGCTGGATTTGAATCGCATTCTCCTTTTTGGGTAACAGAGTAATAACACCAAAATTCAATTTAAACAACTGTAACTCCCCTGAATGCAGTTGATAAAACATTGGCATTAAATCACCCTTGATAATTCCCAGAAAGTTTGAAAGAACTCAGCTGGGAAGCCATCAGGACCTGGAGATTTATTTAGCTCCATCTGAAAAATTGCATCCTTAACTTCCTTCTCTATGAATTCAGCAACAAAGATATCATTTTCTTCCTGGGCTAATTGCAGTATATCCTGCATATACTCCTCATTCAAAGTGAGGGTAGAAGAAGATGGCTCTCCAAACAACTTCTTGTAGTATTCCGAAATATATAATTGTAAATTTTCATCACCCACTATGGTTCCTTCCTCTTGTTCTAGTTGGAAAATCTTCTTTCTACGATGTTTTCCATTAGCAATGAGATGAAAATATTTAGTGCTATTCCCCCCTTCTTGAACATGTTTCACCTTAGCCCTTTGTGCCCATTTTATCTCTTCATCTCTGTGAAGTTTTGTTAAATCATCATTTGCCTTTCTCAAAATTGCTCTCTCATTATCATCTAGAAGAATTGACCTCTGCTTTCAAATCCAATCCATCTATTAATGATAGCAATCTTTATTTTTCTTTCTTGTATTGGCCACTTAAACACTTAGCCCAACCCTTTAAAACGCCTAAGGTGTCTAATTTTGTACTGCCATTTGGCAATAGGAGAATTGCCACGAGTTTCAGTCTCCCATTCAGCTTTCACTATCTCATAGAAATTTTCATGTTTCATCCATGAAGTTTCAAAGGAAAAGTGAGATTTGTTGCCAACATGAGCATGATTACCCGAATCAATCAACAAAGGTGCATGGTCTGAACCAGTCCTTGTCAAGGCTCTAACTGTAACTAAAGGAAATTTTTGTTCTCATTCTACAGTCGAGAGAATTCGATCAAGCTTCTCATATGTTGGACTGTCCCTCCTATTAGCCCATGTGAATTGCCTACCTGAAAGAGCTATCTCTCTCAGGTTTAGACTTTCAATAATAGCATTAAAGACAAAAGGCCAATGAGGCTTGAAATTATCATTATTCTTTTCTTCCTTTCTTCTTTTCTTCTTAAAATATTAAAATCTCCCCCAATTAGAGACGGAGTATTTCCTGAATCACCCATTTTGGCCAGTTCAGCAAGGAATTCTGCTTTCTGAGCATCTTGAGCAGCACCTTATACTGACACTAATACCTACTCAAACCCATCATGTTTGCATCTAACATGTAGTTTGACACAGAAATCTCCAGTTTCAACTGTACCAACTTGAAGTGCAACATTATTAACCCCAACAAGAATCCCTCCTGACCTCCCGTGAGGAGGAAGGCAAAACCAAGAAAAGTCTAAACCATTTGCCAAATTTTTAAGAAAAGGTAAGGAAAAGTTTGATCTCCCCGTCTCCAGTAAGGCGATAAAATCCAACTTTTCCTCTCTTAGTTGTTCTTTGACAAACAAATGCTTAGCCACATCATCAAACCCATCAGAGTTCCAAAATAATCCTTTAATAGAAGACATCTTAACCTACACTTCTATTTTTAAATCTAGCGCTTCTACGCACTCTTGATAAATCGAACTCCTTCTTTCTAGATTTTTTTAACTTAATGATAGGCATTAGCAGGTCATCCTGCTCCAAATTGTCTTGCGCCTCCTCTATTGTCAAGTCTCCAGTAAGACTTGAGAATTTGGAGATTAGCAAACTATCATGACCTTCTTCCTTATTTAACTGAGCATTAACATTTTTATTTAAGATCACTAAACTTTGGTTAACATCAACTTCTTTAATTGATTGAACTGCTTTTAAAACTTCATGTCTATTTTTGCCCAACGAAATACCTAATCGACTTGCCTTCACTAAAATATCTTCATCAGACAAAGAAGCAAGAGAAGGTTTATGTTTGTCATTACCTGGAGAGATCAGGTCGTGTCTCTGGCTAATATTCTGCATGGCTCGTTCCATCTGTGTTGCATCCGCGTTTGGCTGAGCTCGAATCCTGTCACTCGCCCGAATAGACAAAGCTGGAGGTGCAATACCCCCAAAAGATGCACATCATAAACCAAAGGACTCTTCCTAATGCTTCCTTGTTGATCTTTCACTGGGGTTATTGCAGTACCTAAGAAATGTCGCGTTACCACGGTAGGTGACGGGATATTTTGCGTATCAATAACCACATTAATACCTTGAAAATTCATAGAAGCAACATGAGTAGTCGCATCATTCAAAGGCACAGAAGATCCGATAGCAGCAGCAGATCCGAGGGCTGCCGTAGCAATGCTGCCCGCGGCGAGACCCCCCTCAGACTGTTGTCTCCACAGAGTCTGGGCCGCCATCATTGCATCGGCAGACGGCAGGAGGGTAGCAGCAGCCAGTCCCGTCGTGCCACCTGTTGGCTTGCCTCCCGCATGTGAAGCAACCGGCCCGGTGGCCGACAGAGGCAGGCGGCCAAGTGGGGGTGCAGGCGGGCCCTCGCGCTGCCGCGGAAATAGATCGCCAGGCTGCACTGCAGCCAATGGTGCGGCACTGTGTGGAGACAAGCTGCTGCGCGCAGGCGACCCCACGGCGTGCAGGTGCTCCGCAGCCATGATAACGCGTGAAGCACACGTCCGTTGGGAACCCCAAGAGGAAGGTGTGATGCGTACTGTTGACGCGTAAAGCACACGCCCATTGGGAACCCCAAGAGAAAGGTGTGATGCGTACAGCAGCAAGTTTTCCCTCAGTAAGAAACCAAGGTTATCGAACCAGTAGGAGTCAAGGAGCACGTGAAGGTTGTTGGTGACGGAGTGTAGTGCGACGCAACACCAGGGATTCCGGCGCCAACGTGGAACCTGCACAACACAACCCAAATACTTTGCCCAACTTAATAGTGAGGTTGTCAATCTCACCGGCTTGCTGTAACAAAGGATTAAATGTATGATGTGGAAAATGATGTTTGTATGCGAAGAACAGTAAAGAACAATGTTTGCAGTAGATTGTATTCGATGTAAAAGAATGGACCGGGGTCCACAGTTCACTAGTGGTGTCTCTCCAATAAGATAAAGCATGTTGGGTGAACAAATTACAGCTGGGCAATTGACAAATAAAGAGGGCATAACAATGCACATACATATCATGATGAGTAGTGTGAAATTCAATTGGGCAATACGACAAAGTACATAGACCGCTATCCAGCATGCATCTATGCCTAAAAAGTCCACCTTCAGGTTAGCATCCGCGCCCCTTCCAATATTAAGTTGCAAACAACAGACAATTGCATTAAGTATGGTGCGTAATGTAATCAACACAAATATTCTTAGACAAAGCATTGATATTTTATCCCTAGTGGCAACAG
Organism: Lolium perenne; assembly: GCF_019359855.2. Classification (NCBI taxonomy): domain Eukaryota; kingdom Viridiplantae; phylum Streptophyta; class Magnoliopsida; order Poales; family Poaceae; genus Lolium; species Lolium perenne. The sequence continues at coordinate 141,166,827 of NC_067246.2, forward strand.
CACATCCACGACCTTAGAACTTTCTATCACTGTCCCAGATTAAATGGAGGCATGAACCCACTATCGAGCATAAATACTCCCTCTTGGAGTTACAAGTATCAACTTGGCCAGAGCCTCTACTAGCAACGGAGAGCATGCAAGATCATAAACAACACATATATGATAGATTGATAATCAACATAACATAGTATTCCATATTCATCGGATCCCAACAAACGCAACATGTAGCATTAAAAATAGATGATCTTGATCATGATAGGCAGCTCACAAGATCGAACAATGATAGCACATGAGGAGAAGACAACCATCTAGCTACTGCTATGGACCCATAGTCCAGGGGTGAACTACTCACACATCAATCCGGGGGTGATCATGGCGATGTAGAGTCCTCCGGGAGATGATTCCCCTCTCCGGCAGGGTGCCGGAGGCGATCTCCTGAATCCCCCGAGATGGGATTGGCGGCGGCGGTGTCTCTGGAAGGTTTTCCGTATCGTGGCTCTCGGTACTGGGGTTTTCGCGACGAAGGCTTTAAGTAGGCGGAAGGGTAGGTTTAGGGGCGGCGCGAGGGCCCCACACAACAGGGCGGCGCGGGCCCCTCCTTGGCCGCGCGGCCCTAGCGTGGCGGCGCCTCGTGGCCCCACTTCGTAACTCCTTCGGTCTTCTGGAAGCTTCGTGGAAAAATAAGACCCTGGGCGTTGATTTCGTCCAATTCCGAGAATATTTCCTTTGTAGGATTTCTGAAACCAAAAACAACAGAAAACATCAACTGGCTCTTCGGCATCTTGTCAATAGGTTAGTGCCGGAAAATGCATAAATATGACATAAAGTGTGTATAAAACATGTGAGTATCATCATAAAAGTAGCATGGAACATAAGAAATTATAGATACGTTTGAGACGTATCAAGCATCCCCAAGCTTAGTTCCTACTCGCCCTCGAATAGGTAAACGATAAGAAAGATAATTTCTGAAGTGACATACTATCATAATCTTGATCAATACTATTGTAAGCATATGTAATGAATACAGTGATTCGAAGCAATGGTAAAGACAATGATTAAACAACTGAATCATATAGTAAAGACTTTTCATGAATAGTACTTTCAAGACAAGCATCAATAAGACTTGCATAAGAGTTAACTCATAAAGCAATAGATTCTTAGTAGGAAGTTTTGAAGCAACACAAAGGAAGATATAAGTTTCAGCAGTTGCTTTCAACTTCAACATGTTTATCTCATGGATAATGGTCAACATAAAGTAATATGATGAATGCAAATAAGCAAATATGTAGGAATCAATGCACAGGGTTGACACAAGTGTTTGCTTCTAAGATAGAAAGAAGTAGGTAAACTGACTCAACATAAAAGTAAAAGAATGGCCCTTCGCAGAGGGAAGCATGGATTGCTATATTTGTGCTAGAGTTTTTATTTTGAAAACAAGAAACAATTTTGTCAACGGTAGTAATAAAGCATATGTGTTATGTATAAGATATCCTATAAGTTGCAAGCCTCATGCATAGTATACCAATAGTGCCCGCACCTTGTCCTAATTAGCCTGGATTACATGGATTATCATTGCATAGCATATGTTTTAACCAAGTGTCACAAAGGGGTACCTCTATGCCGCATGTACAAAGGTCTAAGGAGAAAGCTCGCATTGGATTTCTCGCTTTTGATTCTTCTCAACTTAAACATCCATACCGGGACAACATAGACAACAGATAATGGACTCCTCTGTAATGCATAAGCATTCAACAATAGATAATATTCTCATATGAGATTGAGGATTATTGTCCAAACTGAAACTTCCACCATGGATCATGGCTTTAGTTAGCGGCCCAATGTTTTTCTCTAACAATATGCATACTCAAACCATTTGATCATGATAAATCTCCCTTACTTCAGACAAGACGAACATGCATGGCAACTCACATGATATTCAACAAAGGTGAAATAGTTGATGGCGTCCCCAGGAACATGGTTACCGCTCAACAAGCAACTTATTAAGAAATAAGATACATAAGTACATATTCAATACCACAATAGTTTTTAGGCTATTTTTTCCATGAGCTATATATTGCAAAGACAAAGAATGGAATTTTAAAGGTAGCACTCAAGCAATTTACTTTGGAATGGCAGAGAAATACCATGTAGTAGGTAGGTATGGTGGACACAAGTAGCATAGTTTTTTTGGCTCAAGGATTTTGGATGCACGAGAAGTAATCCCTCTCAATACAAGGCTTAGGCTAGCAAGGTTGTTTGAAGCAAACATAAGTATGAACCGGTACGGCAAAACTTACATAAGAACATATTGCAAGCATTATAAGACTCTACACTGTCTTCCTTGTTGTTCAAACCCTCACCAGAAAATAACTAGACTTTAGAGAGACCAATCATGCAAACCAAATTTCAACAAGCTCTACAGTATTTCTTCATTAATAGGTGCAAAGTATATGATGCAAGAGCTTAAACATGATCTATTTGAGCGCAACAATTGCCAAGTATTATACTATATATAAAAGTTGAACCACTTTGCTGCCTCCTCATTGCTTTGGTTACTGTTCAAGTGCACATGAACAGTACTACATGAAAATTGCTACATGAACAATTCTTGAGAAAGTTTGCATCATCTCTCTACTTTTTTATATATGCCCAGAAAACATTACTGCATTTTCTATGCTATTTTTCGAAAAATATGGTTCCTCCACGATGTGTCGCTTATGCTACTTTCATCTGTTATCAGAGGAAATATTGCAGTCTTATTATACTGTACCTTTAGAAAAATATACTACGATACGACTAGAAATATATATTTGCTCCACCGTCTGCCTCTTTCAGCCAGGAAGAATACTATTGCCTTATTCGGTGGCAACTCCGAATAAAAAAAAAAATTCACCATCCACTGTCTTTTTAGGCACAAAAATAATCCCGCATTCGCTACAGTATCTCCTAAAAAAATAAAGTTACACCATCATGTTCATGTGCTCATCAACAGCTTCCAATGAACATGAACATCCACTGCCTCTTTCATCCGGAGGAAATATAATTCTCTTCTTCTGAAGCAAATCCAGAAACAAAAAATAAGTCACCGTCCTCTGCCTTCTCTATCTCCTCGAAAAATTACAGTTTCTCTTTTATTTGGATAAATACTACTACCTTTTTATAGGGCATAATCAGGAAATACAGTTACTTCATCGCCCTTGGTCTATACTACTGCTATCTTTTACCGAATGAAAATACTACTATTACACCTTTTCCGTACCTGGCAAAATACTACCTTTAGAAAAAACATAGTTACTTCACCGTTTGTCGCTGTACTACTACCTTCTTTTAGGCCGGGATAATACTATTGCCTTCTTCTATGGTATATTCGGAAAATATAATTACTCCACCATGCATCCACCACCTATAGTGCTTTGTTATCTTAAAATAGATTTGGAAAAATATACTTACTCCACCGTGCGATAGATTTGGAAAAATATACTTACTCCACCATGCAACAGATTTGGAAAAATATACTTACTCCACCATTCGCTTCAACTTTCACTTCCGGTAGGGGAAAATACCACTGCCTTTTTCTATAGCAACTCTAGAAACAACGACGGGGACATACTACTGCCTTCTCTATGTTATGTAAGAAAAAATATTCAGGCAGTGCGTGTTGTTAGCTCTCTAGGCACCGCAACTACAATGTAGTGCTAATATCATATTATTGTTTTACCATCGCCTCACAATCATCTAGAGTTTTTTTTGGCCGTACTATCATCTTTTTTTACTCTATAATAATGATTCCAAACCTTGGGACTACAGTAGCATTTCTACATTATTTCAACAGTTCAACGGTATCTTTGGGAAAATATAATTTAGTTACTCCACCGATACTAATACCATCTTTTACCAAAGGAAAATATGACTACCATCTTCTACGGTATCTTAGAAAAAATGTACTTATGCTACCTTTGGAAAGTTATAGTCACTCCACCGTCCACTGCCTTTTCAGCAGGAGATTCGCTCCACCATCTATTACATAGACATGCATTCTTTTTCTGTGGTACCTTCGGAAAAATATATCTACTCCACCGTCTACGCCTATTTAGCAGGGGGAAATATTACTACCTTCTTTATGCAGTAACTCCAGAAAAACCCGGTGAGAATACTACTGCTTTCTCTACGTTATCTACGAAAATAACTTTCTCCGCAGTTCGTGTCCTCTTTCAACTATCCCGCTTTCTTCAGGCACCATAAACACAATGTAATGCTATTGCCATACTATTTTATTTTTCCAATACTACCCTCTTTTTTCACTGCATCGCAATCACCCTACGGACGCAGGAAAAACCTGAACCTTGGCTCTACAATATCACTTCTACATTATTTCAACACTACTTCTACAATATCACTTCGACAATGCTTTTCTATCTTAAATAGTGTGGTACTTCTACAATAGTTTATCCAACAATATAATAGCCAAGGGCGCGGCGTGCCGCCGCGCAAAACTTCCTAGTCAAATTATTCAAGACATTATACCAATTACCACATATAGCATTTTCTGTTTCCAACCATATAACAATGAACGAAGTAGTTTCAACCTTCGCCATGAACATTAAGAATAAAGCTAAGAACATATGTGTTCATATGCATAAGCGGAGCGTGTCTCTCTCCCACACAATGAATGCTAGGATCCAATTTTATTCAAACAAAACGAAAATAAAAACATAAAGACGCTCCAAGTAAAGCACATAAGATGTGATGGAATAAAAATATAGTTTCACTAGAGGTGACCTGATAAGTTGTCGATGAAGAAGGGGATGCCCAAGGCATCCCCAAGCTTAGATGCTTGAGTCTTCTTGAAATATGCAGGGATGAACCACGGAGGCATCCCCAAGCTTAGAGTTTTCACTCTCCTTGATCATATTGTATCATCCTCCTCTCTTGATACTTGAAAACTTACTCCGCACCAAACTCAAAACAAACTCATTATAGGGTTAGTGCATAATCAAAAATTCACATATTCAGAGGTGGCATAATCATTCTTAACACTTCTGGACATTGCACAAAGCTACTGAAAGTTAATGGAACAAAGAAATCCATAAAACATAGCAAAACAGGCAATGTGGAATAAAAGGCAGAATCTGTCAAAACAGAACAGTCTGTAAAGACGAATTTTTCTGGGGCACTAAACTTGCTCGGATGAAAATGCTCAAATTGAATGAAAGTTGCGTACATATCTGAGGATCACGCACGTAAATTGGAAGATTTTTCTGTGTTACCTACAGAGAATACTACTCAAATTTGTGACAGCAAGAAATCTGTTTCTGCGCAGTAATCCAAATCTAGTATCATCTTTACTATCAAAGACTTTACTTGGCACAACAATGCGATAAAATAAAGATAAGGAGAAGTTGCTACAGTAGTAAAAAATTTCAAGACTCAAATATAAAACAAAAGTGCAGAAGTAAAATGATGGATTGTCTCCCATAAGCGCTTTTCTTTAACGTCTTTCAGCTAGACGCAGAAAGTGTGAATCAAGTATTATCGAGAGATGAAGCGTCAACAGAGGGGTTTGGAGTTTTCTCAACTACGCATTGTATCTTATCTATGTAAGTTTCAGAGGCTCTTTTTTCATTACTCTTAGGCTTGCTATTCTCATCAAACAAATTTTCCGGAACAATCCAATCAAAATTCTTTTCTAGTGCCTCGCACATTCCTAAGAGCTTGCAAGGTATTGATGTTTTAATCTCCCCCTCGCAATTAACTTTATTAGTGTACTTTAATCTATCTTTTTCCATATTTTCATGGGTATTTGCAAAATTTGTATAAAAGCCAAGCATCTTATGTTTAATAAATACTTTTCTAGCTTCTCTAGCTACATCACCAAATTCTTTAAGAAGGGTTTCTAAAACAAAATCTTTCTTTTCTCCTTCTTCCATATCACTGAGTGTAAGAAACATATGTTGCATTATGGGGTTGAGATTAACAAATCTAGCTTCTAACATGTGTACTAAAGAAACAACAACAATTTCATAAGTAGGAGCAAGTTCTACCAAGTGTCTATCTTCAAAATCCTCAACCGTACTAACATGAGTGAAAAAATCTTCTATATTATCTCTTCCAATGATAGACCCTCGTCCTACCGGTATGTCTTTCAGAGTAAACTTAGGAGGAAACATGATGAAATAAATAAAGTAAATGCAAGTAACTAAATTTTTTTGTGTTTTTAATATGGAGAACGCAAACAAGACAGTAAATAAAGTAAAGCAAGTAACTATTTTTTTGTATTTTGATATAAGAAAGCAAACAAAGCAGTAAATAAAATAAAGTAAAGCAAGACAAAAACAAAGTAAAGAGATTGGAAGTGGGAGACTCCCCTTGCAGCGTGTCTTGATCTCCCCGGCAACGGCGCCAGAAAAAAGAGCTTGTTGACGCGTAAAGCACACGCCCGTTGGGAACCCCAAGAGGAAGGTGTGATGCATACAACAGCAAGTTTTCCCTCAGTAAGAAACCAAGATTATCGAACCAGTAGGAGTTAAGGAGCACGTGAAGGTTGTTGGTGACGGAGTGTAGTGCGGCGCAACACCAGGGATTCCGGCGCCAACGTGGAACCTGCACAACACAATCCAAATACTTTGCCCAAACTTAACAGTGAGGTTGTCAATCTCACCGGCTTGCTGTAACAAAGGATTAAATGTATGGTGTGGAAAATGATGTTTGTATGTGAAGAACAGTAAAGAACAATGTTTGCAGTAGATTGTATTCGATGTAAAAGAATGGACCGGGGTCCACAGTTCACTAGTGGTGTCTCTCCAATAAGATAAAGCATGTAGGGTGAACAAATTACAGTAGGGCAATTGACAAATAAAGAGGGCATAACAATGCACATACATATCATGATGAGTAGTGTGAAATTCAATTGAGCATTATGACAAAGTACATAGACCGCTATCCAGCATGCATCTATGCCTAAAAAGTCCACCTTCAGGTTAGCATCCGCACCCCTTCCAGTATTAAGTTGCAAACAACAGACAATTGCATTAAGTATGGTGCGTAATATAATCAACACAAATATCCTTAGACAAAGCATTGATGTTTTATCCCTAGTGGCAACAGCACATCCACAATCTTAGAACTTTCTGTCACTATCCCAGATTAAATGGAGGCATGAACCCACTATCGAGCATAAATACTCCCTGTTGGAGTTACAAGTATCAACTTGGCCAGAGCCTCTACTAGCAACGGAGAGCATGCAAGATCATAAACAACACATATATGATAGATTAATAATCAACATAACATAGTATTCCATATTCATCGGATCCCAACAAACGCGACATGTAGCATTAAAAATAGATGATCTTGATCATGATAGGCAGCTCACAAGATCGAACAATGATAGCACATGAGGAGAAGACAACCATCTAGCTACTGCTATGGACCCATAGTCCAGGGGTGAACTACTCACACATCAATCCGGGGGCGATCATGGCGATGTAGAGTCCTCCGGGAGATGATTCCCCTCTCCGGCAGGGTGCCGGAGGCGATCTCCTGAATCCCCCGAGATGGGATTGGCGGCGGCGGCGTCTCTGGAAGGTTTTTCGTATCGTGGCTCTCAATACTGGGGTTTTCGCGACGAAGGCTTTAAGTAGGCGGAAGGGTAGGTTTAGGGGCGGCGCGAGGGCCCCACACAACAGGGCGGCGCGGGCCCCTCCTTGGCCGCGCGGCCCTGGCGTGGCGGCGCCTCGTGGCCCCACTTCGTAACTCCTTCGGTCTTCTGGAAGCTTCGTGGAAAAATAAGACCCTGGGCGTTGATTTCGTCCAATTCCGATAATATTTCCTTTGTATGATTTCTGAAACCAAAAACAGCAGAAAACAACAACTGGCTCTTCGGCATCTTGTCAATAGGTTAGTGCCATAAAATGCATAAATATGACATAAAGTGTGTATAAAACATGTGAGTATCATCATAAAAGTAGTATGGAACATAAGAAATTATAGATACGTTTGAGACGTATCACGTACAACAGCAAGTTTTCCCTCAGTAAGAAACCAAGGTTATCGAACCAGTAGGAGTCAAGGGCCACGTGAAGGTTGTTGGTGACGGAGTGTAGTGCGGCGCAACACCAGGGATTCCGGCGCCAACGTGGAACCTACACAACATAATCAAAATACTTGCCCCAACTTAACAGTGAGGTTGTCAATCTCACCGGCTTGCTGTAAACAAAGGATTAAACGTATGGTGTGGAAAATTATGTTTGTTTGCAATGAGCAGCAGAGAACAATGATTGCAGTAGATTGTATTCAGATGTAAAAGAATGGACCGGTGTTCACAGTTCACCAGTGGTGTCTCTCCAATAAGAAATAGCATGTTGGGTGAACAAATTACAGTTGGGCAATTGACAAATAGAGATGGCATAACAATGCACATACATATCATGATGACTAATATGAGATTTACTTAGGGTATTACGACAAAGTACATAGACCGCTATCCAGCATGCATCTATGCCTAAAAAGTCCACCTTCGGGTTAGCATCCGCACCCCTTCCAGTATTAAGTTGCAAACAACAGACAATTGCATTAAGTATGGTGCGTAATGTAATCAACACAAATGTCCTTAGACAAAGCATTGATGTTTTATCCGTAGTGGCAACAACACATTCACAACCTTAGAACTTTCTGTCACTGTCCCAGATTCAATGGAGGCATGAACCCACTATCGAGCATAAATACTCCCTCTTGGAGTTACAAGTATCAACTTGGCCAGAGCCTCTACTAGCAACGGAGAACATGCAAGATCATAAACAACACATATATGATAGATTGATAATCAACTTGACATAGTATTCCATATTCATCGGATCCCAACAAACACAACATGTAGCATTACAAATAGATGATCTTGATCATGATAGGCAGCTCACAAGATCTAACATGATAGCACAATGAGGAGAAAACAACCATCTAGCTACTGCTATGGACCCATAGTCCAAGGATGAACTACTCACACATCAGTCCGGAGGCGATCATGGTGATGTAGAGTCCTCCGGGAGATGATTCCCCACTCCGGCAGGGTGCCGGAGGCGATCTCCTGAATCCCCCGAGATGGGATTGGCGGCGGCGTCTCTGGAACTTTTTCCGTATCGTGGCTCTCGGTAAAAGGGTTTTCGCGACGGAGAGTATAAGTCGGCGGAAGGGCAGAGTCGGAGGGCTGACAAGGGCCCCACCCCATAGGGCAGCGCGGGCCCCATGCTGGCCGCGTGGCCCTGTGGTGGCGGCGCCTCATGGCCCCACTTCATATGCTCTTCGGTCTTCTGGAAGCTCCGTGGAAAAATAAGACCCTGGGCGTTGATTTCGTCCAATTCCGAGAATATTTCCTTTGTAGGAATTCTGAAACCAAAAATAGCAGAAAACAGGAACTGACACTTCGGCATCTCGTTAATAGGTTAGTGCCGGAAAATGCATATAAGTGATGTAAAGTGCATATAAAACATGTGAGTATTGTCATAAAACTAGCATGGAACATAAGAAATTATAGATACGTTTGAGACGTATCAAGCATCCCCAAGCTTAGTTCCTACGCGCCCTCGAGTAGGTAAACGATAACAAGGATAATTTCTGAAGTGACATGCTATCATAATCTTGATCAATACTATTGTAAAGCATATGAGATGAATGAAGTGATTCGAAGCAATGGTAAAGACAATGATTAAACAACTGAATCATATAGCAAAGACTTTTCATGAACAATACTTTCAAGATAAGCATCAATAAGAATTGCATAGGAGTTAACTCATAAAGCAATAGATTCTTAGTAGAAAGTTTTGAAGCAACACAAAGGAAGATATAAGTTTCAGCAGTTGCTTTCAACTTCAACATGTATATCTCATGGATAATTGTCAACACGAAATAATATGATGAATGCAAATAAGCAAGTATGTAGGAATCAATGCACACAGTTGACACAAGTGTTTGCTTCTAAGATAGAAAGAGGTAGGTAAACTGACTCACCATAAAGTAAAAGAAAGGCCCTTCGAAGAGGGAAGCATGGATTGCTATATTTGTGCTAGAGATTTTTATTTTGAAAACATAGAAACAATTTTGTCAACTGTAGTAATAATTCATATGTGTTATGCATAAGACATCCTATAAGTTGCAAGCCTCATGCATAGAATACCAATAGTGCTCGCACCTTGTCCTAATTAGCTTGGATTTACATGGATTATCATTGCATAGCATATGTTTCAACCAAGTGTCACAAAGGGGTACCTCTATGCCGCCTGTACAAAGGTCCAAGGAGATAGATCGCATTTGATTTCTCGTTTTTGATAGATCTCAACTAAGAACATCCATACCGGGACAACATAGAAAACAGATAATGGACTCCTCTTTAATGCATAAGCATTCAACAACAGATAATATTCTCATAAGAGATTGGGGATTAATGTCCAAACTGAAACTTCCACCATGATACATGGCTTTAGTTAGCGGCCCAATGTTCTTCTCTAACAATATGCATACTCAAACCATTTGATCATGATAAATCACCCTTACTTCAGACAAGACGAACATGCATAGCAACTCACATGATATTCAACAAAGGTGTAATAGTTGATGGCGTCCCCAGAAACATGGTTACCGCTCAACAAGCAACTTATAAGAAATAAGATACATAAGCTACATATTCTTTACCACAGTTGTTTTTAAGCTATTTTCCCATGAGCTATATATTGCAAAGACAAGGAATGAAGTTTTAAAGGTAGCACGCAAGCAATTTACTTGGAATGGCAGAGAAATACCACATAGTAGGTAGTTATGGTGGACACAAATGGCACAGTTTTTGGCTCAAGGTTTTGGATGCACGAGAAGTATTCCCTCTCAATACAAGGCTTTGTCTAGCAAGGTTGTTTGAAGCAAACACAAGTATGAACTGGTACAGCAAAACTTACATAAGAACATATTGCAAGCATTATAAGACTCTACACTGTCTTCCTTGTTGTTCAAACACCTCACCAGAAAATATCTAGACTTTAGAGAGACCAATCATGCAAACCAAATTTCAACAAGCTCTACAGTAGTTCTTCATTAATAGGTGCAAAGTACATGATGCAAGAGCTTAAACATGATCTATTTGAGCACAACAATTGCCAAGTATCAAATTATTCAAGACAATATACCAATTACCACATGAAGCATTTTCTGTTTCCAACCAAATAACAATGAACGAAGCAGTTTCACCTTCGCCATGAACATTAAAAGTAAAGCTAAGAACACTAGTGTTCATATGAACGAGCGGAGCGTGTCTCTCTCCCACACAAAGAATGCTAGGATCCGATTTTACTCAAACAAAAACAAAAATATAAACATACAGACGCTCCAAGTAAAGCACATAAGGTGTGACGGAATAAAAATATAGTTTCACTAGAGGTGACCTGATAAGTTGTCGATGAAGAAAGGGATGCCTTGGGCATCCCCAAGCTTAGATGCTTGAGTCTTCTTGAAACATGCAGGGATGAACCACGGGGGCATCCCCAAGCTTAGAGTTTTCACTCTTCTTGATCATATTGTATCATCCTCCTCTCTTGATCCTTGAAAACTTCCTCCACACCAAACTCAAAACAAACTCATTAGAGGGTTAGTGCATAATCAAAAATTCACATATTCAGAGGTGACATAATCATTCTTAACACTTCTGGACATTGCACAAAGCTACTGAAAGTTAATGGAACAAAGAAATCCATCCAACATAGCAAAACATGCAATGCGAAATAAAAGGCAAAATCTATCAAAACAGAACAGTACGTAAAGACGAATTTTTTAGAGACACTGGACTTGCTCAGATGAAAATGCTCAAATTGAATGAAAGTTGCGTACATATCTGAGGATCATTCACGTAAATTGGCAGATTGTTCTGAGTTACCTACAGAGGGGGCTACTCAAATTCGTGACAACAAGAAATATGTTTCTGCGGAGTAATCCAAATCTAGTATCAACCTTACTATCAAAGACTTTACTTGGCACAACGATGCAATAAAATAAAGATAAGGAGAGGTTGCTACAGCAGTAACAACTTCCAAGACTCAAATATAAAACGAAAGTGTGGAAGTAAAATGATGGGTTGTCTCCCATAAGCGCTTTTCTTTAACGCCTTTCAGCTAGGCGCAGAAAGTGTGAATCAAGTATTATCGAGAGATGAAGCATCAACATCATAATTTGTTCTAATAATAGAATCATAAGGTAACTTCATTCTCTTTCTAGGGAAGTGTTCCATATCTTTCTTGAGAGGAAATTGATACTTAATATTCCCTTCCTTCATATCAATAATAGCACCAACAGTTCGAAGAAAAGGTCTTCCCAAAATAATGGGACAAGATGCATTGCATTCAATATCCAAGACAACAAAATCAACGGGGACAAGGTTATTGTTAACCGTAATGCGAACATTATCAATCCTCCCCAAAGGTTTCTTTATAGAATTATCAGCAAGATTAACATCCAAATAACAATTTTTCAATGGTGGCAAGTCAAGCATATTATAGATTTTCTTAGGCATAACAGAAATACTTGCACCAAGATCACATAAAGCATTACAATCAAAATCATTGACCTTCATCTTAATGATGGGCTCCCAACCATCTTCCAACTTCCTAGGAATAGAAGTTTCAAGTTTTAATTTCTCTTCTCTAGCTTTAATGAGAGCATTTGTAATATGTTTTGTAAAGGCCAAATTTATAGCACTAGCATTAGGACTTCTAGCAAGTTTTTGCACGAACTTAATAACTTCAGATATGTGACAATCATCAAAATCTAAACCATTATGATCTAAAGCAATGGGATCATTGTCCCCAATATTTTGAAAAATTTCAGCAGTTTTATCACAAGTAGTTTCAGCAGTTTTAGCAGTTTCAGGCAATTTTGCACGCTTTGCATTAGGAGTAGAAACATTGCCAACACCAATTATTTTACCATTGATAGTAGGAGGTTTAGCAACACGTGAAGCATCAACATTACTAGTGGTGGTAATAGTCCAAACTTTAGCTACATTATTCTCGCTAGCAATTTTTTCTTCTTTTTCCCACCTAGCATGCAATTCAGCCATCAATCTAATATTTTCATTAATTCGAACTTGGAGAGCGTTTGCTGTAGCAAATGACTTAATATCTTTAGTTTCATTAGGCATAACTTTCAATTTTAAAAGATCAACATCGGCAGCAAGACTATCAATCTTAGAAGCAAGAATATCAATTTTACCAAGCTTTTCTTCAACAGATTTGTTAAAAGCTGTTTGTGTACTAATAAATTCTTTAAGCATAGCTTCAAGACCAGGGGTACATTCCTATTATTGTTGTAAGAATTACCATAATAATTACCATAACCGTTAGTATTATTAGAAGGATATGGCCTATAGTTGTTACCAGAATTATTCCTATAAGCATTGTTGTTGAAATTATTATTTTTAATGAAGTTCACATCAACATGCTCTTCTTGTGCAACCAATAAAGCTAAAGGAACATTATTAGGATCAACATTAGATCTACCATTAACAAGTATAGACATAATAGCATCAATCTTATCACTCAAGGAAGAGGTTTCTTCAACAGAATTTACCTTCTTACCTTGTGGAGCCCTTTCAGTGTGCCATTCAGAGTAGTTGATCATCATATCATCAAGAACCTTTGTTGCGGCGCCTAAAGTGATGGACATAAAAGTACCTCCAGCAGCTGAATCCAATAGGTTCCTCGAAGAAAAATTTAGTCCTGCATAAAAGGTTTGGATGATCATCCAAGTAGTTAGTCCATGGGTAGGGCAATTCTTCACCAAAGATTTCATTCTTTCCCATGCTTGGGCAACATGTTCATTATCCAATTGCTTAAAATTCATTATACTACTTCTCAAAGATATAATTTTAGCGGGAGGATAATATCTACCAATGAAAGCATCCTTACATTTAGTCCATGCATCAATACTATTTTTAGGTAAAGATAGCAACCAATATTTAGCTCTTCCTCTTAAGGAGAAAGGAAACAATTTCAATTTTATAATGTCACCATATACATCCTTATATACTTTTGCATTTCATAAAGTTCAACAAAATTATTAAGATGGGCAGCAGCATCATCAGAACTAACACCAGAAAATTGCTCTCTCATAACAAGATTTAGTAAAGCAGGTTTAATTTCATAAAATTCTGCCGTAGCAGCAGGTGGAGCAATAGGTGTGCATAAGAAATCATTATTATTTGTGCTTGTGAAGTCACACAACTTCGTGTTCTCAGGTGTACCCATTTTAGTAGTAGTAAATAAAGCAAACTAAATAAAGTAAATGCAAGTAACTAATTTTTTTGTGTTTTTGATATAGAGAACGCAAACAAGACAGTAAATAAAGTAAAGCAAGTAACTATTTTTTTTTGTATTTTTGATATAAAGAAAGCAAACAAAGCAGTAAATAAAATAAAGTAAAGCAAGACAAAAACAAAGTAAAGAGATTGGATGTGAGAGACTCCCCTTGCAACGTGTCTTGATCTCCCCGGCAACGGCGCCAGAAAAACAGCTTGATAACGCGTGAAGCACACGTCCGTTGGGAACCCCAAGAGAAAGGTGTGATACGTACAACAGCAAGTTTTCCCTCAGTAAGAAACCAAGGTTATCGAACCAGTAGAAGTCAAGGGCCACGTGAAGGTTGTTGGTGACGGAGTGTAGTGCGGCGCAACACCAGGGATTTCGGCGCCAATGTGGAACCGGCACAACACAATCAAAATACTTTGCCCCAACTTAATAGTGAGGTTGTCAATCTCACCGGCTTGCTGTAAACAAAGGATTAAACGTATGGTGTGGAAAATGATGTTTGTTTGCAATGAGCAGCAGAGAACAATGATTGCAGTAGATTGTATTCAGATGTAAAAGAATGGACCGGGGTCCACAGTTCACTAGTGGTGTCTCTCCAATAAGAAATAGCATGTTGGGTGAATAAATTACAGTTGGGCAATTGACAAATAGAGAGGGCATAACAATGCACATACATATCATGATGACTAATATGATATTTACTTAGGGTATTACGACAAAGTACATAGACCGCTATGCAACATGCATCTATGCCTAAAAAGTCCACCTTCGGGTTAGCATCCGCACCCCTTCCAGTATTAAGTTGCAAACAACAGACAATTGCATTAAGTATGGTGCGTAATGTAATCAACACAAATATCCTTAGACAAAGTATTGATGTTTTATCCCTAGTGGCAACAACACATCCACAACCTTAGAACTTTCTGTCACTGTCCCAGATTCAATGGAGGCATGAACCCACTATCGAGCATAAATACTCCCTCTTGGAGTTACAAGTACCAACTTGGCTAGAGCCTCTACTAGCAACGGAGAACATGCAAGATCATAAACAACACATATATGATAGATTAATAATCAACTTGACATAGTATTCCATATTCATCTGATTCCAACAAACACAACATGTAGCATTACAAATAGATGATCTTGATCATGATAGGCAGCTCACAAGATCTAACATGATAGCACAATGAAGATAAGACAACCATCTAGCTACTGCTATGGACCCATAGTCCAAGGATGAACTACTCACACATCAGTCCGGAGGCGATCATGGTGATGTAGAGTCCTCCGGGAGATGATTCCCCTCTCCGGCAGGGTGCCGGAGGCGATCTCCTGAATCCCCCGAGATGGGATTGGCGGCGGCGGCGTCTCTTGAACTTTTTCCGTATCGTGGCTCTCGGTAAAAGGGTTTTCGCGATGGAGAGTATAAGTAGGCGGCAGAGTCGGAGGGCTGACGAGGGCCCCACCCCATAGGGCGGCGCGGGCCCCATGCTGGCCGCGCGGCCCTGTGGTGGCGGCGCCTCGTGGCCCCACTTCGTATGCTCTTCGGTCTTCTGGAAGCTCCGTGGAATAATAAGACCCTGGGCGTTGATTTCGTCCAATTCCGAGAATATTTCCTTTGTAGGATTTCTGAAACCAAAAACAGCAGAAAACAGGAACTGGCGCTTCGACATCTCGTTAATAGGTTAGTGCCGGAAAATGCATATAAATGATGTAAAGTGCATATAAAACATGTGAGTATTGTCATAAAACTAGCATGGAACATAAGAAATTATAGATACGTTTGAGATGTATCAATCCACAGGGAGCACGCCACGTGCAGGCGAGCTGCTGCTCGCAGGCTGCCCCGCCGCAGTCAAGCGCCCCTCATCCAGTGGGCGCACGCCACGTGCTACCTGGCTGCCCTGTAGCAGCTCGGGCCCTGGCGCTCCTGTCTTCTCCGATCCCAATGGTGATGCTGATTGGATCACCACTGATCCCAGAGCAGAATCAACCTTAAAAGACGTCAAATCTGTGTCTTCTTCTACAGCAACATCAAAATAACATATTTTGGGTTATTTGAAGTTCCAATTTCACCATAATTAAAATTTGAAAGTGATGGTTGATCTAAAATACAAAATAATGGGTTATTTGTATCATTCATACCTTTGCTCATCAAACCCGAATTAAGAGAACCAAACATCATTGGAGTCTCAATTTGGTGTTGAATTTTTTGAAAAACCACCTCCTTTGCATTAGAGACCTTCTTCCCATTACTTTGCTTGCTACTAACATTGCTTTGTTGCTGATTATTCACGGCTTTCTCAATGTCCATATCTTTGGCACCATCCAAAAGATCATCATTAGAGCCATTGTCGTCACGATCATCATCATCATCATTCCCATTGTTTAACGTAATAGCCCCACCAAGTTGTGTCACCACCACTGGTTCCACCTCAAAGCTAAGCTTTAAAAAGCCTCTCTGGATGAAAACACCAGTCGTCTCCGGTATGAGAGTATGATCAAAACAACCAATCCGCAGCCTCAACTCCTTATTCTTCCTTGTGTGCACCATGTCCACCTCTTTTGTTTTACCAAAGAGAGTACCCACCGCCCACAAAGCCAAGAAGTCAGTCCTCACATCAGCTGGAATCCCTCTCACTTGAAGCCACACCTCGGGTAGCATATACAAAGGATCCTCAAGTGCAGACCAGTCCTCAAAAACAAGATCAGAAGCTCTATCAGGGACTGGATAAGTACGAAAAACCTTCATCCTTTGAGCTTCAGACTTATTAGGAAATTTAACCCTAAACACATTGTTCTGAAAATTGTAAATCTCCCACTGAAAGTTTTCCACTGGCACAATCCTCCTCAAACATTCTGTAATGTCTGGGATGGACATATGATCACCTTCCACAGTCACCTTCACCAACTTCAAATTGTCAACCTTTGGCTTATAAGCACCCCCAGTAGGTACCTCGAAAAACATCAACTGCTCAATAGCATAGCCATACATTGTGACAGAAGGTTTTGGAGCCTCAAGAAGTGAGCATGCACTAGAGATATGGTTTGGAGACTCATAAATATCACACACAGGCGCAGTACAGGTATCAATTTGGTGTCTAGGTTGCTTGCACCTAAAGCACGGTTTGTCCACCTTCTTAGCCTTCTTCGCAGGATTTAGAACATCATTTTTTTGTAATGACCCTTCATCCGTCTGCATTGGGACTTGCTGCGAAGTAGTGTTCAGAGCTTGAGTTTGCTGCACTGTGGAAACTCCGGTTTGTGGTGCTGCCGGTGTAACATCACTTGGAGCCGAAATAGGAGCTGCTTCGGCCCCTCCCTTCTGTGCTACCACCGTCAACGCTGCCACCACACTCTGCACCGCCTCCTTGAAGAGATCAGGAGAAATACCCGCAAGACTCGCAGCATTTTGAATTCCCGCATCCATATTCCCACCTCCATTCCCTCCACCATTTCTACATTGCTGCTGATAATTAGATCTGCCAGTATTATACCCGTATCTATGTTGCCCATTGTAACCATTGCTTGCAAAGTTCCTTGGACGATATTGCGGATTTGCAGAAAAACGATTATTACTAATGAAATTGGAACCTCTATTGAACTGTCCAAACTCACCACCAAAATCACCATTGAATTGCTGACCATTGCCGTGACCACGCTCATCCCCAGCCGATCCGCTCGACTCGCCCATCACAAAGTTAGACGAGCGGCCAGAGGCAAAGCCCCCTCGACCGTTGAGGAAGCCGGCGTTGCCATGGAAATTGCCGCCTTGCCCCATTAAGCTCGCGCCCCGGCCAGAATTGCTGTGACCGCCATTGTCGCCACGGTCACCGCGATCACCACGGTCACCGCGGTCACCGCGACCCCTGCCAGGACCACCTCCCCTGGCCGGACCGAAGCCACCTCCTGCGTTATTCATCGGAAACTTCTCGTCAACTCTTCCTCCCACCCGATCGCAGCCGCCAGAGGACGACGAGTTAGCCTGTGCCCACCAAAACCCTAGCTTCCGACGCCAGGCACGCCCAGCAGCAATGTTTGCATCGGATGAAATTTTTTGGGTTAACGTAGATGTGATTTGGGCCTTAGCTCGACGCGCCTCGCGCTGCACAACATTACGCGAAAAAGGCCGGCCAAGAACACGAGTCCGATCCGCACTTGATTTCGAAATAGAGCCCAGTAGCTCAGATTTTGAAACCCGCGTAGATTGCTGATCGGAACCGTGATCTGTCACGAGGTCAGACGAACGACGCCGCCTCTGAACCACCGTCCACCCTTCGTCATCATCGGCAACGGCAGGAAAAGTCGATGGTTCGAGGACAGGTTGCCGAAGCGATCGAGTGCGAGAGATCGCGGAAGAAGAGGGTATAGGAGAGCATAAGATGGAAGAAGAATCTCCCTCGCCGCCAGTCGCTGACGATGTTGACGAAGAAGCCTCTTCTCTGCTCGCTGGGCAAGTCCACACAAAGACTCCTCAAGGTCCCTGCCCGAATCCGGTGATGGAAGATAATCCACCGCCAGCACCTCTCCCCCCACTTCCTCATCTCCTTCTGCCTCCGAGCCAGAGTTGTCGCCTTCATCGAGTAGCGCCCAGAACCTACCTAGAGTAGCCCGATCCGATGTAGGTTGCGCCGGTGAGGTAGCGCCGACGGCCGGTAGACGTGGATCGCCCGGCCAGTCGCTAGCGCGGTCGCCAGCGCTAACGGTCATATTCATCCAGTTATTGCCGTTGTCGTATATCGTCAGTTAACAGTTTCATGTCATATCTACCCTAATGTGGTTAACAACGCTAACCGGAGAAAGATACCAGAAGGTTTTGCTGACAACGGTGTGCTAATGTGGTTTCGGCAGAGACGGCAGAGACCCTAATGTGGCCTCATTAGGCATTTTGCCTGTTAGATAGGATAGGCATGATATGCAAATGTGGCGCGACAAAATTCGTAAATATAGAAGGGCGTCATTGACGATTACGTCGATGACTTGTTTTTATCCGCATGGTCCATTCCTCATGGTTGTCTTAATATTTTCGGACCCCCTTCTGGACCCCTTCTTTGTGCAAAAAAAAAAATCGGACCCCGATGATCACTCAACAACTTTCCTAATGGACAAGCATGATAAAATAGAGGTCCAATGCTTCTAAAAGGGATAATCCACACGAATTTCACTTGACGTTTAGAGTCACAAATGTATAACTAGCGGGTAAAAACTTGAATTCGCTCTTTATTCAATGATACTCCTTTGGAGGAATTTCAATCGCATAGGAGCCTTCATCAAGATAAACCTATATCCTCCTTTTTTTTGCTTGCACCAAAGGGCCTCTCTGGCCTCTTAAAACAAAATCTTCAGTCATCGCATCTTCCAGGGATCAAGGTGGCCGCCACAGCCGTGTTATGAACCACCTCTTTTTCGCTAATGATAGCATGTTGACCGTTAAAACCAATGTGGTGGGAGCAATGGAAATTAATGATATGTTGAACAAGTATTTGCGTCAGGCCAGCGCGGATAAATCTTATGTGTCCTACAGTAAGGGATGCCTAGAGGAGAGAAGACATCTCATTAAAGTAACCCTCAATGTACCTAATGAGGCCTTAAATGAGAAGTGTCTTTGAATGTCATATGACGTGGGTAGATCCAAGAGAGGAGATTTTAGGCATCGCAAGGATTGTATCTTGAAGAAGATCCATCGCTGGCTAGAACAACTCCTTGCAGCTGGCGGAAGGAGGTCTTGATCAATCAGTGGCTCAGGCGATCCCCACTTTTCTATGTCATGTTTTAAGCTACCTATAGGGCTTTGGAAAGCTATCAATGTGATGATTCTTAGTTTCCGGTGGGGTAGCGAAAATATTAAGCGCAAGAAAGCCTAGGCCGGTCCTTTCCCCTGGGATTTGAATTGTTCAACTTGGCAATGCTAGCATGCCAAGCTTGGCGAATTTTACGAAACCAAGACTCCTTAATTTCTCGGGTTTTGAAAGAAGTTTACTACCCTTCTTCAAATTTTCTGGAAGACATACTTGGGTGAGGACATCACAAATTTTGAGGGTGGTGGTGGAAGAGAGAGATGTCATGACGAAGGGTCTGGTCAATGCGCATTGGGACATGCAAGTCCATGGAGGACTTGCATCACAACAAGCTACCCCGCGATTTTATGTTACGATCTTTGGAAAGCTTGAAGGCACCCTTAGTATTGGTCTCATCATTCAATCACAACACTATCGACATGGAATATTGCAAAGCTAGAGAAGTACTTTCCACCGATGGACTGTGAAATGATTTTATCGATAGGGTTGACTTTGAAGAGGTTCAACGACTCATGGTCCTATAGCATCATGGAAAGAAGGGGAGCTTGACGGCGTGATCTGTCTGCCGCCTACAAGTTCTAACACAGAGGCAAAGGGAGGCATGGTTAGATGACTTATCAAAAGGGTCTAATGTAGCGAAGGATGAGAAGGTTTGGCTAAGGCTATGGCGAGTACAAATCCTATAACAACTGAGAATTTTTTGTGGCAGTTGGCGGACCAATCCCTCACAACTGGTGATGTTCGTTGTCATTGCAATATGGCAAATACAAGCTCTTGCTAGATCTGTAGCGAGCATGACTCTTGGATGCATTCTTTAATAAACTGCACGATTTCTTGTTAGGTTTGGGCGCTTGCGGAGGAAGAGTTGGTCGAGCACATGAGTGCGTCGAAAAATTCGTTGCTAAGCAATGGTTGTTCCTTACACTGGAGTCACTCTTCGAGGAGGTTTTTGTGAAGATGGCACTGATAGTGTGGGCCATCTGGTACTCAGAGCGGTGAGTATTAGTCTCCGAACACACTTGCTTGTTGAAAGTTTCCTTAGGTATCTCCCTATACCATCTACTGGTCGTGAAATATAATGAGAACGAAGAAAAACCTATCCATCCAAAGTGGATGGCCCCAAGGCATGGATTGATCATGGATTTTAGGGAAGCAATGTCACTCGCAGAATACTTACAGCTCCAACGCTTTGTTCTGGCTTCAGACTGTCTCCACGTGGTGAACAATTTGAAGAGGAGATATGGACTAAGTTATAGCATGAATAATGATTAAATCAAGTCCTGATAGGAGGGCTTTGCAGAAGTAGTCTTCAAACATGAAAATGCATCAAACTTTGGAGCTCATATGGTGGCTTGTAGTTTTGTTACAACTATTGTTGGTCAGCGGTTTGGCTACTACGACATCCAGTAGGTTTTTGTAATGTCAAATAAATATTACCAAAATCTAGCCATCCATCTAAGAGTTCATGATTTTGGTTCAATATTAGGGGTATGGTTTGCCTATTCTTTCAGTAAAGTTCTAAAATCTTATTCCCTGTACTCTTTCCCTATTACACTCATAGCGAGATTCCACATTATTTTCTCAAAATCCCATCTCTTCTTCTATAGAGACGTACCTGCACCTCGCCGATGGAACGCCTTGCAGATGGCGCAGCGAAGCGCGCATTTTCATCTGGTACATAAGTAACCTGATGATGTGAGAGTGTCTCGGTTGATCTCTATGGATCCTCACACTAGGATTAGGAAATGTTTCTAAGGTTGCAATCGTAATAGCCAAAACAGCTCAACTTGTTTATGCCACGGCATGGCATTGTACGTGTGTAATTCTACCATTATCATCTCTACTTAGTTTGATGCACAAGATAACACCAACTACTCTCCAATACTATGTAATAGCTCAGATTAACCTCATTGGTCCAACAATAGTGACAGTAGACACATTTGTTGGCTTCATTGGGGTTGTTTAAGTGTTTATTTCATACCATGTACATATTCTAAAAAGTACTTTCGCTGGACAACGTTTTTTGGATATAATTTTGTCCAAAGATTTATGGCATCGTATATCATTACAGAGCAATTGCGATGATTTTCAAGATAAGTACACAGTATGATTCTCAATTTCAAGTTAAATATTTGTACATATATGGGCAGTACATTCTTCAAAAGTTGTACCCTATAAATCGTCAAGACGGCGGTAATTGGAGTTCACCTTTGGTCCTGGCAAAATGACAAAAAGGAGTGGCCCCTGAGTTGTTAGTTTTTCGATCTAGCTCAGCAGAAAAAAGTCCGTGACAGTTGTGTATTTGTGTTTCTGCTTAGAAATTAGTGAGAATTAAGCAGGGTCGGCACTAGCTAGCAAGCTAGTATTGGTGAGAGTTGCACCTTTCATGACAGGGACCCCCTCCCACTCCTCATCTCTCTTTCCACGTGAATGACGGAAAGGACGCCGAGTGTCTTCAGTGGCAAGCGTTGCCAAGTTGTATAAACACCACCCACTGTATGAAGCTAGTACTGGTAGGTACGTACCAATTCATGTCTCCAAGGATCCAATCTGAAACAACTATTTGATCATCACTAACCTATTAACTCATCATTTCAGGTGAATATCAAATTTCATGCTGCAAACACCAGCCAAAACCGGGCCGATCAATGTTCTTAGGGTGTGTTTGGTAGCCCGGGCCACCTCAGAATATATATCTCTTATCATACATGCTCCCCTTAGCTATGTTGAGGTGAGACTCATCACATGTTTGGCAACCCCGTATGTGTTGAGCTATGCTCACATGAGATGGTGTTTGGTACAACTTATGATGAGGTGAGCATGGCTCACAGCAGTTTTACAAAATGGTCCAACTTTTTAGCAAAAAGGCCCTTGAACAAACAAATAGAAAAGCAATCCGGCCCTCAGATTGCATCTCACGCCATGGACGAGCTGGGCGGCGCGGTGGCCGGCGCCCGGGCGTTGGCGGCCATGGCGGCGGCAGCGATGCCGCGCGCGGAGGGCGGCGATGGGCGGCGGCGGCGGCTCGGCTGCGGCGGCGGCGCCGGAACGATGGTCGCGGGTCTGCGGGGGCACGGCATGGACGTGCTGGTCGGCGCTGGGCGACGGAGGGCGGCGCTGGGCGACGGAGGGCGGCCATGGGCGACGGAGGGCCGCGCTAGGCGACGGAGGGCGGCGGCGGGCGGCGGCGGACGGCGCTGGAACGATGGCCGCTGGTCCGCCGACGAGGGCGGCGGCCGGCGTGTCGTGCCGACGAGGGCGCGCCGGCGCGTGCGGCGGAGGGCGCGGCCGACAGCGGCGTGGCCTGGGCGCGGCGGAGCTCGTCCATGGCCTTGGCGCGGCGGAGCTCTGCGTGGAGGCGCTCGTCCGTCGCAGCGGCGTGTGGGCGGTTGACGGGAGAGGAGATGGGGGAAAATGAGAAGAAGAAAAGGTGGGGGTGAGGGTCTGGGGGGTGACGCTGGGTCTGCACAGTGTTTTGCGGGATGAGTAGAGCCTGGGTCTGTTGTGAAGCTCGATTTGAGCTTCGCTATCCATCCCGGCTCTCGGACGTTTTCCGTATCCCTTCGGCAGTGCTGAGATGAGAAGAGTCGGTCTAACAAACACTGTCTCCCCTTAAAATCTCGGTTGGGACGAGAGATTCTGAGTAGACCCGGGCTACCAAACACACCCTTATTTTCTCAGTCAAGCTGAGAACGACTTGTGACACGTCGATTACGAACACCGCTACCTGGCCTGATCACTCCTAAGGTGCGTGCTTTCTAGGGTTTGCTTTTCCACATCGCAAGATTGGACCTTTCTCTAGCTAGGATGAGATGTGACGTGATGTGCCGAGTATCCAGCTGCTGGCCACTATGCACACACGAATCGTCAGTCACGCGGACGCTGGGGGCCTCTACTGCTCTGACTGTGTGTGATGCCAACGTATCAGCAAGAGCCATGCATTGACCTCGGGGCAAAGAAGCAATCAAGGGTACCAGAGCAAGTTAGCTTCCTCCTCCTCATCGCCCGGTCACTGGCCACGTTTCTGTTAGAGCATCTCCAACGGCGACGTAAACGGGATTTTGTGGTGTGCAATCGTTTGCGTATGCGCGGATCGGAAATGCATCTACATCATGCTCCAATGGGGCGACTTATTGTATCCGGGACCGTCCGCAGCGACGCAAACGCAGCGTAAATATGCGGCACGTTTGCGTCTCCACGGACGTTGCGCGGTCACGCCTAGCATCCGCTCGCTTCCCCCACGGGTTCGCCTAGCAGCGACCCTGCCTTAATCGGCCTCGAATTAAAGCACAACAAGCGCGCCGATGTCAATCGCCGGAGTGGCAACCTGTCGATCAACCCGCCAACCGCCGGAATGGAGCGCCGAACCGCGAGAGCAACCGCATGCCTCTTCGTTATACGCGTCGCTATTAATCCCCACAGAATATAACCCTTGCGCCTGCTGTAATTCATGCCGAACCGCCTGCCAATCTTCTTCTTCTTGTCCAACACCGGCTAGCCAGGCGCCATGAGCAACTCGTCCTTGCCGTCGGACTCGGAGAGCGAGGGCAAGCCGCCGGGATGGCGGCATTGGTGGGAAACGCCTGCGACGTCCAGCGACCCTGGCTCCACGCCGAGGGAGGTCGAGGAGGACGGAGGCGTCGTTGGCAGTGACGGCCAGGAGGAGAAAGAGGAGGAGGACGGAGGCGCCATTGGCAGCGACGGCAAGGAGGAGGAGGAGGACTCCGACGCCAAGTTCGCACGGTTGGAGGCGGCGGACGAGAAGGCGGTGGCAAGGAAGGAGGCAAGAGCCCGGGCAAGGGCAAGGGCAAGGGCGCAGGTGGCGCATCGTCGTCCGTTCACCGACGACGACGAAGACGCCACTTCGTCCGACTGGAACTCCTCCACGGACGCGTCATCCGGCAGTTCCTCTTCCGAGGAGGAGGTGACAAGCAAGAGGCGCGTCCGTGAGGATGACGAGGCAGGACCTTCCAACAAGAAGGCTAAGAATTAGCTTATAGTTTCTTTGTTTTTAAATTTATTCTCTAGTTTGTATGTTAAATATGTTTGAACTTGTTCGATTCGAGTAATCAGTACTACTTGTTTTCGCGTTTGAACTTGCTCATTCAAAGATTCGTTAAGGAGAACTTGCAACCCATGTACAAATTGGGGTTCTTCAACAAATAGGAAAAGAATAAGTAGGGAAACAAAACAGTGGGGTGTCCAAAATGCGTCCGACCACTGGGGTGCCACCAACACAAACGGATAATTCATGCCTCGCGGTCATTTTCACGTCCGTCAGGCGACGCAAACGAACGTCCGCAGATAATTTAGACGTCTAAAATGGATCACCCGTTAAAGATGCACTTAGACCTTACTATATTTCCTCTTGTCGCCATCACGTCACGCTTTGATCTACTTTACATGTGAGGGGTTCAGTCGTTTGGTTTGTACCACTGCTACGGTGGAGCAGCCGTAGTAGCGGTCGTGGGAAGCAAGACTGCATAGTCCCAGATCATCGATTCGACTAATAAATAATATTTTATTAGAAGTACATAATTAATGTTTCTTTTAAATATGAATTCACTAATATACATCTTAAATTATATTTTATTGGTCGCTACCGATGATACTCGGAGATTTATAAACCAGAAGGGAGGTAGCACTTTTGAGTCTTTTCAAGAACACACAAGGAAATGATGTGTCTTCTATATTAAGATTGAAACGATTTATTAGCAAGAGAAATTTGAGGGTAAAGTCACATTCGATCTTGTTCCACTCCGCATAACCAAAACACACGAAGGAGAGCTACAAATATGTACGTTATTCCCCTTGCATGCCCTTGGTCCCTAATAAATACTAGTTGATGCCCCGCGCGTTGCTGCGACATTTGGGGTGATTTTCTTGATGTAAAAAACATAAACCATCTATGAAATTAATACTCATTTGCATTGTGTCTCTGCGGGACATTAGTGTAACATACTCAATTTTAAATAGGAATTACTTATGTAGGAAAACAACCTAAGAGCTCCAATAGCTGCATCGATCCCAGCTAAAAAGAGTGTTTTGTTTTCGAGGGTATGCCTCAAAAAGAGTGTTAAACATGACTTCGTTTACACGCTCACTCAAAAGGTATTAGTTGCAGACTTCTTTTGTTCGATACACAAACTCGTGATTCAGTCAACCTAATCATATTTCCTTATTTCAAATGGAACATTAGACATAGTAGAAAGGCATCACGCTATGGGATGGTAAAGTACACTTGGTCGGCAATATATGTATATACCTTTTATTGCGGGGTAATATATGTATATACTAACCATTCATTAACCTTATCCTTCTTACCACTTGCAGCCACGATTATTCAGAAGATGTATTGAGTAAGGGTATATGTTGTGTACTCGATGATGAAGATGTAACTTGCCCCAAGTGATTGGCTTACATGGATCGCAAAAAAGATAACAATCGGGACGTTCGATTAAGCATACATGTTCTGTCGGTAAATCAATGAGCGTTCCTTTCATATTTTCAGTGAGCCTGTGACTGCATGAGTTCATAAACATGATTAAGGATAATGATAGAAGACAAAATATGAGCTGGACAGAGCATTGATCTGGATCGGGCAAGTTCAGAAGAAGAAGTAGAAAAGGAAGCCGGTTGACAGCTTCACCAGCGCCTCACCTCGCTACTTGATCATCGCCTGCTCACGCGTCGTCGAGAAACCTTCAGCCTTTCGCTTTCTGTGCTGCCTGTGATGCGGCACGAACCGCATGGGGCGAAGAGCATGGGGCCACGAGCGAGAACCGGTCAACCGGATGGCATCCCATGGAAGAGCGCGGCAGCAGGCAGGGACCACGACCAGGCACTGACGATGATGAGCGGGGCACCAGGCAGCTACCGTGACCAAGCACTGGCGGCGTCGAGCGGGGCACCAGGCACCCAGGCGGCAACCGCGACCAGGCACTAACGGCGACGATCTGTAGTAGTGTAGTGTTGCGACATGTCGAACTGCTTCTGCTTGCGGCGATGATCTTTAGTATTGCCTGATAGCGGACGATGGCGGACCACGCACAATCCAATGCGATCGTTGCTTGAGAGCAAGGAGCCTGGAGCCCTGCAGCAGAGGTGCTAGTGAAGATGAAATTTTTGCACGGAAAGCAGGGTATATAATGCCTCGGTAATTTCCAACTTCTAATCAATTAGAATTAGAATCTGAAGGGGAGACGTTTCCAGAATAATAAAAAGTGTTGGGATGTGTGATTAAGCGATGATAGTGGGGAGAGAAGAGGACGCCGTTTGGTTTCTCTGAAAGATCAGCTGCGCACTTGCCCTAGCATGAAGATAGGTTGGGCAATTAAATAACTACTTATTCCTAACTTGGAGGTGTTTTTCTAAAAAAAAAAAAATCTGAGAATTTGGTGAGGTGGCAGATTGATGATGTGGCATGCTTGCATGTTGAGAGAAATCATGTAGTGGGTGTCTCCTATTTAGAGATAAAAGATACAGTGATGTTTCATTAAAAGTTAAAATTAAAGTTTTCATTCATGTACAAAATTAGTGATATACTTTTAGTTCATTTTTATTGGTCAAATTGATGATACTCGAAGCTTTACAAACTAGAAGGGAGGTAGTACTCCCTCCGGTTGACTTTAATCGACGTGACAAACTATGTAGGTAGGCCATACGTGTGCACAGCTCGCGTCAATTTATTACGACCGGAGGGAGTATTTAGAACACACAAGAAAGTTGCATGTCTTTTATATTAAGATACTTATATTTTAGCAATAGAAATTTTGAGATCAAATCACATTCGATATTGTCTCACTCCGCAAAACCAAAAAAAGAAAAAAAAAAGACGGCTACACAAGTGTATCATATTCCTCTTGCATGTCCTTGGTCCCTCAGCACCTTTTGCAACCATCCATTGCTCGAACTCCGCTTTGAGCTTCCTACATACCTCGCCCCATCGTTGCAAACCTATCGATCACATGGCTATTTCGTTCTAACCAGTTTGATCTCATCACCAGGATAATGAGTGAGTTGACTTCCTTTCAAAATATTGTGGCCACAACACCACTAAATCTTGGCTACCAGTCTGCGAAGACAGCAGTTGTGCTCAATATAAATCAAGGAAGACAGTAAGGTAACCAGAAGAGGGTTGCCCGAGATCAAATTGTTTATTTTCTAAAACGGGATGGCTTTCCATTTGGTTTCCTCTGCTTGGTTAGATATCCTAAAGTTGTCAACAGCGTGTCATGATCCAAATGATCTTTGGCAATCTCAAGACTCGAACCTACGACATTTTCTCAAGGGTTGGGGACCTAACCAGGGTGGAGATTTTAAACTGAAAAAGGGAGTAATCATGTCCAAAATCCAAGAGCTTGATACGATTGCAGACACGAAAGGCCTCTCAGACGAGGGGTGGTTATTTTGTTACTATCTTGAAGATCAAATGGTTCATATCTTCTGAGTGGAGGAACCAAATAATAGTAGTGCTAGAGAGCTAGAATCAACTAGCTCCTTAAAGGAGATGCAAACATTGCATACTTTCATGCCAT
Organism: Lolium perenne; assembly: GCF_019359855.2. Taxonomy (NCBI): domain Eukaryota; kingdom Viridiplantae; phylum Streptophyta; class Magnoliopsida; order Poales; family Poaceae; genus Lolium; species Lolium perenne. The sequence goes on from NC_067246.2 coordinate 141,195,501, forward strand.
TGCTAATGGAAAGAAAGGCAATAGTTAGTTGCATTTCCGACCTAACCTCTAAGCAAGAGTGATCACTCACAAGTGGTACATCTCAAATGTATCTACTCTTCAAGTACTTTGTTTAATGATTTATTTTGAAATCTCACCTAAATTGGATAAAAAATGTCAGAATTGATTATGCTTTTAGCAAATAAAACCTTTCTATCTTTTTCATGAAGGAGACGAAGGAAATAAATTTTGGGAAAAATACACGCAAAGTTTTTAGATTACCATGTTACTCCAACTAATGCACACATTCCCCCTCACATGCCCTATCATACTAGTTGGATCAGGATTTTATTCAAGAACGGGTACATAATGTACATCTACTCATACATCAAACATAAACTGAAAATTATAATCTCAATAAAAACCAAAGATCCACCACAGGGGTTACATATAGATGGTCACAATCATGAGGGGGCTCATTTGACTCTAGAATCATTGAAGAACATGAGAGAGAGATCAAGCTACTGCCACAAACCCATGGCCCAGGGTGAACTACTCCCTCTTCATCATGGAGGCGATGGAGATGTTGTTGGAGAGGTTGGAGAAGTGAGCCGGTGGTGCTCTAGCAGCGTTTCTTACTGCAATCTTCGTTGGTAGAGCCTTTGTTTCATGTTTATGCTTCGTGGTTCACTGTGCTTCGCGATCGCGATTGGGGCCCCTTTTATAGAAGATTTTAGGTCAAGGCAAAAGATCAACACGAAGATGGACGACAACGGAACCACGAGGGCTAGGTGGGCTCCACTCACGTGGCTAGGGTATCAGGCCAAATGGTGGTCTCCATATTGGCCCAACTCCGGCCCTAGGTGAGGTCCTAGGGCTCCAACCCGTCATTTTCTAAAAAAAAACTTGTGTGGAAAAAATGCTAGGTCATTTTGAGTTCGCAAAGATCCGTGGAAGTTAAAAATACGAAAACTTAGTTTTTTTGTCCTACAGGATTATAATACAAATAAAATGGATCTTATAAGAAAATACTAAAAATCATTCTAAAACATGATTATAACACCTTATATGAATATATTATGATGAAATATGGAACAATAAACTATAGAGAACGTAGATGCACTTCAGATGCATCATTTACAGGAAAATTAATATATATTAAAACTTGTAAACATTACGAGGTCATCACTCTTAAAGATCTCCCCAAGAATGAAATCAAGCCAGGACGGATGGGAAACCCCTCAGGATTACTTGGTGCCATGGTTTGGTGACTTCGTTGGTGGAGCGGTGGCGTGGATGATGGCTGCCCGCAGTAGCCTGTTTGTTTCTTGTAAAAAGGTGATGCGATATTTGCTCCTAAGTAAGTCTTTGCGTATGTGGTTGATGCCATTCACGGAGGTATCACACATAGAGTTGAGCTCCTTTTGGTCCTTAGGCTTCTTGAGGCGGTAACGCATGATATAAATAAATTAGATGGGGTTCTTCTGAAAATAGACTTTGAGAAAGCATATGACAAGATTAGATGGCCCTTTCTTTAGCAAGCTTTAGGTACGAAGGGCTTTGATCCTAAATGATACAACTGGATAAATGCCTTCATAAACAGAGGTAGTGTGGATATTAAGGTTAATGATATATATATATAACACTATTTCCAAACTCGAAAGGGTCTTCGTCAGGGAGTCCCACTCTTACCTATCTTGCTTAATATTGTAGCTTATATTATTGCTATATTAATAGCAAGGGATAAAAAAGATGGTCAGGTGAATGGACTCATTCCTCATTTAGTAGATGGTGGGGTTTCCATTTTAGAATACGTGGATGATACAATTATTTTCATGGAACATGACATACAAAAAGATCTTAATATATAATTAATCTTATGCATATTTGAGCAGATTTGGGGTTTAAAAATTAACTTCCATAAGTGTGAGATTTTCTGTTTTGGTACGACTAAAGAGGTGCAACACGAATATAGGGATCTATTCGGTTGTGAAATCGGGGCGCTTCCTTTTAGGTACTTGGGCATCCCAATTCATTTTAGAAGGCTTAAAAATGGAGATTGAACCGGTAGTGGACCGGTTCGAGAAAAAATGGTTGGCTGGATAGGAAATCTACTATCATATGCGAATCATCTAGTACTTATTAATTCAGTTCTTACTAGTTTGCCTATGTTCATGCTCTATTGTCTTGAAATAACTAAAAGGGTATGTAAGAGATTGGATTTCTTTAGATCAATTTTTTTTTGGGAGAGTGATCGCCACAAAAGAAAGTATAGACTGACTAAGTGAAACATAATATGCCGAACAAAGGACCACATAGAACTTGGAATAGAGGTATTAGAAATTAAAAATAAGTGCTTACTCATTAAGTGGATGTATAAGCTCTTAAACGAGAACGGAGTGTGGGAAGAATTATTACAGAATAAATACTTGCCCTCTCATACCCTCTCCCAAGTTAAGGTAAAACCTAGTAACTCGCCATTTTGGAAAGGACTTATGAGAGTTAAAGATGACTTTTTTTATCTAGAGGTTCATTTAAGATTGGTAACGACCTAGATACTCATGATTGTTCGTTAGGGAATAAGATTTTAGCTCAACAATACCCATCCCTCTATAATATAGTAAAACATAAAGATGTTACGACGGCAAATGTCCTATCGAGATTTCATCTAAATATAGCCTTTAGAAGAACTCTAACGCCGGATAAATGGAATAGATTGATCCATTTGGTCCAGCGTTTAATGGATACTAGGTGACACCCCGCACGTTGCTGCGGGATCTTGAGCGAGATCTTGTAAAAATCTGGAGTATATGATTGCATCAGGATACTTAAACAAAAAAATGGAGCACAATTAATAGGCACAAAACTCGATCCATATGAGAGGATTCACCAATTTACATTGCAAAGTATCGTTTCCATGAATACTGGAATAAAATATAAGGTTCAATTTGGAGTAGAACATGGATTAAGATGATAGCCAGCTACATATATTTGAACAGATGAAGTGATACGAAGAAAACTCCTTCTAGAACGATGGTTCTAGCAATTTGATGGATGATGGCGAAATATTAATTACTTTACAATATAACGTCCTTCAGTATATCTTGAAGCTTGATGGTTGTGGTAGCAGTCAAGCTGCCAGACGAAGTCGCCAATTTAACTAACTTGAACCATGATGTCAAAAGAATTAATTACTTTACACAGTTGAACTGACTTCAACCTTGACGGTTGTGGCAGCTTGTTGCTGCTGGTTATTCTTTTTAATTTCTCTTTTGACTGTAACCTGCAACAATGAAGAAGGAAAGAAGAACCGGCATCAAATCAGCAATGCTTTTTTTTATAGACGCACATTGAGAATCTACGAAAAGGAGGAATCGTAGTTATTTGATGCACAAAGGCAGGTCAGTTCACACAAAAAGTTTACCAAGAACCTGGCAAGCAAAAAAGATTGAGAGGAAGATGGGGTTATCCAGTGAAGATCAATAACACGGACCGGAGCAGGGGGAGCCTTACTATGTGAAATAAGACAACTAAGCTTATAACTTATGCATTACCAAACATAAATAACTTTGTCAATCTACTGCAGTGGAGATTGTCATCACCTAAGTCCCAGAATGATGGTTGCTAGAGAGATTCATGATCCCTCAGCGGGTGAGAAGATGCATGCGTGCATGCACCGCGTCCGTCGGCTCGTCATGACGGCAGCATCAGCAAAGTGACAGCACCGATGGTTTCCATTGTTTTGGAACACTATCAAGTTGTGCCTGGTGTGTGATGGGGTGTATATATTGAGAGATGTGGTGGAACAGCAGTGGAAGGGACACTATTTATTATAGAGAGGCTTGACGTTTGCGTTTTTGTAGCCAGTTACGGGAGAGGAAAAGATGGATGCAACTGAAGCGAACAGGAGCGCGCGAGTTGAACAATAAATAGTGTATGTGCCGACCATGCATCAAGTGGCTGCGCCTGCATCAGATAGAGGACTATTTAGTTACTGTATAGAATGACCGTAGATTTAAAATCGGATGGACACAAATAACTGGAGTGATGTGGCTGCACCATATTTCAGCTTGCAAACATTAAATGCACCTTAGTGGGGATGAACTTTATAGATATTATAGATAACTCTTGTGCCTAACAATGATATGTTCATTTATTGGAATTTAACATCTTCAGCTGTATCTTGATCTTCTTAGCGGACAAACTAGATATCCTCGTAAGTATATTTGGAAACTCAAAGTTCCACTAAAAATAAAGATGTTTAGATGGTTCTTACGTAAGAAAGTTATTTTGAAAAAAGGTAACCCGTTGAAAAGGAATTGACAAGGAAAATTTAAATGTGTTTTTGTGATAACGAAGAAACAATACAACATCTTGTTTTTGACTGCCCACTAGCGAAATTCATTTGGAAGATCATTCGTATGACTCGGCATCTCTCCGTCAAAAAATGTGTCCAGTCTATTTGGAAATTGGCTTCATGGTCTTAATAAAAAATAAAAAATAAAGCCAAATTAGAGTTGGCATTTTGTGCTTTTCTTTGGGAAATTTGGCACATACGCAATGATTTTATCTTTAACAAAACAAAACATTGATACGTCGCAAACGTGCCTATAATTTTTGATGTTCCATGCTTGTTTTACACCAATTTATATATGTTTTGATCATACTTCATTGCACTTTTATACATTTTCTGGCACTAACCTATTAACAAGATGCCATAGTGCCAGTTCTCTGTTTTCTGCTGTTTTGTATTTCAGAAAAGTTGTACAGGAAATATTCTTAAAATTGGACGAAACAAAAGCCGAAGTCAATATTTTTCCGTAATAAAGACAGAGTCCAGAGGGGGTCGAAGAGGAGCCACAGGGCGGCCATGACATGCCTCGGCGCGACCTGGCTCGTGTCCGCGCTAAGGGGTGGTGTGGGCCCCCCTAGCCTCCACCGACCTCGCCCTTCCGCCTATTTATTCACGATCTCGGGAAAAATCTTAACACCCAAGCCTCCATCCATGAAAAGTTCCGTCGCGGCCGCCATCGCAGACCCTAGCTCGGGAGGGCTCTGAACCTCTTCCCGCAACCTGCCGGAGGGGGAGATCATCGCTGGAGGCCTCTACATTGCCATGCCCGCCTCCGAAGTGATGCGTGAGTAGTTCATCCCTGGACTATGGGTCCATAGCAGTATCTAGATGGTTGTCTTCTCCAATTTATGCTTCATGTATAGATCTTTTGAGCTGCCCAACATGATCAAGATCATCCTTATGTAATCCTACATGTTGTGTTTGTTGGGACCCGAAGAATATTGTATACTATGTTGAGGTCGATTATATATTCTTGTCATATGTTATTTGTGATCTTGCATGCTCTTCGTTGCTAGTAGATATTCTGGCCAAGTAAATGCTTGTGACTACAAGAGGGATTATTTATGCTCGATAGTAGGTTCATGCCTCTAGTTTTCTGGAAGAGAGACAATAACTTCTAAGATTGTAGATGTGTTGTTGCTACTAGGGAGAAAACAATAATGTTTTATCCGAGGGTAATTTTATTGTTTACTTTACACACATTGCTTAATGCGATAATCTGTTGGTTGCAACTTAATACTGGAAGGGGTTCGGACGATAACTGGAAGGTGGATTATTAGTCATAGACGCGGTTGGATTACGGTCTATGTATTATGTTGTAATGCCCAAACGAGTCTCATAGTAATCATCTTGTCATGTATGGTCGGTATTCTGTCAATTGTCCAGCTGTAATTTGTTCACCCAACATGTTATTTATCTTTATGGAGATACACCTCTAGTGAACTGTGGACCCCGGTCCTTTCCTTTACACCGATAAATTCATCCACTGCAATCCTGTTATGTTTATTTTTCGCAAGCACTATTCTCTTTAATTACTGCAAACATCTCTTTCCACTCGATACGTCTAATCCTTTGTGTTCAGCAAAACCGGGGAGATTGACAACCTCATTGTAAGTTGGGGTAAAGTACTTTGGTTGTGTTGTGTGCAGGTTCCACGTTGTTACTGACGCCGATAGTGCGCCCTGCCAATAGTCAGCTAGCAACACCTTCTGAAGTCACGCATTTCTCCTACTAGTCGATTAAACCGTGGTTTCTTACTGAGGGAAAACTTGCTGCTGTGCTCATCATACCTTTCTCTTGGGGTTCCCCAACAGCGTGACATTTGTGTTACGATAAGCACCATCAAGACTATTTTCTGGCGCCGTTGCCGGGGAACTGAAGAAAAATTACACCACGGAGTTTGCAAACTTCCTGAAAGGATCGTATGCCGCACCTAGAGGGGGGTGAATAGGTGCTAACCAATTTTTAATTATTTTTCAATTTAGGCTTGACACAAAGGTAAATTCTCTAGATATGCAACTATGTGAATTTACCTATATGACAAGATCAACTACTAAGCAATATAGCTAGACAATATATAGGGGATATAACAAGGATAGAGGTAACCGAGAGTGGAGCAAGCGGAGACACAGAGATGATTCCCGTAGTTCCTTCCTTTTGACAGGAAGTACATCTACGTTTGGAGGAGTGTGATCGCTACGAAAGCCAGACCAACGCCACAAAGGCTTCACTCAGGTCTCCTGTTAGCAACGCCACGAAGGCCTAGCCCACTTCCACTAAGGGGTTTCCTCGAGACAGAAAACGGGCCTGTACAAGGTTCTTGGGGCACACATCCACAATCGAATTGGAGGCTCCCAATATCTGTAACAATACAATAAGAACAAGAACAAATCAACCACAAACAACTAGGGTTTCCAAAAGAAGAACGCTAGCAAAGGGGACCTCAAGCATATGAGGGGGAAATGCAAATCGCTTCGGTGAAGATGTAGATCGGGGTTTTCTCCTTTGATTCTCCAAAGATCAAGAGCTTTGGATGGTTGGAGGAGGAGATCTTATGATTCTTGTGTTTCTTGAGTTG